>NW_012146412.1:2339248-2372956 GCF_000956105.1 Propithecus coquereli | reverse complement strand
TTATTTTAAAAATGTTTACTGTCACAAATTTAAAAGATACAGGAAATAAATGAATAACAGCACATGTAAACCCAACACCTATTTATCTCTTCTTTTATTTGACAATTATGAAGCACCTGCTGGGTGCCAGCAGCTGTGCTCAGTGATGACTGAAGCCCGGTTGCCAAGGCGGCAAGGTTGTGCCTTGCTAGGGCTTACAGTTGAGTGGCTGAAACTTTGATGTATTTCTTTCCAGTACTTTTTCTATGCCCTTAATGAATATATGATAGCAAACAATAAGAGCTAATATTTATTGTGTTCTTACTATGCGTTGGGTCGTGTTCTGGGCGGTTCTTATCCATGTGTTAATTCAATCTCTTGAACACCACTGTGAGGAAAGTACCATTATTCCTACTTGACAGATTGGGAAGTTGATATAGAGAGGTGAAGTGACTTAACAAAGATGACAAAATCAATAAATGGCAGAGTCGTAAAACCCTGGTAGCCTGACTCCAGAACCTGTCCTATTAATCACGAATCCATGTTGTTTCTGATATTTATAAAATTGAGATGGTGCTATTTAGACAATTTTGATTCCTACTTTTCTACAGAGCATCACACATGAGCATCCTCCTGTAACATACATAAGCCCCCCAAAGATGTAGAATTTTCATTTATTTGTTTGTTTAATAGGACCATCGTAAGACTCTGTAAAGCTCTGTAATTTAGAGCTCTGCACTTAAATGCTTCCAGGGATTATCAAGCATGCTTATTAACTATTTTTAAATCTAGTAATTTTAAGTTACCAGAGTTAAGTTGTACAAGTCACTTTAAGAAATGAAACAGTTTGCGGCCTGTGTTTGATCTCACAGGTTTCAGAGCAGGAAAACAGATCCAACTTCAGGTAAAGATCGTAGTCAACACTGATGACTGTTCTGGAAATTGAGTGCTGTGTGGAATCTCTGTCGATGCTGTCAGCTGGGAGAGATTGTATGTTGTATTATGGTGATTGTGGGGCTCAAGTTGCTCGTGAAGAGTTTTTCATGGCGTGTGTTAAGACCATGATTTTATTTACAAAGGTTCAGTTTAGACAGATGTTCCCAAGAGTATGTGACATCCCATGAGGTCCAGGTGTACAGGAACTGCTGCTGCTCTCATAGCTAGTGTCACCGTGAGTGGGATATTCTCTGTACATGTCTGTAAGGTATTTGTGAGTTATGAAAACATTGTACAAGCAATGTAGTTTCTGCAGTTGGGAAAGGTACAGAGGTTTAAACTAATAAACAGAAATTTAAAAATTGATGACATAGGAAACATTTGAATTGTAGTGAGATCTAGTGGGAAGCAAATGGGCTTCTGAGTTGGGCAGACATAGGTTAGAATTCCAGTGTCCCTACTTATGTACTACATGACCTTAGGCAAGTGACTCAGCCTTTCTGAGCTTCATTTTCCTTTTCAAGCTAATATCTGCCTTCTGGAGTTGTTGTCAGGATTGAGTCTGTCTATATGAAATGCCCAGCACTTGGTAGAGGATCTGTTAATGGTCACTGTTGTTACTTACTGGCTATTAAATATGTTTTAATCATCTTTCAGAATACCTAGCCATATAATACGGTGTTTAAGAATGTATGTGAAAGCCACACTGCTTGAGTGCCAGTCCTGGCCCTGCTACTTCTTAGCTCTGTGACATTGGGCAAGTTACTTAAGCTCCCTGTGCCTCAGTTTGCTTTTCTGTAGAACCGAATAATCATAGTACCTATGTCTTAGCGTGGTTGTGAGTATTAAAGAAGTTATTATATATAAACCCCTTAGAGCAGTTTGGTATACACAGTAGACACTATGAATATTTGCTATTATTATTAATAATATAGTTATTAAATAACTTTAGAAGAAGAGAAAAATCTTACACCTTAATAAGTAGATATCTTTAAATATTTCCTCAGCTACTGCAACTTTTGCTTACTAGTTTATTTCAATGCATATTAAAACATGAATTTTATCACATGTCATGGTTCAGTAAAAAAACATGAATTTTAAATTTAGTGATATTATGCTTTATCTGAGTGAGCAGAATTTCCTAATTTAGCACTGTGTTTGAAGATATATTTTTTGTTGAAAATGACCATTCTGGGATGTCCTTTTCCCTCTACAGATTATTCAGAGCTGGGAGAGCTTCCCCCACGATCTCCTTTAGAACCAGTTTGTGAAGATGGACCCTTTGGCCCTGTACCAGAGGAAAAGAAAAGGACATCTCGTGAGCTTCGAGAGCTATGGCAAAAGGCTATTCTACAACAGATACTGCTTCTCAGAATGGAGAAGGAAAATCAGAAGCTACAAGGTTGGTTTGCCATTTTGACATTAAATGGGCTTGATGATCTTATCTTGGCTCTGAAAAGAATCACATCAGACATAAGCATGCTGTCTTTAAAAAAAAAAAAAAAGCAAAACAGGTTAACATAACATATCTGTCCTAATCTATGTATATATAATATCTGTTTACTCTTTTGAAGTAATGTTAACACTGTGTACTTTGTGGAGATTTAATGATAATCTCACCAACTATGTTAATTATTCCTATGTGATCATTAATTAGCATAATATCTAGAACTTCTGAGGTACAAGCTTCAAATTTAAGCTCTAACCCTCTGAAAGGTGTGTTTTGTTTGCTTTTTTTTTTTTTTTTACTACCTCTTCTTTATCCTTAGCCATAGTCTATGCCTGTAAGTTAGGTAGGAACTGATGCTATGTAAGTCATTATCGTCATAGTTTGTAACCTCATTCTATGTGCAAGTTGCAGGTGACTTGTAAAAAATTAGCTGGGTTCTACCTGTGCTGATATCAACAGTATAAAAATATGATGCAAACTTTGAAAGTTGAGATTTTGTTCATTTGCTGTTTCCATACCAACACTTAAACTAAAAAATATTATTTTCATAGTAGCTTAAGAAGCTAAGTTTATGTATCATTTGGAAAGAACACGGGTCTTGGGGTGTAGACAGCTGCCTAGCTATAAAGTAGTGAAGATTTTGAGCAGGAAGTCTGAACACAACTTTTTTTTTTGGAGACAGAGTCTCGCTGTGTTGCCCAGGCTAGAGTGCCATGGCATCAGCCTAGCTAACAGCAACCTCAAACTCCTGGGCTCAAGCGATCCTCCTACCTCAGCCTCCCGAGTAGCTGGGACTACAGGCATGTGCCACCATGCCTGGCTAATTTTTTCTATGTAGTTTTAGTTGTCTGGCTAATTTCTTTCTATTTTTAGTAGAGATGGGGTCTCGCTCTTGCTGAGGCTGGTCTAGAACTCCTGACCTCGAGCAATCCTCCCACCTCAGCCTCCCAGAGTGCTAGGATTACAGGCATGAGCCACCACGCCCAGCCCTGAGGACACTCTTTCAAAGGGAAGCTGTAGCAGGTAGTTTAGTGACACTGCTATTGCCCCAAAGCAGTTTTGGAATTAGGGTACATTTCATTTGGCATCATCCTTAATTGCAAATTTTTGTCTTTTAATAATGATCTTGTTGTTTGTATCGAGCTGAAATTCATTAAGACACCAAATCTGATGAATACGTTCCCAGATTACGTTCCAATTGGTGTTCTCTGTGTACACCTGTGAGGTATTTGTGAGTTATGACAGCACTGTGTGTGAGCAGCGTAGTTTCTGTGGTTGAGAAGGGTACAGATTCATGAAATATGAAAAGATAGTCCATATATGTACATCAGTTTGACCAAAACCAAGAAGTGGAATATAGAGTAAGAAGAACTTTTGATGTGGAAGTAGTCTGACAGCGGGAATGGGCTACTTATGAGGGCAGTAAGCTCTCCAGGAGGCAGTACTGAAGCGGGGTGAGACAGGTCCTCCGGTTAGGGTGCTGTGGAAGACGGTGGCTCAGTGAGGGGAGTTCAGAATAGGTGAGTGCTAAGTTTTCCTCCAACTCTGTTTTTTTACCACTTTGTTGTGTGTTCTTGAAGGTAATTCTAAAAGTAGATGTCTAAAAGGTGTTTGGTGGTGATGGCATTACTGTAAGTATCTTAAGCTAAAGGAGCACAGCATTTATTATATATTCATGTGTATGTTGGGATTTTTGTTGAAAAGCAAAAAGGCAGTTATGTTCATCATGTAGGTCGTAAACCTTAATGCTTCTGCTGGCCGAGCTTGCAAATGATAGCCACGTCAAGTCAGAGTGCAGCTATCAATTGGGAATGTTGCTGCCTGGCTTCTTGGGAATGCAACTGATAGGCAAGATCAATATGCCACAAAAGCAGAGTACATACTGCTGTGCAAATGATGACTACACAGACTAGCATGAACAGGTAAGAGTTTTCTAAGGTTACCTGGAACACCTTGCCCGGTGTTTTATTAAGTTTACTCATGCTTGCCAGCATTTTTCTACTGCTTCCTCATTTCATCTGGCTTCTTGGCAGTGTTCAGTTCTTGTGTTCTTTTATTTTTCCTGTTTGATTTAATTTCTCTTCCTTATCTCTATAAAGTTCAACATACATTTATCTTTGCATTGAAAGCACAGTAAACTTGCTTAATATAATATAGGAAGCATTAGTCATTGTATCAGTGTGTGCGCTAATACACACTAGTGTGTACACTAATTCTGAGAAAAATAATCAGCAAAAAGGGCCAATTGCTTGAAAATTTTTAGTAAGTTTTGTAGGGGTGTGTCGAGGGTGGGGACAGAACTCTCTCATTAAATACAGAAGCAAGATTTGACACGAACCAACCAGGGAGTGTACAGCAAGTCCTCACTTAATGTCATCGACAGGTTCATGGAAACTGCTACTTTAAACAAAATGATGTATAACAAAACCAGTTTTACCATAGACTGACATATTTTTTAAAAAGAGTTAAGTTCCTATGGCATGTTTCTGGTCACAAAAAAGTCACCAGACTTCTAAATAAAGATCCAAGATACTTCTAATATTAAGCATTGAAGTAAGTGTGAGCTATGCTTATATTTAAGAAAGATTAATAAGAACAAGTAAGATAATTACTCACCTGCTTACTCTAGTTCGGGGTCTTGGGGGGCCAGAGGCTTTCCCCGTACCTCTGGGTGCAAGGCAGGAGCCAGCCCTGGACAGGACGCCGTCCCATGGCAGCACAGCTCACACACTCACCCGTCCCCAGGCTGGGACTATGTGGACGTGCCGATTAACCTCATGTATACATCTCTGGGACGTGGGAGGAAACTGGAGCACCCAGAGAAAGCCCACGCAGACATGGGGAGAACGTGCAAAATCCACACAGTGACCCCAGCTGGGAACTGAGATTTTTACTCATCATGATAATAAAACAACATTGATCACAGTGTTGTTCAAGCACCTGCTGTACTATGTACCTAGAGAAGAGTTAGTCGTTCTATTGCTTTTTTGGGGGGAGGTAGGGGTTTCTTAAAGGAAGGTTAAATTGCAATTGGGAGTGGCTCTTGAAATTGATCAAGGATTCAAGCTGACTTGCACTCTCTTTGGGAAAGAAATTAGAGGAAAGTGTATGAGGAGGTTCTTTCTGTGGTTAAGTCTATTTCCTGTCTTTTGAATATATGGATCAAATATTTGTTACTACTCCAGAAGCACTGCATCCTGGAAGGACCCAAATCATATCGTCAAACTCTACCTCACTCATTGTAGGCACGTGAAAGCTGAAGTGATTTCCCCAAAATCAAACAGCTAATTTTCAGTGGTGTTGCGACTACAATGTATCACCTCTCTTCCAAACCAACAGTCCTCTGCTGTCCCCCCTCTGCAAGGCCATTTTTCCCTATTTTTAAATGACTTATTAGACTTGAGCAGCCTAAGGCAGCACAGCAAGGTGTGCGTCAGTACCGCTGTGGCTTGGCGTGCACGGTCCACGTGGCATTGCCTGCCGAACTCATCCACATCAGTCAGCATTGTATGCTCACCGTAGGTAAAATGATGTGGTGACATTAAATTTTGAATTGCAGTTGAAGGTTTTTTGATTGTAAAAAAGCTTTCCCCCTAGTTAAATAATACATGTTTGTTGTTACATAAATATATAGAGAGAGTGTGGTTTTCCTGAAATCTCACGAGTGTGTGTATTGGGGGGGCGGGGGGCGATCATTTACAACTGTGGAGCCTCCCAGCTGCTCAGCTTTCCCTTTCTGAGCTTTCGAGAGCTGGTGGCTGCTGGCAAGAGAGTTTAGTCTCTGAAAGCAGTTGTTAGGAGAGCAGAACTGGGGACAGAGCAGCCACAGCCCACCCTCCACAGCGACCATAAATGAGGCGTGAATGTTAGTCACAGGTCCAAGTTAGCTCAGACTTTCATGTTAAATGTTAATATTTTGGACAACTTTTTACAAAATTACATTTGATCTCAGTCACGTTTCCCCTTTCCCCACAAGCTCATGAACCACGTGGGTTGTGGGCGCTTGGGAACCTGTGGCCTCAAGGCCTCATGTGGCCCTCCAGATCCCCAAGTGCAGCTCCTAGACTGAATCCAAATTTCACAGAACAAATCCATTTATTAAAAAGATGTGTTCTGTAAAATTTGGATTCAGTCAAAAGGCTGCACTTAAGGATCCAGGAGGCCACACGTGGCCCCAAGGCTGCAGGTTCCCCTCCCCTGGTTGACATGGAATCTGGACATTCGTTGCAGGTTTGCACCGCCTGCCTTGGTTGATAAGGCATTTTGGAGGCCACTGACTTTAGGCAGTGGTGTTGTCAGGATGCTGAAGCTGCAGGAAGTTGCTTGGACCAATAGCCAAATACACGGATTAAGCCTTTTCAGCTGAATCTTCTGGCCTATTTTTTCTGTCTGTGTGCAGTCCTGTTGACTTCAGAGCGAGTTCCTTGTGTTGCCTGCTGGGCTGTGTTAGGGTAGCCAGATGTGCTCTCAGCAGAACCCACTGCCAGAGAAATGCACATTGGCACCGAGAGCCCAGCGCTGCTGACAGTCACTGCTCAGCAAAGCTGGTCCTGAACCCGGCTTGCCGCAAGGGTTAGCTCAACTCTAGTGACATTTATTGTGTTTTCTCATAGCCACACACACACACACACACACACACACACACACACACACACAAAATCTAGAGTTGGCATTTTTTTAAAAATGTGAACTCCAGAGATGTAGGGAATTGTTTGACAGGACCTTAAAAATGTATTTTTCAGAGTAAAAGAGTAAAAATGAGAGATGAAGCACTGTAAAAGTTGAGAGGACGGCAGCACTGGGCCACCTCCTGGCCAGTAAATAACCTTGGGCAAACCACTTAATCTGACTTCAGCTTCCGTGTCCATGAAGTGAGTGGTTAGACTGGGGAATCGATTTAAATTGTCAATTTAAAGTTTTCCTTAATTGATATCCCCTCCACTCCCCGCCCGCAGTTTGGTAATTTAGGTATAATTCTTTTTTTTTTTTTCTTTATTTCAGCATATCATAGGGGTACAGATGTTTAGGTTACATATGTTGCCCTTGCCCCCCCCCCTTAGGTATAATTCTTAATGCAACTTTAGGTTGAATAAGTTTGGTGGGAAACAATACCTATCTTCATACATTTTAAAGATGTCATATGAAGGGAGTAGATTTATTCTGTTTATCTCCAGGAAACAGAAATGGAACCAATGAAAGAAGCTACCAAAAAGAGGTTTGGCTCTAAATAAGAAGGAGCTATCCCTTAGAGTCCCTCTTCCAGTTTAGATGAAAAAATTTTGTTGAACTCTAACCATGCCAGGCATTGGGAATTTTAACACAGAGCTCCTGCCTTTGAGAGCTTTGTGGTGTGAAGGCAGCTGTGACAATGGGAAGAACTGGGCAGATGTGGGGTGTAGCTTAGCAGCAGAGCTAGCAGGACACAGTGAGAGTGAACGGGATAAGAGGAATCAGACACCGCCTGGGTTTTTAGCATTGTCCAACACGAGGAAAATGGAGTGGGGCAGGATCCAGGACTTCGATTTGGATCTGTTGGCAGGGCTGTAACTGTATGACACAGCGCCGATAACCCAGAGGCAGCCATGCGTAGCATTTATTAATGTGTTCTTAAATGATCTGTTCTAGCCTCCGAAAATGATTTGCTGAATAAGCGCCTGAAGCTCGATTATGAAGAAATCACTCCTTGTCTTAAAGAAGTAACTGCAGTGTGGGAAAAGATGCTCAGCACTCCAGGGAGATCGAAAATCAAGTTCGACGTGGAACAAATGCACTCGGCCGTTGGGCAAGGTAAGCTTTATTGGTAGTCAATCTGGCCAACCTCACCCCTCGTGGATGCCTGGAAAGAAGTGTGGAATAGAAAATTTTAAAGTCTAATTTTAATGGCCATCTCTCTTCCTTTCCTCACATCTTAATCTGTTTCCAGATATCTTAGTTAATTGACATGAGTTTCATCACCTTTCATGATTCCTTTTACTGAAAATTCCCAGAAGACCAGGAGACAGGTAGAAGACAGGGAAACCCAGGGGCTTAGTTGCCTGCAAACTGGATAAAAATATGGTGATACACTCTAAATTAAATAGTAAACTAAAAACTAATTATGTGGCTTCTCTCTGGGTGCTCTAGGGAGACAACAGAGTGTGAGCACAGACTTCAGGCAAGTGGTCCTGAGTTTAGATCTCAGCTTTGCCATTTACTTTGCAGTGTCATCTTAGACAAATGACTTAACCCCTCTGAGCCCCAGTTTCCACGTAATGTAAGGCGCGGATTATGATAGTGGTGGTTGTGAGTAGCACACAGCGTGTGCCTGTTGTACTGTAAGGCCTTGGAGAGTGGGCACTGTTAGCTGCTTTTTCATTGTGTTCTGCCAGTCTGAACTGGTCCAAGAAGAGATAAGTACAGAACTTGACACTAAGCATTTGGGAATGTTTCCAGCAATTTGACACAGTGATCCTAATAAAAAATGTGGACTTACACAGTTTGACAATCTGTTTTTCTGATTCATTTTTACTGTATTCTACAAAAATACCAGTGTGCGATGGATTGGAATAGTTTGGGAAGCACCATTTTAGAGCTTACCTTCAGTGATTTAGTGTGCAAGTAAAACAGTGATTTCTTTTAAAATGTATGTCAGTGTCTGCTGGCAATAGAAATCCTCTTGAGTCTAATCTAATTTTATTGCTACTGAGTTCTGATTGATGTAGTCATGAATAACTAGGCATTGAGAATAAGGGTTGTAAATATGTATAATTCTTATGGTTTTCTCCTAACTTTATCAGTTGTACAGTGGAAGAACATTACATCTATGTTGCTTATCTCTAACAGAATTATTGGAGCAAATCAGTTTTTCTACTGTAGTCTTTCAGGCATTTTTTTAAACCTTTTTCCAGGTTTCAACAGCATCAATTTTAGTATTAATAGTTGTTACTAGTTATGTCTTTCCTCCCTTTCTGTGGATAAGGAAACTTGGGCTTAGAGCAGTTGTGTGGTGGGCTCAGGCCCACAGAGCTGGGCTTCTAACCACAGAACTGCACAGGCCTCTTGAACGGTACCTCGACTGTGCTGTTCTCAGAACTGAAATGTAAGCAGTGGTGAAGACAGAGGCTGTAAGTCGGCAGCAGCTTCCAGTGTGACCTTTGGCAGGTGCCGTCACCTTTCTGAGCTCTTGCCTCCTTGCTGGTGGAACGAGAGGCTTGGACCAAGGAGAGAATCTGGGAGCTCTCTTCCGGTTCTAACCTTCTTTGCACCTGTAGTGCTTGCTGGAGGTTTACCTTACACCAGATGTCCCCAGATTGCTGTTTTGAAAAAGGAGAAGACAGGAAAGAGAGTAAGTCTGTTCTTTCCCTTTCCACGGTTGACTAGATGACGGCCTTCAGGTGGCTTGGCTTCTGCAGAAGGCAAATTGCATGGGTCTGTGACAGCTGTTCCAACTATTTGAGCGTCTTAGAAGTCTGACACCTGGATATTTGCCTTTCATTGTGCATTTTATGAGGGGCTAATAGAAATGCTCCAGGAATCTGGACGCTGTGTAGTGAAATTGGCCATGGATGGTGGAACAGTTTATGTACTGGGCTGAGCTGAGGCTGACGTGGAATCTCCTCATGCATCCCCTGACTTTGCCGTGTCACTCTTTACTGCAGAAACTCTTTCTTTCTAACTGTGAAAGGGCTTTGTCACTCAGCTGGTTTCAACACATTAAGATTTAACAACTCTAAACAAATGACTGCTGTTCATTTTGTGGCTCAGAATAAAAAAAAAAATGAGATTAACTCAGAACCATTACCTTTGACCTTCCGAGTAGAGGTCAAGTCAGCTCAGAGACCTTGAAAAAGAGGACAGTTCTTGTGTGGGTGTGTGAATAATGAGTCCTTTCCTCTTAGTGACCCAAGATCCCTATGTGACAGAAATAAAAGGGATTTATAAGACTTTCCAAGTTAAAATTAGGTGACAACAGCAGGATTAAGGTTTCAACTTGGGAAAAGAAGAATAATTCTGTGACATTTTAGATAATTCAAAGTCTAATTTGGGTCAAAATGATGTCTCTAAAGATATCTAGGTAGAACTTTATCAGCTGGAATGTATTTTTCTGGGAATGGGATTGTAAAGTGGAGCACTTGGCAATACAGGCCAGATGCAAACTCTGCTTACCTTGGAATCAATGCCATTTATAGAAACTTACTCCAGAAATTAATCAGCCAAAAATGTACTACAGTAAGAAGGATGCTTATGGTGGCATTGTTTAACAGCCTAAACAAACATAAAAACCCAACCATGTAATAATATTCCTTGAAAATGACTCAATAAGTAGATCTGTATTTACTGATACAAAAGATGTCTGAGATAAGTTAAGTGAGAAAAGAGAATACAGTACAGCATGGTCTCATGTACAGTTCATATTTCTGTGTGCTTATACACTGAGAAACCCCGAGACATGTTTGCAGATATCCGGGTTGTAGACAGTGTGACCTTACAGCCGGTTCACCTGGCATAGCCCTGGTTTACCACTCTCATTCTGGTAAAATAATTAATAGCCTTCTTCCTCTTCACTTTCAAAAGTTTCCTGCTTTGGATGGCAATTATATGTTCGTTCTAGTTATGGGTGGTTTTTCACTTTCTTCATTATACCTTTTGCATTTTCTGAGTTTTTTTTCCCCCTTCTAAATGTAGAGTTTGTATTGTTTATCAAGTGAGTAAAAATAAAAAGCTGCTTACATGGGGGAGGGAGGAGTGGCCTCCTGCCTACCCAGAACCCACCTGCAAGCCCTGGGTAGGCCCCACTGCCAGGTTTCTGTCTTGGGTTAGGAGTGAGGCAACACTGAGCATGGTGAAGGTTGTTCCAGGCTATTCTTAGCAAAAACATTGGGTCTGATCTTCATGACTCTGTGCTTTAAATTGTAGGATCTAGGGTTACTCCTGAATACCAGAATATCTGGTACGGTCCAGTGACACAGCCAATATATTTTCTTCCCAAAAAATAAAGTTCTGATAAGATAGTGGGAATGATTTAGTAATAAGAGGAAACTGGACATCTCATAACTCAGGAAAATTTTCCAGTTTGAAAAAAATACTTAGTGAAAAAGCCCCACTGTAAATCACTTACTAAGCTGTTTTCCAGTCCACATTTACTTCTCTCTTTTTTTTTTTGAGACAGAGTCTCACTCTCTTGCCTGGGCTAGAGTGCCATGGCGTCAGCCTAGCTCACAGCAACCTCAAACTCCTGGGCTCAAGCAATCCTCCTGCCTTAGCCTCCCTGGTAGCTGGGACTATAGGCACATGCCACCGTGCCCGGCTAATAGTTTTTTTGGCTAATTTCTTTCTGTTTATAATAGAGACTAGGTCTTGCTCTTGCCCAGGCTGGTCTCGAACTCCTGAGTTCAAGCAATCCTCCCGCCTCGGCCTCCCAGAGTGCTAGGATTACAGGTGTGAGCCACCGGTCCTGGCCCCACATTTACTTCTATTTAGGATTTGAAGTATTAGAGATGTGTGTGTATACATGTGCATGTGTGTGAGAGTGAGTGTGTGTCCCCAAGATACATCTCTGAGCAGGAATAGTGGAGAAGGAGAAAAGAAATAGAATAACATAAAAAAGCAGATATCAGGGTATGTTAGTTTCCTGCTGCTGCCATAACAAATTACTATAAAACTGGTGGCTGAAACAACAGTTTTTTTGTTTGTTTTTGAGATAGGGTCTTGGTCTGTTGCCTGTGCTAGAGTACAGTGTCAAACTCCTGGGCTTAAGCGATCCTCCTGCCTCAGCCTCCTGAGTAGCTGGGACTATAGGTGCACGCCACCATGCCTGGCTAAGTTTTCTACTTTTTGTAGAGGATGGGTCTCACTCTTGATCAGGCTGGTCTGGAACTCCTGGCCTCAAGCATCCTCCCACCTCAGCCTTCCAAACTGGTAGGGTTACAGGCGTGAGCCAACACTGCAGCCAGAAAAAACAATTTTTTCTCTCACCTGTCTGGCCAGAATTCCAAAAACAGGGTGTTGGCAGGGCTGCACTTGGCCTTCCCAGCTGCTGGTGGCTGTTGGCTTTCTTGACTTGTGGCCATGCCACGTCACTCCAGTCTGTTCCTCTGTGGTCACACTGACTCTCTTCTTGTCTTCTCTGCATCTATTATAAGGATACTTGTCACTGGATATAGGGCCTGCCTGGATAATCCAGGATCTGAATCCTGCATAATCGTCATCTGAAGACCCTTATTTAATTATATCTGCAGAGACCCTTTTTCCAAAGAAGGTAACATTCACGGGTTCCAGAGATTAGGAAGTGGACATATCTTTTTGAGGGGCCACCATTCAATTTAGTCTACAGGGTCATTAGATTAATGCTAAAGTAAAATTAGAGAAGGTGCAGGATAGTCATGCTTAAGGGGGGCCCTGTGTTTCTCCCACAGCCTAACTTTTTGTTTTAAAACAACTGCTTTGTGTTTAAAAAAACAGAGGAAAAAAAGTACTTACTACACCTTAAGTATTTCCAAGAGGTGGCTGCATGAGACTTTCTAAATAGTTCCTTATTCTGTTAATAAGTGAAATTGATTACTATTTGTTTCAAATCCACAAATGATTATTTTATTATTAGTTGCCAGGTAGGAACAAAATATTTTTTCTCTAATCCCCAACTGAGTAGTGGCCGTGTGTGACAGTTCCAACAGGAAGAACATCCAGAGAAAATGATGGTCACTGTCCCTGGGCTGTCACTAACCAGCCGGGTGATCCTGGGTGAGGGAGCTGTTGTCATTGGCCTCTTTCCTCAAGTTCACCATGAGGATAATCATAATACTTCCCTTAGAAGGTTATGAGGACAGTATGGGCCAACACACATAAGTGCTTAGAAAGGTGACAGTTCATAGTGGCCTTGTAATAAATGCCATCTGCTGTTGCAGCTTCTATCTTTCCAGAACAGAAACTTCTCTCAAAGATGACCAGAGATAGAAACTAGCAAAACCATCTGCCTGAGTAGGCTCTCCGAGTGGCAGGGAAGTGTACAAAGTTGTCACAGTTTTTTCTGGATGGAAAGAAAGATTAATCCCTAATTCAGAGGTTCCTTTTATCCCAAGAGATGGGAAAGATTTGGTGTCTTATCCTACATTCTTCTTTCTCTCCCCCTTCCACATTTGGGCCTTGTAGTAGCTAAATAACAAACCAGAGAATTGTGATTCCAAACTGTCATTTTTTTTCTAATTAGGTTTGCCCTAAATAACATCATTGGCTTTAAGAAAATTTTTCTTAGTTTTAGACAACATTTTTAATCACTTTGAGTATTCTAGTTAATTATGTTAAAAATATTAGGTGGAGGCTCTTGGATCATTTTCTAGTTTTTAGATCTCTGGTGAATGCTCAAATGGCATGATTTTGCAGTCGGTCTCCTGCCCAGTCTCTGGGCCCTTTCTGGGCAGAAAGATGTCTAGTCAAAATTCCAGCATCTCAGCTTGGATTAGGCTGTCCTTCTCCAGCTCAACAACATTCAGTGGTTCCTTAGAGCAGCGGTCCCCAGCCTCTTTGGCACCAGGGACCAGTTTCATGGAAGATGAATTTTCCGTGGACGGAGAATGGGGGGTTGTGGGGAGTAGAGCTCAGGCAGCAATGCGAGTGATGGGGAGCGGCTGTAAAATAGGTGAAGCTTCTCTTGCTGGTCCACCACTCACCTCTTGTTGTGCGGCCTGGTCCCTAAGTGTCATGAAAGACAGTTTTTCCCCCGGGCGGAGGATATGGCAGTGGGCAGGTGGGCGATACACTGCACAGCCCGGTTCCTCACAGGCCACAGACTGGTGTCAGGCCACAGCCGGGGGGTTGGGGACCACAGCCTTAGAGCTACGCAACAAAAGGTGGGTTTCTTACCCTCAATTTTGCCTCAGACAAAACCCTTCCAGCCTTATTGGCAACTGCTCCCTCCTTACAAGCACCCTTGTGCCCAAGGCCAGCTGGAACACTCAGGTCCCTTCTGTCTGGTTGGTCTTTTCTCTTCTTTCCCATCATCCTTAAGGCTTGGCCCAAATGAAGCAATGGAGGGAAACCTCCATTGCTCATTAGAAATGAGCCGGCTCTCCTTCAGCTGAGCGCTACCCCAATTTGATTCTGCCTTTTTTATGAGATCACGTTTTGCATTATAGTTCTTCATGCTTGGTCTTACATCCCTAGAACGTTACTAATTGGCACCAGATAGGGGCTCGTGTCACACTCATCAGTTTATTGCTTGCAGAGTCTAACACAGAACGTGACATATTTGAAAGGTGAGCGGGAAGGGGCTATAGCAGTGAGCGGACCACGGGTGGCATGGAGGAAGGGAGTAAACAGGATGGTGTTTTGGCTGCTTCTCTTCTGTTCCTACGCTGTTGATTCCTAATGGAGCAAGCCTTGGATCCATGGATGAAACACAGCTCATTTTTATTAAGTTGTATTCTCTGCATAAAGTCTCTCTGTATCTTCTGCTCTCCCTTTTAAAGGTGTGCCACGTCATCACCGAGGTGAAATCTGGAAATTTCTAGCTGAGCAATTCCACCTTAAACACCAGTTTCCCAGTAAACAGCAGCCAAAGGACGTGCCATACAAAGAACTCCTAAAACAGCTCACCTCCCAGCAGCACGCGATTCTCATTGACCTTGGTAAGTCTGCACTATCGATTGGAGATGAAAATGGAAGTTTCACTCACTTGAAAAATCTGAAGAGACTGTCCAGGTTATTTAGTGCTTTGCCTTTAGGTTTAGCAGTTAGAATTTACTACTTAGACTTTTAATTTAAAAAGCCCTAGGGTAATCACAAATGTCTTCTTGAAGTATATAAAAATCTCTGTATTTTCACTGGGCAGCTTGTTAACTCTGCTTGGCGTGGAGGCGGGTGTTCATTAAGGCTGCAGTCATAACTGTGGTTCAGTTCAGTAATTCCAGTATTGATAGGAGGTTTTTATAGTCAGCTGAAGGAACATCCTGGAAAACATTTAGGTGTTCAGAACCAAGGCTTGGTTTAATCACAGGAGCTACTCCCTAGCTGCTGTACTGCTTATAATTGAATTCATCAAAAAAATTGTAGGAAGCATTTTGTGTGTGTGCCTTGGGCAATTTTATTTTAGAAACTGGGTGGTACCTTGTCTCTTGAATAGTTTTTAAAAAGACAAAGATTGAAACGATACACAATCAGCCGCTCATTACCAACAGAGGAGTGCTGGGGGAGCACTGCTTTCGCTTTCATCTTTGAGTTGAAGTCCTGAGTGAGAGACTAAAAACCTCAATGGTGAAGACAGAAAAGTAGCTAAAATGTATCGTGCAGCATTGTTGTTATGGAATGCACCTGTCTGTCTAGTTTGGGACTTTCCTGTATGGAGGTCAGTTGAACAGTCATAGTTTAAGAGTCTAATAGAGTCTTGCACCAGTGGCTACGTGCATTATTCCAAACAGTGTGCCATCGTTTCTGATATTATCAGGGTCACATCATGAAATCATATTTGTTTGGTCATTCTAAATAGGCCCTTTAACGTCAAAATGAGATAACTAAATGCGGATGATAAAAGGAAAGAGTAAAGTGGGGTGTGATTTCACTTCCCTTCATAAAGGTCTGGAATCTTCCTGCCTCCTTCAATTCAGTCAGTGGTGTGCTGGCAAATGTTTAACAAGCAGCTCCTCCCAAACTCTCAAAAGAAGCGTTGGTGTTCAGTATTTGCAGATTTCCATGGTGTAGCTACTCCTGTCATAGCCAATTTTAAGCTACCAACTTGATGTCACCGATCATAGAGCAGGCACCAATCACAGAAGTGCACAAACAGAGCCGGTAGGAGCCAGCCCCAGCAGTCCCTGGACTCAGTCACTTGTTTCCTAGAAATAACAGTAGATGAGCTTTGCAAGGTCTCCCAACCTTGCCATTAGTGATTCCACAGATCTTCTTTGAGCGCCTGCTGGATTCCCTGGACTCCAGGAAGCACACATTCTAGTGGGAAGATGGACACTAGACAACTGATGACCGAATGACTGAAAATTCTGAGGATGATACAAAGGGTATTTTTGTTGCCAGTCTCTCATTTCAAATTCTGCTCAGAGCTAAATGCAACAATTTAAGAAGATGTTAGGATCACGGGTCCTCATCCAGGAAGGAGTCTTGGAGGTCATTTGGTTGTAGGGTTACTCTTCTTTCTGCAAAGGAGGGACCCGGGGCTGGGAAGTCAGAGAGTCAGTGTGGGATTGCTGGTTTGCCTGTACCGCTCCCTGGAGACACAAGAATCTCCAGGCTCCTGGTGAAAGGGGCAAAAGAAAGAAACTTGTTAGTCAACTGTTCAGAGCCACCATGAGACTGAATAGCTTTGCAGGTGGCCCTGTGTTTGCCTCAGGAGACCTCTGGCCTCTTGTAGCAGCTGCCGGGTAGTAAACAAAGCTGAGATGACCAGAGGTCTTGCCCAAGCTGAAGCCATGCGGGCCCTGAATAGAACAAGGGGGGGCACTCTAAGATTGGGTAGGGTTTCTGCCAGCACTGTGCAGGGACCACCTGCAGCATCTCTTGAGGAGCTAGTGAAAAACACATTCCTGAGGTCACATCCCTGACCTGCTGCTGATTTAAGAATTTCTGAGTGAAGGGCCGGCCTGCGATGTGCATGTTTAACAAGCCCCCAGGTGACCCTAATGTGATTGATTCCTGCTTGAAAACTGCTAGATGAAAGCTCTTCACCCTCCAAGGGATGGACAAGGAAAAAATTCATCCTGGAAAAACATCCCTTAGATGAGTAATTCCTTAGGAACACTCAGTTTGTGCAACACTTCATGAAAATTAAGTTCTAGGTCATTTAGAGATTGGTCACCTTGTAGGTCTTTGCAGCATGTTTCTACATTTAGACACACAGATACAGCATTGTCGCATGTCTTTTTAATGTGAATAAGGGGGTTTCTTTGTGCTTGTGTTTGACACTCCCCACTTAACAATCCCATTCTCATTTTGTGTATGAAGGTAGACTCTACTTAAGAGAAAAATTTAAAGGACCTGCATTTCTGTAAAATACAGTTTAAAGAGGCAAGCCTCATATCCCAATGTATCTGTAGGAATGTTCCACGGTTTCTACCCAGTTTCCCTCTAGGTTGGCAGAAATGAGGCATTTTTTTCCTAAGCTGGAGTCTTCCAGAGCCAGAGTGCTTGTCCTGAGGGGTGTGCACCTGCTACGGCCTGTCTTGTTAAAGCAGAGCCTGGGTCTGGAATCTTTTCACAACCTTTGAACAAAGACAACAGACAGTAAACAGCATTTTGCTCGTAGTTCATGTGCTTTGAGTGAGCAGTGGGGTGCAAGGGGCTGAACACGTTGTTGGGCGTGCACTGCCCTGGGCCCTGGCCCCCTGCTGCAGGTGCGCGCCAGGTGTGTGGTCTTCGTGACGTGCAGTTTTGCCTTCGCAGTGTGGGCATAATAACTTCCGCGTTGGGGCTGGAGGGCTGCACTGCTCCACACTGGGCTATGTGAGTGCGGATTCTCCAGGGAATGCCTTTAACCTCACCGGTCCATTCTCTGCCCACGTGGCCTGCCTTCCCTCCTCACTTGTGCGTGCTCTGGAGCGAGGGTGGTTGTCGTGTTAGCCTGGAATACCAGTTCCCAAACAGCGATCCATCCTTGATGTCGGGATCCCTTTCACTTTGGAAATTACCACGGAGCCCAAAGAGCTTTTGTTTACATGAATAATTTCTGTCAGTGTTTATTACCATATTAGAAATTAATTAAAACTGAGAAAGTATTTTAAAATAAGTACAGTAAACTCATATAAAATATTATGAAAAATGATTTTCTAAAATAAAAAAAATTAGCGAGAAGAGTGACGTTGTTTTTACATTAAAAAAATCTATTTAATGTCTGATTTAGTAGAGTATACCAGATTATCATATTTGCTTCATTCAGTCTGTTGTGATTGTGTTATTTGACGTATATGAAGAAAAAGCTGACCTTGCCCAGATCTGTAGTTGGAAAAAAGAGGGAGGAGCTCATGGTCCCCTAAAAGGGTCTAAGATACCCCCACGGGTCCTCAGACTGAGAACCACTGGCCAAGAAGAATGTAAAATAGGAAAGCAGTATCTCCCCCAAATAGACTTTATCAGTAGCATAAAGCATGGGCTGTACAGCAGAGTCAGAAGGGCAGGCATTCTGCTTCTCCCGTTGGTCAAGAGCTAGAGCCAGAGGCTTGTGGCTGGTTGCCCAACCTGGTAGCGGACAGTGGGCTCGGAGGCCTTTCTTGCTGCGCTAAGTCTCAACACTCTGTGGGACAGGAAGGTACATTTGGGCATCTCATGGAACACACTGGAAAATGTGTTTTAGGTTGGCCAGGTTTGTTCAGGGCAGGTTTCTTGTGTAAAGAAAACAGTTACAGTTTCTGAAACTGCAATATGGAAGACTTGACTGGTTTGAGTAATAACTAAAGATCTGAAAGTTTGGAGTGCACAGCTGTTTTCGGGAATCTAGATGGTGGTGATGTTTATTGTTATTATTTAGAACTCATATTTTCAGTTCTAGATATTTGTGAATTCCAAATTTCATGAAGATCAGTTGCTGGGATGAAATTTTCCTTTCCTTTGCCTCTGGAAGTCTGATAGAAAGTGAATTTTCAGGCTTATGTGGAATATTATAGTTAATAGAGTAACGGTTCTGCAAGGCTGTTCCTCTGCCTCAAAGATACATTATTTCATGCTACAGAACTGTCTTACGTGTGCCCTTTTTCCCTGTCTTGGGTAGAAGCTGGGTTTGAGTGATGTGTATGTCGTATCTGGAAACTGTCGCCCATGACTGAACACCATCCATAGCAACTGTTCGCAGCAGGCATTGCGCACAGCCCCCCACTCAGCACGGTGGGCGCCCATGTTGAAGGAGAGGAGGCTGAAGTTTGGAGAACCCGATAGTCTACCTTGAACTACCTACGTGCCAGAGCTAGTTGCGTATTTACTTCAGACGCCATTAAGATGCACATCAGAGGGTTGTTCTTAGCATAAGGGATGCCACGTATAATTTTTTTTGCTGGTAAGATGGATAATGTTCAAAGTCTGTGGTTGGTTAGAAAGGCGTCGAGCCCTTTCACTCCCATACCAGGGACTCCGGAGCAGAACTCGAGTGCCTGCCAGGCCTGTGGCCACACACCCCATGAAGCACCAGTGTGCTCGCATTACAGTTCGGTTGCACATGCTGCTCCAGGCTAGGAACATGCACTGGCTTAACCATGCTCACTGTACTCACACACACGCTCAGTTCTGCACACAGCCCAGAGAGGATCAGAGACCCCAGGAGCCCCCACTCCCAGTGCCTGTGTTAAGCCCTGGAGGAGAGGATCAAGCTGGGAGGGTGATTGTGTGGGGCTTCAGGCTAATAGAGTGGAGAATTTGTTCTTGGAGCACTGGGGAGCTATTGATTGCTCCCTAGTAGCGCAGGGTATATTGGGAGAAGCTTTGTTGGGGGAAGAGGTAGAAGAGGCAAGAAGTGAATACAGGACAATAAATCCAGGCAGTAGTTAGGAGACTGTGGCCATCCTTCTAAACCAAGTTCAGATGAACCGTGTGGACTGATTAAACGCTTTCTCACTCAGCTGAGGAAGAACCCTGACTGTATCCTCTACCCTTTGCTGCGTCGTATGGTCATGGTGCGGCCTAGACGCCCTTCTGCCTTTGCTGATCCAGACGGGTCCGTAACTCTCACCTGGCTCCCCGCCTGGCCCTGGCTGCCAGTGGCTGGGCTCCAGACCTTTCTTCCCTGTAGTCACTTTTCTGCTCCCTGGAAGCGATGCTTCCCCATCACTCACATTCCAGAGGAGGGGAGAGGAGATTTGACAAGTATCAGCCACAAAGCCTCCTGGACAAAGGAAGCATTTAAGCCTTATTTGAATACCAGCTTTTTGTGAAAACAATCAGGATGTTGAGAGCCTTTAAAAAAAAAAAACAAAACACCCTTTTTCTGGAAGGTAACTGTTTTGTGTAAAAGAAAACACCTGCTGCTCTTCAGGCTGTTTCAAAACACTGCCTGTGGTTTAAAGTACAGAAACATTCATGTGGTGTGAAGCATTTGCAGGCAAAATATGCGCAGCCTGGGAAAAGCTGGTCTAGGGATGGTGTGTAGCAAGGCGAGTCCTTTTAACCGCACTCAGCTGATGCTGGGGTGGGGGGTGGTGGAAGTTATGTCTAGAGGACCAACAGTCTTCTCTTTGTTTTAGATCGAAATCCAGATATTTGTAGGACCAAAGGTGGTTCTAATTTCTTTCACCTTAACCACCACCAGAACATGAATAATTGCTGATTTTTAATTGTGAACATGATTCCAGGAACAACCAGCTGATCTTGTTTACGGAGCATAGTGGTAAAGGCTGATGGCTGTTACAGTGCAGCTGCTGAAGACAGTGCTTTCACCTGAAGCACACTGGATTTATTTTTCTTTCTTTCTTTTTTGATTACAACTAAAATGTATTCTTTTCACAGGGAGAACATTTCCAACACACCCGTACTTCTCTGCCCAGCTTGGAGCAGGGCAGCTGTCCCTTTATAACATTTTGAAGGCCTACTCCCTTCTAGACCAGGAAGTAGGATATTGCCAAGGTCTCAGCTTTGTAGCAGGCATTTTGCTTCTTCATATGAGTGAGGAAGAAGCGTTTAAAATGCTCAAGTTTCTGATGTTTGACATGGGGCTGCGGAAACAGTATCGGCCGGACATGATTATTTTACAGGTATGGAGTGTTCCTTATGTCTTTAATAAAACAGATGCTAAGAATGTTTGTTATCCCTCTCCAGGTATACCTGAGGAACTCTTCCACCACCAGGTGATGTTGTAACAGCTGTCATTGCTGATAGTGTGCTCTGTGCTAGGCAGCGTTTCAAGTGCTTCTGTGTAGTTGCCTCCATGATAGCATAGCAGGAAGACACTATGAATCGGCTCAATTTGTGGATGGGAAAACTGAGACTCAAAGAGATGATGTAATTGGGCCAGGTCACACAGCTGGCGAGTGGCAGAAATGGAGTTTAAACCCAGGCCTGTCCGATTCCAGGGCCTTCCCCCGTGTACCCTTCGTGAACCATCAGGTGATCCAACCCCAACCTCCCTGCCTCTGCCAAGGACCCCACCCCGATCCCAGTCATCCCAGGTTCAGCTCAGACGTCACGTCCTGGGAGAAGCTCTTCCTGTGCCACCGTTATCCTGTCTCATTTCTTCTGCATAACACATTCACTGAATTCACAGAAATTATCTTTTTTGTTTACTGCATTTATCTGATGATTTTCTGACTTCCCTTGGCATGTAAGCTTCATGAGAGGGGAGGGATTTTACTTACTGGTCTTGAGCTGAGTCCCTAGTTTCTAAGACAGGATCTGGGACGGAGCAGGCACCCATCAGCTTTGCTGAGTCAGTGGATCTGTCGGAGGACAGCCGGGCACAGCGGGTGTTCTGAGTGCCAGGTGCTGCTCCTGTGATGCTGCGCCTTTCAGAGGTGGGGCGAAGTCTGGACCCTGCGCTGGGGACAGCTCTAAACATCACTTAGAATGTTGGTGCACGTGTTCATTTACCAGCAAGATACAGTGGTTTCAGAGCCTTACAAAGAAAGTATCGTGGGAAAGGTACAGTAGAGCCAAGGACTTCATTTGAGAGCACCAAATTATGTGATTCAAACTCCTTTTACCTCGACCTGTAACAGCATACATCTCATAAAAGGAAGCTGTTTCATTCCCTGAAAGATTTTAACCCACATGACTTTCCACGTGTGCGGGGAGGTTCTTCCTGCATTCCCTTCGTTATCGTTAAGGAAGGGTCAACTGTCAGCAGGAAGCGGAATTTTTCAGTTTTATATAATGTAGCGTAACATATGACTCTTTCGGGGGCTGGTGGCCTTGGTTGATGAGACTCTGTTAGATACAGAGGAGCCACAGCTGTTGCTCCATGGGATTGTGTTGTCTGAGCCTCTAATACAGTTTTGAGTGTTTGCCCCAGTTTGGGCAGCACATACCCAACTTGCAGCATCTCGGTAGGATTCTCACCCTCCCTTCTTTAGACTCAGCCGTGGGACTGCTCAGATCTGGGGTGGCTGTAGGACTTCTGTGAGCCCTGGGACTCATTTTGGGACTACTGGCAGTTGGATTGAGCCTCCTGCCAGAACCACATCATTCCCTGAAGCAGGAACCCTGGAAGTTCAACTTTAGTTGGAAAAAGTTATTTTATCTTAAGACAAACACTAGTCATCTTGTTTTAACTTGCCCCAGACTATATACTTAATCTGTTATAAACCTAAAGAAATTACACTTGTCTTGTCTATCGACTAATTTCAGGGGTCCAGGGGGAATTTACTAAGTGAACATGTACAATGGACTTTTTCTGTGGGGTCATAATATGCTCCTTTCTTAGCAGACAGGCTGGTTTTCTGTTTCCAATTCCCCTGAGCTTGAGTTTTGCTAAGAATGTGAATTTCTAAGAGAGTATATGAAATGTTTGCACAAGACAGATGTTTGGATTCTCTTCTAAGGAACACAAGGAACAATAAAAAGGAAGCGATAGGAGAAGACCAAACGTTCGCATTCTGGGCCTACACCCAGCCGGGGCCTGGCACGCAGCAGGCACCCAGGAAGCAGGCAGTGGACGAGTGAATAGCTGGGATCCATGGATATCACAAGCCACATAGAATGTTTAAAGTGCTAGTAATTCTCTCTTCCGCCCACCCTGCGAGTAGGATGAGTAACTTGATACATGCCTTAGACATCTAAGTCTCACTGCTTGTGGTGTCCTCCCTCAGATCCAGATGTACCAGCTCTCAAGGCTGCTCCACGATTACCACAGAGACCTCTACAACCACCTGGAGGAGCACGAGATCGGCCCCAGTCTCTACGCCGCCCCCTGGTTCCTCACCGTGTTCGCCTCCCAGTTCCCTCTGGGATTTGTGGCCAGAGTCTTCGGTGAGCATTTGTGAGTCTGTTTGCCAGAACCAGCATTCTCTCCTTAGATGAGAGAAATTTATTATTATTTATTATTATGTGATTCTTCTTCGTATACCTGTATTTCGTACAAGAGTAGGGTATTGTTTAGGATTGTAAGTTTAGTCAGGGTTGAGTTTGTGACTTTCGAGTCCTGCTTAACTTTAGAGATCACAGGGATTCCCTGTTGGCTTCATCTTGTGGGGTTAAGTCAGATCCTCTGAGCGCCAGGCTCTCCCTGGAGCGGACATTTTGAACACTTGGCTGAGGAGCCTCCGGCGTATATCTCTCGCCGGTCACCCTCCTCGGCCACTCTGGGTTGTGACTGTTGACTCATGGGACCCCTGGCCTCTGGGCTACTGCTCCTTCTAGATTCCCTTTGCATCTCTTCTTTCCCCGCCCCTGGATCTTCATTTCCTCTGAAGTCACTCTCGGAGACCAGCATGGGACTTGGAATGACACCTGCACGTGGAGGACGCGCCGTCCATCCTCAGCTGCCCGCCCGGGCCCACGTCACAGCCCCTACGCTCCCGCGCCCCCCGGGCCAAGGTGTTCACATTAAAACCATCCCGTTTTCGTGATTTACTGTTTGAGAACATTGTCTCTGTGAAAGTTAAGCAGCTGTTCATAGGCAGAGTCTCAAAACTGCCTTGAGCTGGCAGGAATGGGGCCGTCCGTTTGGGTGTCAGGAGCCGAGTGAAATACTATGAGCACGATCAATTCTTGCACAGTTGGTTTTTCCAACCTCAGAACGAAAGTAATATATTTGACAATTCAGGTTCTTTGTAATTTTTTTTTATTGTGAAAAAGGAGGTTGCTAAAAAATTGATAGTTATCACATATCAAGTGTTTTTAAATGTCATTTATGGTCAGTCACTTGATAGCTTAAAAACATGTAATCTTATACTTAAGATTTGTTTTCAGGATTAGAGAACGTCTTAAAGGGAATGTTCAGAAACATAGACAGTGTACTACTTTAGGCATACTCTGGGTAAACATCTCGCATATGCAAATTCTAGAAATCTGAAAAGTTGCTTTTTAATATAAGTGAATATTGACTCATCTTCTTTTCCTCAAAGTACTAGATTTTTATTATTCACTTCTGTCTACAAGAACCTTAAAGAATTTCCCATTTGGCTCTGCTAGAATCCATGTTCTTAAAATATTAACTACCCCTTTTTGTGCAACTTACCCCCCCAAATTGATTTTTATTTTCTGTCCCTGAAAAAAATAATCACTAAAATAAAATAGATACTAAAATCTATCTCCTGATTAAACAAATCTTTAGTGAGATTTCATGAAGGTTTATACCATAGTTAAAAAACAAAAATAACTAAAAGCCTCAAAATTGTGTGCTTAGTTTACTAACAAAAGAGTTACAGAAACTATAGGGTCTGTAGCTGTAGGCTTCAATCTTTCTCGCCAATAATTTTTGTGGTTTTGACTTTTCTTACCCTGGAAATTAAAAGAAAGTCATTAGTCTACCCTCCTCCCTTACAATTTCTCCTAATTTTGCATACAGGGTCATGGAGGGGAGTGCGGGTGGAAACAGGGAGGAGGGAGTGCTGTTTGCTAATGGTTTGTAAACAGCTCAGGCATCAAATTATCCAGTTTGTGAAGAAAATTCTACCAAGGGGGCTGGGCTGACCACAGACTGGAGTGAACAGAGCAGCCACGACAGAGTCACCCGTGCCCCTGGGACCCAGGCACGGAAGCTGCTGCCTGCAGAGTGTTCTGGGACTCTAGGAGAGGAATCTTTCCTTAGGCTGCGTAAGTGGGTAAAAGGCACTAGAAACAAGCAAACTTTGGAAAAGACAGCCCTTCTGTTTGAGAGTAGTTCATTCTAATGACTTCATTAAAAAAAGCTCAAGCCAGTATTGGCAGGATATTTTTCCTTATATTATGTAGGCAACGGTGGGTCTTGGAATTCTTTATACGTTACACATAAAGATGCCAGTGTCTGCCTAACTCCTGGATCCGACAGACCCCTGCTGTACTAAGTGGGTTCCTGTCCAGCTGGCTAAGGGCTCCTCGGGTATAGGCAGGAAGTGGGATCTGAAGGCCACACTGGGTTGTGATGTCACTCTGCAAAAACTGCCCGGGTTTTTTTTTTTTTTTTTTTGGACAATCCTTGCCATCTATCAGTTCTTAAAAACAAACTTATTAGGTTCCACAGAAAAGATAGGTTTTAAAAAATCACTTCTATATTTAGCATTGGAACCGTGTTTGTTTAGCTCCTTGATGGTAGATAGCTTAGTTTTAAATTCCGAAGCCTGCTGTTCAGGCACCAGAGTCTTTTTTAGCCGGGGCCCATTTCATTATAAGCCTTTAAGCCTGGATAAACCTTGAAAAAACAAATGGACCTTTGTTGTCTGTTCACTATCTTATATATAAGTAGAAGATTCTCAGTTTGCATCGGCATAGCTCATAATTGATTACCTCACATTAAGTACTGTATGTGCTGCTCAGAAGGGCAGATGCCAATGACCTGAACCTTCACATGGCGATCACACTGTGCTGAATGTCAGTGCTGCTTTCTGGTGTCACAGAATGTAAAATAGCCTCCTCCTGTATTTTTCTAGTTTGGGCACGTCTTCCTTTGAGGGGAAAATCTGAAAAATAGACGCTGGCTTGCTTCTGATGGAGGAGGCTGTGGTGTTAGGCTCTGATGTTTTTCTGTTGGTTATGCAGCCAAGTAGATGCGAGAAGAGATGGAGTATAAAAACTAAGGGTTTGGCAAAAAACACAGAAGCCACCTGCAAAATAGTGAAGGCTTCAGAAAAGCTCTAGGATGCAAATAGGAAAAACAAGATTGTTTCTGTGGCTATTTGGGTAACGAGAAGCAGTGGTGATGAAGAGAGCGTTCGTGCAATCTGTGCTGCTGCTCTTCTGTGCAGCACTGTCACCGGCCTTCACTGCCCGCCCTCCCTGTCCCTGGCGGGAATGTGGGGGTGCCACAGCCACGCACTGCGGCCTCCCAGGAGAAAGGTAGAAGGACTGCCCTGGACAAAGACAGGGTGGCTGGAAAGGAGATGCAGTGTGAGTTCTCGCAGGAAGATTGCTTGCAGATCACAGGGAGTCTCATACAGAGTTCTAATGCGTGGTAGCACAGTGACAGGGCTTCAAAGCAAAGTAGTTATTTGTGTTGTTCTCAGGAATAACATGAAAAGTGGTGAAGTCAGCTAAATTTAAGATTCCCTCTCTTCCTGCCTGATACAATCACTTTGCCTGTTTCTAGGTGGCTTGAAGCAGAAGCGATGAGAAGGGAAGAGACAGGAAAAAGGTCCATTGGAAGGAAGTGGGTTACAGTGTGTGAGCTAGGTTCCTGCAGCGTCCTGGGGGCAGGCTCCAGCCATTCACTGTGTCCTGCAGTGGTTTGCAAATGCAGGACATCAGCTCACTTTTCTAAGGAGAATTACTATTTTTTTAAAATTCTATAATGCAAATGTATAAGGATTAGAAGACAAGCAAAACAAAAATAGTTGGGTTGGGGCAGTGGGTTTATAGGTAACATTTTTCTTTATTTTAAAATAACATACAATTTAAAAAATTTCCAGAGGGAGAAAAAAGTATTAATTGTTTAAATTATATAAATATTTTCCCCAGGTGTCATCAGTTAAATTTAGGAGCCCCTTCCTCCCAATGGGGTCTTTCTTGAGGGGTCCTTCTTTCAGTCCTTCAGACACATTTCTTCATCATGTACCCAAATGATCTGATTTAAGACCTCCCTGGTCTAACAGAAGCTTCTGGGCTAGCTTTCCTGGGCCTCGGGAGGAAGGGCACTCAAGTGGGAGGAGTGGTGATGAGTCGGGCATCTCTTGCAGCTGGCAGCAAGCATTTGGGAGTCTGCTGGTAGGACTCAATCAGCGTGATCTCCTTGAAAGGTGGCTGTTCTTGGTCTGAAGCTAACTAGCCATTGCGGGGATCAGACCCATAACTTGGATCTCATTGGCATCATCTCCTTGGCAATGCGCTGACCTACTCGGGTAAAAGGAACAGAAGGCCTTCGGTCACTCCCTGCTTGCTCTGGGCACAGCTGCTTGGCGTGGGCAGAGGCCCTCGGTGCTTGGCCCTGCCTCCCTGCTGTTGGCCCACGTCCCCCACAGAGCCGGACTCCTGCCTCACAGGCGGTGTGGAGGCTCCTGCACAGGAGGCGGTTCTTCCACACCTCTCTGCACACACCCTCCTTTCCTTCTGACTTCTTACCTAGCGAGTTTCTGTGCGTCTTCGAACAGTCGCCTTTCCTTGGACCTCCTTCCTGCCTCTTTGTTCTCATGACACCCTGGGCATAACTCCACCAAACCAGTACTTGTTGGCGCCTCTGCAGTGTGTTCTTTGTTCGTAGCTTAATCCCCAGTACCTAATACAGTGCCTGGCACATATCAGACACTTAATGAATGCTCATGGAGGTCACAGACCATCTCAAGGGCCAACCCAGCCAGCAAGGCACCTGGGTCTATCATTTCTCCCTGTGCTTTGTCCAGAAACCACTCTGACTCAGTTTCCCATTTGCACAGCAGCATCCAGCCTTTGCCTTTCTGTTTCTTAATGGCTTTTAAACGTTACCACACTAAACCACCTGGAGAGGCATCATGTGAGATTCTTTCTCTCACCTGCTTTTGTTTTCTGTGAGTTGAAATTTACAACTTCTTTGTCTGTTTCATTATACTGCAGCCAAAAGAGAGAGAGAGAAAAAAGAAATATTAAGTTACCTCTAATACATTTATGCTCTGATTTCTAAAATTATATTTTTTCTTCTATTATTATTCCAGTTATTAAGTAACTTGCCTGAATTTAGTCACCCAATAATTAGGTGCTGTGGCTGTGCTTTAGCCCTGGGACATTTGACTCTTTTTTCCAGGGGCTTTGACTCCGTGAGGAAGGGGAGGTGGGGCCAGCATGCTGCTTGCCCGGTTGCCTTGGCCACTTGCCCTGCCTCTCACTGTGTGAAGTCACATAGGAATTGCTGACATTTGTCAGCCATTGTCAGAAAAAATATGGCAAGAACTAGAGAGTAATCTTGACAAAGTTCCTTGAACTTCTCAGAGAGAAATAATGTTCTTTGTTATCATGTTAAAATTCAGTAAACCTATATGTAATAATGTACTTTTACAATTGTGCAGATGTTTTACAGTTTTTAAAGATATTTTAATTCCATCCCTTATTTCAAAACAGAGGAAACAGAGGCACTTTTTCATTTACTCTAAATTTCTGATGCCGTATCTATAAAAATTTTTCAGTTTACCCATGAAACTCTTTTAAAACCCAGAGCATTCCTGGAAAAACAGACTAATAAAAACTTTTTTCCTTCCCAAATTTAACTTTTGAAGCATGTTTCAATTTATTTTCAGAGTGAAAATAAAAAGATTTATCAGAACCTGTGACAAAATCTTAGCAGCATGTTTATTTTTTTCTATTTGCAATATTGTCTTGACAACCCTATCTGAGATATCAGGCTTTTAAAAAGGAAATAAAGTTTGCAGTTTGGGGTTATGTTTCCCACCCTCCTGCTCTATGATGTGTGGAAAAGGAAATGGAAGGATATTTCATCAGAAACTGGTCTGGTTTAACTTTTTTCATTTGTGTTTTCTCAGATATGATCTTTCTTCAGGGATCAGAGGTCATATTTAAAGTGGCTTTAAGTCTCTTGGGAAGCCATAAGCCCTTGATTCTACAGCACGAAAACCTAGAAACCATAGTTGACTTTATAAAAAACACACTACCCAACCTGGGCTTGGTCCAAATGGAAAAGACCATCAATCAGGTATGATTCAGTCCAAACCTTCCAAACGCTTAAGC
The DNA here is from genome assembly GCF_000956105.1 of Propithecus coquereli. Lineage (NCBI taxonomy): Eukaryota > Metazoa > Chordata > Mammalia > Primates > Indriidae > Propithecus > Propithecus coquereli. The sequence goes on along the minus strand of NW_012146412.1, from coordinate 2,343,912 downwards.
AGTCCTAGATGTGTAGAAGCTAAATTTTCTTTTGAGCAGGAGCTGTTTCCTACCACTTTGTGTTCTGAACAGCATTCTGCACAATGCCTGGCATGTGCAGGCGTATCACAGCTGTGTATGGAATGATTAAGTGTATGAGTGAGAGTGTGTGTTGTGAGTGTCATGTCAAAATGCCACATGGAAGCACAGTGGCAATGTTTAGGTTTGAGAACCAGCATAAGTTATCGGTAGTTTCTTGCATTTAAGAGACTTCGGTTCTAGTAGTTTGTTCTTCTGAAATACATACATTTATACAATGTAGACTTTTATAAAACGAGTACTTTGATTTTTCTGCTGAATGGTATTAACTGGGATTTTCTAAAACTAACTCTTTGATAACAGAGTGTGATAGAGAACATATATTCTATGAATTGTTCCATGATGTGGTTTTTTATAGAATTCAGTTCCACATCTGTGGTTTTAGCACCTCTGGTTTCAGTATACAGTAGAACCATTACCTTCAGAAAATGTTGGAGGTTGAGAGGTGAATTTAGCTGGGAGTTACAGCTAGACCAGATGGCGAATGGTCTGGGTGGGCATGGGAACAGATTTTGATCTCGTACAGTATAAGGAAGAATCTTTTAGTAATGATTGCTGATGAGGAAGGACTGAACTACTTAGCAGAGGGGGAGGTCACCACTGGATGTGTGCAGAGACTGGGTGGCTAAGAATGTACCGGAAGGGATTTCATTATTGGATCGCTGCAGAGTCAGCAGTCAGGCCTCTTATAAGCCCAGAACCTCTCCAAATGTAGTCATGTATCGCTTCACAATGGGGCTGTGTTCTGAGAAATGCATCCTTAGTCAATTTCATCATTGTGCGAACATCATGGAGTGCGTTAACATAAACCTAGATGGAGTAGCCCAATACACACCTAGGCTGTATGGTGCAGCCTATTGCCCAGGCTACAGGTCTGTGCAGCATGTTACCGTACTGAATACCGAAGGCAGCTATAACACAATGGGAAGATCTGTGTCTCTAAGCATAGAAAAGGTGAAAATACGGTACTATAATCATATGGGACCGCCATTGTATATGTGGTCCGTGGTTCACTGAAACATCATTATGCAGCATATGACTGTATAATGAAAACATAAAACAAATAGCAAAATAAAGCTATTGTTACAAAATCCTATTCTGGGGATTTCTGGTAGCCTGGTGGTTTGCATCCAGGTGCGGTGTTTGTGATTTTCACTTGCGGCCCCACCTTGGGTGTTAAGCACAGAAAAAGATGCAAGTCTGGCCTGGAAAAGGAGTTGGCTTCATACCAGTTGGTACTTTGGGTGGGGTTCTTTTTGCACATTGCGTGTGCTGTAATGAAAGAGGAGTTCTTTTCCACTCTGCACTTACGGATAGGCTCTGCATCTCATGGGTGTTATTTCCCTGGCACGTTCCTCTCCATGTGGATAGCTTTGGCTTGTTGAGGACTTACATTTTTCCAGGCTCTGTGGTAATCTGTGTACACACGTGATCTCATTCAGGCATGACCGCATTCGTGAGAGGATATAAAGTGGTTCACTGGCCCGCACTCTGCTGCGGAGTGGAGAGGGGGTTTCAAACACAAGTCCCTCTTACCTCAAAGTGCTTTAGTAGCTGCTCAACACTGCCAAGTGCCTCTGGGAGTCTTTTAATTGTAGAGATTTTCTGCATTTTACCTGTATTCTAATACTGAATTCTCCACCCTTGTGATTAATTTCTGGCATTTACATTGAGTCATTCCTGTCTTACAGCTTTTGTTGTATGTACGTATGTTTCGTAGCTCCTGGGCAAACCCAGAGAGCCTTGGTTGCTAGACTGCAGTCTGCACCAGTGAGGGCCGACTGCTCACCTGCGCCTGGCTCTGGGACAGCCGTCTCTGCTGCGTTCACTTTACCTCCTGGCCATTGAGCCCCAGAGAGAAAATCCAGTTCTTTCCTTTTTCTGAGAGTGCCTGTTGTGCCTGGTAGCATCAGGTGCTCTTTACATGCTGGCAGAGTAGAAGTGAACAGTCATGGAAAGAGAATAGTTGTGTGTACAGCTGGTTTGTTTCAGGCAACTGTTTGGACATCGGCATTCATAGTCCATTGACTCCTTAACAACTCTGGGACATGGTGTCACAATCCCCATTTTTGTAGACGAGGAAGCTGGGCATAGAAAGTAACACGCTGGCCCTCTGTAGAAGACAGTAGGCCTTCAGGAGCCAGGGCTGTGGGGTGACTGAGAGCTGCTGGCTGGAGTTGAAGTATTTGAGTCCAGCCAGACCTAAAAGAATGAGATAAGACAGGAGTTGGCAAAGGTTTTCTGCAGAAGGCCAGATACTACATGTTTTAGACTTCGAAGGCCGTAAGTTCTCTGCCACAGCCTCTCAGCTCTGCTGCCACTACTGAACTCTGCCTTTGTAGCACAGAAAAGCTATAGATAATATGTAAAGGGATGAAGCGGCCATGTTGCAATAAAACTTTATTTACAAAGACATGCAGTGGGATGGGTTGGTCCATAGGAGGTAGTTTGCTGACCCCTGAGCTAAAAGATCACAGCATATGTGAAGGTACAAGAGGGAGAGCAGGGAGCACCTTTTGGGTGGGGTGGGGTGGGGGCAGGTATAGGGGTGTAGGGAGCACAAAATCTGCATTTGGGGCACAGGTTTTTATTCCACCAGGAGTCTTGATAGAAAATAGATAAAACTCCAGGCAGCTCTCTGCCCCCTTTCTCTTCTGTGATTCTATCTGAACTTGACATCTACGTGTTCTCTGTCAGGCTTTCTGCCTTCCCACTGCCCCTTCCTCTCCAGAGGGTGCTCTAGTCTTGAGTTCTACACAGACAGGAAGCCTGAGGTGCAGCACGGTTCCTCTGCAGCCTCAGAGATCCCCCAGGCCTGAATTTGGGGGTCCCCAGGGTAGAAGATGGTGTAGTCATTGCACGTGACAGAGCACCCCACCCTGTGTCAGGATGGGTGGGGGTGGGAGGGAGGGGAGTCTGGGTGGTCCTCTGTGGTAGTCCTGGCTCCATTTCATTAAATGTCTCCCTGTGGATAGTCTCAGCTTAAACAACTGGGACACAGCCCGGATCCTGGATGGGAGAATAAGTGGCTAGGGACAAGCCACGTACTCTCTGGAGCTCTGAGTCAATGTTGGCAGGCTGGGTGCAGGGCAGTTCCAAAGTTGACAGAGTCCAAGGCAGAAGAGCAAGGGTCTCGGGAGCCTCCGTGGCAGTTCTGCAGCATGGCATTGTGCTTATCAAAGGAACTGCCAGTTGAATAGAAACCATAAATAAAATGTTCTGACCCCAAAAGAAGGAAAACTCTGGGACTAATCAGTAATGAAGGGAAGGAGGTCAGTGTTGTGTTCTTGTCACAGTGCGTGCCATGTGGCTGTGAAGCCTCGGTTGAGCTTAAGCAAAGAAGACAGCTGAAGGGTGCTTTGGCGGCAGGGCACAGAGCCTACTTTCAGCATCCTTTAGGCTCCACCCAGAGTGCAGCTCCAGACCACTGTCGTCATGTCATGTAGGGGCTTGTTAGAAACCAGCATCTGGGCCCCCTCCAACCCCGCCCCTGGCCTGCTACGCCAGTCTGCATTTCAGCAAGATCGCTGGAGGATTCACATACACACTAGCATCTGGAAAGCTCTGCTGTGGGCAGCTCTGTTAACAACACACCAGAGCAAATGATCCAAGAACATAAACGACTCACTGAAGAGCCACCCAGTCAACAAACACCTGGGGAAATATTTAGCTTCATACGTAACTTAAATTTATGTAACATATGATGCTTTACCTACTAGATTAACAGAATGACATTTGTTAATGTCAATACCCAGAGCAAGGGTATCCTCTGTCTGGCACATTAGTGTGTTGCTTATGGCATGGTAGATTGACTAGTCTCACTTGGGAAGCAATTTGGCGGTATTTATCACAAGCTAGCAAAATATTCATACCCTTTGACTCAGTTATCCAACTTCTTGGAATATATCCATAGGAAATAGTCCAAAGTGTGGGGAAACCATATGTATAAGGATATTCTCTTAGAGTTGTCATTTATGATCACAAAAACTTGAAAGGAACTAGATGTCTAACACTCAGTGAATGGATTGATGTGGTTATGGTATGTTGAGTTGGTAGAATGCCACGAAGCCATTTATAACTATGGTTATGAAGAATAAATAGCAATATGAAAAAGCTCTTACGTGATACAATGTTAAGTGAAAAAAGTGGGATAGGAAATTTTATGTTGGTTATGTTTATAATTAGGAAAACATGCTTATAGAAAAAAGGTGAAAGGAAATATAACAAGATGAAGGAAGTTATATTGGTAATTTTTTTTTTCTTTTTCAAGCTTCCCATAATGTAGCTCTATTGCTTCAGTAACTTAAAAAAAATAGTTTGTCTTTTTGGTAAAACATTGAACATATGGAAATGGGTAATTCCTACTTTGGCAAGCAGAAAAGAATGTTCCCTTTTCATCAGCACCTTAATTCTGGAACTTGCCTGAAAACCTTGGAGAAATTAAGAACCAGGATGATGGGAAAGCTCTAGATCCCCAATAATGACAACTCTAGTGGAATTGCGCTGAGATGGACGAGGAAGAGCGAAGATTAGGGCCATGTACCTTGCAGCTTTGTGTAGTGACGGGTGCTCAGGGAATGGCTTAG
>NW_012146412.1:2303057-2338753 GCF_000956105.1 Propithecus coquereli | reverse complement strand
CTTTTTAATATTCCCTTTTTTGTTTGATCGTCCTCTGAGACAGCATGCCATAGATAGGATCAAGTTTAATCTTAGACTTCCTGCTCTTTCTCTGGCTAAGAACTGGTACCAGCCGTGGGTCATTTATGTCCTCTAAGTGTTAAGTGTACAAGGACAGGGGCCCCTCCTGTCTTCTGTCCCTCCTCCAAGTAATTGGCCCAGGGACTGACAGGGTTATTCCTGGACTGAGGTTCTCCTTTGACCACCAGCCACATACTGCCCTGGTTTGGGATAAATTCAGGGGCATGACTACAAGGCTGTAAGTGCCTTAGCATTCAGGAGATGGAGATGCAGTGAAGCAGAGGTGATGGTTCCCGGGGATTCATGGAGTCCTGGAAGAGTTTATGGCTTTGGGCGCTGCTGAAAGCCATTAACCTTAACAGATCATCAATCTGTGTAAAAGGCCAGAGGTTTTGTTCCTAGGTTTCCAGGTTAGGTGATCATTTAAAAGTAAATCTTTGTGGAAGAAAAAAAGTAATTGTGTGCATGACATTACCCAGCACCACATTTATCATCACACGCTAGTGCCGAGCAGTCTCAGCTTTAACACGTGTGGTTCTTACTCTGTTCAGGCTGTTCAGAGGGTCCATGTTGTAGCATCCATTGATGACAGTTTTGCTGAAGTACGAGGTTGAATGTGAGAGTTTCGTGACAGGTGTGTGGAAGCAGGTCCCTTAGCTAAGGGAGCACCTACTCAGCTTCCCTGAGTTGTCTCATTTCATCCTCTCAGCTGTGCTGGGAGGGAGGTGCTATTATCCCCAGGTGGGAGACCGGGAACTGGCCCAGGTTAAGTAACTTGCTCAAGGTCATTCAGAGAGTTGCCGGTGGAGTCCTGACTTTAGAGCTCACTCAAAGCCTCTGACTACAAAATGGAAGTGATAATCCCTACTGACCGCAGGGTCACTGAGGGGTGAAACAGAATCAGGGTGAGATAGTAACTATTGTCTCCCTCTCTCCCTTCCTTCCCCCACCCAGTGCCACAGATATAATGTATTTTAGTTTTTAGGCATCAAATGACTTTTGTGCCTAATTAGTATTATCCACTGAATTAAATTGAAAACCAGCAAGCTGAAAAATTCATCTCAAAGAAAAGAAGGTTGTTAAAAATGCTGAGAAAGTAAACATGGTTTTTGAAAATTTATTTCGGGGTAGGCTAGTTTGAATGTTAATAAGGTGCCATCAGTGGAGATAGTTTTTCACTGATTTTTAACCATGTTGAAGTTTCTTTCTTAAGGAAATGCAGTAGCCAGGCGGATTCCCTGAATGTGTGTTCTGCTCTAACTTTTTTTAGATGGTCTCAGCCTGACTGTATTGTCAGATCTACCAGACAAGCGCCTGGGGCTTCTCTCCAGCCAGAGGCCCCAGCCCTGCAGGGTTATCCGTAGAAACAATCAGAAAGGAAGGAAGTGCCTTGGGCAGCAGCATAATGTGTCTTCCTTACCAAGAGAAAGTACAGAACAGCTTGAGTCACTTGTGCACTTTGGGGTTGTTTTTCACACGTGTGGTGTTTTCATCACTATTACTATTATGGGAAGGAAGACAACTCAGGCATTGTTTCGTAGTCACCCATCTCTGTGGGTGACATTTGGGTCTTGGCTCATTTTTGCATATCTTAGTGCAAAGGAGAGTTTTTAGTAAACAGTTCCATTACTGAGCTGTTCTTGTACCTCTGAAAACCCAGCTGAACTATAATTAAACTTTGACTTTGTGACTGTGCAGATAGAGCTGTGATTCTTTTGTTTTGTATTTTTTTTTCTCCTTTTAACCCGCAGTTGATGTATCTAACCTAGAGAATGTTCAGAGAGAAGAAATGGGTACTGAAGTAAGAACTAAAAATAAATTTTTGTAAGTCTTTTTAAAAAATGAAGTTTTGACTTTTGGAAGATGAGTATCAGAAACTTGCACTTACTGTTACCTTGGAATTATATCTAGATGTTTCTTATATCCTTTCTTCCCAAGTGAAACGATGACCTTCTCAGTGCATAAAACTGTCCTCATTTGTCACCCCTAGTGCCAGGCATCGCGCTCGGCCTGGAGGAGGTGCTTGACGGATGCTTGCTGACGTGGTGCCGTGTGCGTGCACCCACCTGTGTGTCTGTGTGTGAGAGTTTCCTCATTTTCAGGGCCTGATGACTTCTCTGTGTGTAACAGGTGTTTGAGATGGACATCGCTAAACAGTTACAAGCTTACGAAGTTGAGTACCACGTGCTTCAAGAAGAACTTATCGATTCCTCTCCTCTCAGTGACAACCAAAGAATGGATAAATTGGAGAAAACCAACAGCAGCTTACGCAAACAGAACCTTGACCTCCTTGAACAGTTGCAGGTAGAGCATATTTATAAAGCAGCTTGCTGAACCCCGGTATATAGTAGTTCATTAACTCACCAAAGGCAACAGCACACTGGGCTTTCCCATGACCGGAGGACCTTTCTCACCCTGCTCTGTTTGTAGCTGGGATCAAAGATATCCCAGGAGAATTGATCCTTTTTATATGGAGCAGACAGGTTGTCCTTTGCTAAGGTCAGACAGTCCTGGACTTTCTGAGAGGCTGTTTCTGCGCTTACCCTTTTGAGAGACAGGCCCAGAGATGAACTTGGGTTCAGGATGCTGTGGCGCTCTTAGCTGAATGCCAGCAATTGTGCTTTGAATAACGATGAGAGAATTGAGAGCTTTAACATCCATGAGTGAAACCAGCTAGGTCCACGGAGGGATGTTAAGGGAGAAAAGTGATACAGAAATCTACCTAGCAAAATAAACCAGAGCAGGTGATCATTATTTGTGAGTCCTTGGTGCAAAGACGAACATTTGATTCATGCAGGGTGCAGTTTTCCCCTCTAGAAGACTTCATTTCAACATGGATGAACTCTGGCAAGGACGTACGGAAGAAAGGCCAGCTCAGACTGCACACAGACGGGGTGCACAGAGTTGCAGCCCGCAGACCCAGACCTTGCCAGGTCCAGTGCTGCCCCACCCACACCGTCACCTGGGCAGACTGCTGACCACTCTGTCCTCATTCCCTTACCCGTGTCCCTAACTGCGCAACATAGCTCCTTTGTCAATCAAATGCCATAAAGCAAGCAATATGTTCCGCTTTTTCAACGTTACAAATGGGTGGTAGTGCTGTCAGTGTTAAGAGATTGTTTTGAGGGTGTTTTAAAAAATTGTTTTAGAGTTGCTGTGGAGAAAAAAAAAGATATTTTTCCCCAAGATAACGTATTTTATAGTGTTCCTGGGCTGTCCTTAAAATAAGCTTTCCCGTGTGATCTAAGCCTCTGACTTTTCTCCATAGAAAGTTGGGCTTTGCAGATGCAAGCTTGGCAGCGATGTGAGAAAGGCCAGCATTGAGAGCCTCATACATCGACCTGTCCAAAACGCGTTCCCCCTCGTGGACATTCATCCCAGCAGACCCTAGCAGATGTGTACTGGAGAGGAACAAAGACAAAATGCTTTTCCTACCCAGTCCTAACTGCCACTCACGTTGGGCATTTAACTTCTTTTTTTCCAAAGATTGAGATGAAAACGTGCCTGTATATAGTTCCCCCTGGAAATCTCAGCTATCACCTGAAGGCAAGTCTCAAGGGGACAGACAGCCTCACCTGGTCTGTAGGGTTTGCAGCGCAGGTGCTGATTTGAGGTGACTTCCAAGCCAACAGTGGGTCCCTGAAATACAACGTGAGAGAAACACTTTGAACAAAACTCACATTTGCATTGAAGCATTTGACTTGTTAAGATAGGCAGGACTCAAATAAAAGGTTGGTTTTATTGGGTTAATGCCCATATGGTTTTTTGGTGATAGAAGGTGGAAAGCAATTTTATGCTGCCTGTGTGTCACTGTGCCCTTTGGTGAAGGCAGGGAGTTGCGGGAAACTGCTCAGATATCTATATTCCTCAAGAAAGGCATCAGTCACAACTGGTAATACAGATGTGCTCCCTGGACCGCCCTGACCACATGGTCCTGCACCTGTGGAGGGATCATTCAGGGCCACAGTTCGTGCTAGCCCACCGGTACGTCCCGGGTCCTTCCTGTGCTGGGTGCTGGGGCCACCAGGATGAGTGAGACAGGGCAGGTCTCAGAGGATTGGGATTGTGCTGTGTTAATTTGTGGGTGTTTGGGTCTGGTTTTCCTCTTGTCCTCTATGAGAATATGCTTCTCTTATGTGAGAATCATACCTCCTCTTTGTACAGTTTTAGGAAGCTGTCCAAGGAAATGTGTTTAATGCAGTACTGAATTTTTGTGCATAAATCTTTTTTTTTGCCAAAGTATCAAAATCGACCTACTTTTTGTTCCATTTTGTTCTGTTCATATAATTGCTAGACACATCACAGTCCCATTTATTTTCTTGTTAAACACGTAAGAATGTTGTCTAGAAGCTAGAGATCAAACTCTTTACCTGTTTTGTTCAGCAGTACGTCAGACAATTTCGTAGACAAGCCAGATGGAGGCAAATCTTAACGCGCAGAGGTTTTCATAATCACTGCGCGCCGCTGGGTGCCCACCCGGAGCTAGGTGCTGTGGGAGGCTGGAGCACGCAGAAGATAAGATGAGCTTTCTTCTGTAAAGAGTGCCAGGCTTATGGAGGAGACCTGGCATTCGTGCAGAATAGCACATGACCATGCACACTAGCTCACTACTAACTAAGCCGCAAGGTACACCTCGGAATGCAGTGGGACTTAAAAGTGATGAGGGTGGGGCCTGACCCAGGCCTTGGCCATGGATAGGATTTTGAGGATCAGAGAAAACTTCTTAGAGAGACACACCAAGAGTGACCACCCCCTGCCCTGTAATGACAAAGTAAGGATCTCAGTCCTTTTTTCCGTCTATTTTGAATGTTCTAGTAGCATAGCCAGAGCCAGACTTTTGAGTCATGAGTTGTCTGTTTGGCACAAGTGTTGTTCGAAACTGTTTTCCGTGCTTGAAAAATGAGAGAAAATAGATGTACATTTTCCCCACCTAAACTAAGTGGGGGCATGTAAAGAGCTGGACTGGATTAGTAAGATAGAGTAGTCCCTTACTGACCCGGTGACCAGCGCGCTGCAGGATGGGCTCTCAGCTGAGGAATAGGCCAGAAAGGCCTTGGTGACATCAACAGAAATGTTGGAGCTTCTGCCAAACCCTCTACTTCATTGGAGCCGACACGCTCGTTGCCTGGGAAGCCTGCCCTGGTGGAGTAGAGAGGAGGGCTCGTTGCTAGAGAGAAGCTCTGGAAGTTCTGTTTAACTGGCATCGATTAGGTGCCAGGTGCCGAGGATGTAAACTAAGCAAGAGCCTTGTTCCTCCTCTGTTGGGTGGGATGGGGACACCGTTATCTCGTGGGTGGTGGGGACCAGTCAGTGAGCTGGGGCACACAGCCTTGTGGCAGAATGCTCGGCCCACATGCCCATGTTTCCTGACGTAGCGATGTCTCGTTACTCTAAGGAAAATGAAGAAAAAGAACTTCAGACTAGAGAGCTGTCACTACTTGGGCCTTCACATAGAAGCCATTTTGACTGTTCGTCGGTCTGAAATTGATTTGCATGAAGATACACGTGTTAGTCAAAATAGGCCACGCTGTGCTGCAGTAATGAAGAAAGCTCCACCTCTCAGTGGCCGAGCGCAGAAGTCTTTGTGTCTCTGAGCGCCACCTTTTCTCCCTGAAGCATTCTGTGGCCATGTCAGCCTGTCCTTCCTGTGGTGGTGACTGGGGGCTCGGGCTCCCTCCTCACTGTGATGCCACCGTCTAACATCTGGCTTGCAGAGTAGCCGCAGCAGGGGAAGAAAATGCTGGAGGATCTCAGGGTGTTTTTAAGGGCTCAGCCTACATGCAGGGGAAGCTGAGCAATGTCTTCCTGTGTGGCCAGAAATAATAATAAACTAGACTTGTCTCGGCCAAAACACAGCTCCAGAGTGCTCCCAAGGCTGGACGCGCGTGCACAGCGGATGCCTCCTGTTGTCCCGCGCTGATACATTCTCATTTCTTCTTTTGTTCTCCAGGCGGCAAATGGTAAGATCCAAAGCCTGGAAGCCACGATCGAGAAGCTCCTGAGTAGCGAGCGCAAGCTGAAGCAGGCCACCCTCGCCCTGGAGCTGGAGCGGTCAGCCCTGCTGCAGACGGTGGAGGAGCTGCAGAGGCGGGCCGCGGAGCTGAGCAGCCGAGCGGCTGGCCACGCGCCGTCCGAGATCACGGGCGACTGACAGCGCCGCGGGAGAGGCTGCGACGCCATCCCAACTGCCCAGGCCTTAACTGAGAGGGATGGAGGTGCTGGAGGGCGGACACAAGGAAGTGTGAAGCATGCTTCTCAGGGAGGAGACGGGCTTGCCAGCACGCAGAGTCTTGTGAGCCCAGACTTGCAGTTCCAGGGGCGAGTGTCCCAGTGTTTTCGTTGTTGCTGTTCTAGGTTTTAATTCATCCGTTCTCCAGTCCTGATTACTGTACGCAGTAGCTGTAGATGACACGGACGTGAATAAATGCACCTTTATGTTTTCTTGTCGGTTCCTTTCTCTGTCACCGTGTCTGTGGAGAGCATTCATGAGGCTGTGCAATTTCAGAAGCTGGAAGGGCTTGAGGTGATTCCTCAGGTAGAGGGGTGGGTCCCTCATTCTTCCAAAGAGGGTTTGTGTGACTGTACCCTCCTTGTCACTGGCAAGGTACGGTTGGCTCTTGTCCATTCTTATTATGGAAACCCAAGATAATCATTGGCAAGGATTGAAAGTGGTTTAAATTGGACATCTTCATCACTGTCAAGTGAATTTTATCACTGTCCTTGATATTTAAGGAAGCTTGTCTTTATAAAAGTGTTACCATACATTTTTGCTTATCCCTTGAGTATAGTTGATCAAAGTCACGGTAGATAAATGTTTTATGGGTCAATTGCCATTTTCTAGACTCTACCAGGTATTGCTAGCGTGTGACCTGCAGTTGTGGGTCTGGGTTATTTATTTCTTTGTGATAGTTTCATATCCATACCATGGAGTCCAGGATTTATTGTTTCCTGTTTTATGATGTAATGCAGCCATGTGTCCCTTTGAGCCTCCACCCTTTGGAAATTGGATTTCCTGCAGAAGGAGCAGGACATATCGAGATTTTCAGGGGTGCCCAAGATTCTGGGACTTTCAAAAAGAGATCAAGCTGAGATGCAAGCAGACGTGTGGGAGCTGACAATAGTTTTCAGAGGTAAGACGTATGTTTGAGCGTAACAGCACAGTGACTCCCCTTCTGCACGGTGATGAGGACCCTGTGACTTCAACCAGCAAAACGCTGCTTGCGCAGCCCTGGTTTCCGCCGGCCTCTGTGTAAAGAAGGCCTCTCGGACGTGCTCTGAGAACGGGCTGCTTTCTTCCACAGGATGGCACAGGTCGCTTCTTTGACAGCAGAGTCATTTCTGATCTTTGCTTCATAATCGTAACTGCCTGTCTATTCCACGGGAGTTTCTTCTCTCTCAGTGGCTGGGTCTCTCGTGAGCCTGGGTGAAAGGAGAGATTGCCGTAATCGAGTCATTGTGAACATCCCTGGCATTGCAGAGGGGGACCAGGTGCTGTCCAAGTGCCCACACGGTTGGTTGGCATCTGAGCCCTGCTGCCCTGGGTCAGAGCATAGCAGTTCTTGCATGACCCAAGATGGGGAGTCCAGGAGCCTTGCTGCCTGAATGGTTCCCCCAGAAATAATTTAGAGAGCTTCTTTCCACAAATTTTACTCTTTGAATGTTTAATAGTGTTAAATTTTGGACATGTTATTATTCAAAAACATTGTGCATTAAGCAAGAAACAAGAAAGCAATAAAGCAAGAAATAATTCATGCCCACATTTTTATGGTGTGTGGAACTTTGGGTTTTTGCTTTTCGGCCCAGGAGTAAAGGAATGCCGTATGAACACCTGTGCGTCTAAGCATGCACATTACCTAACCATCAGTGAGATCACTTGCTATCTGTCTGCCACTTGTGTTTGTCTCCAGGGTTGTTACTGAGTGTTTAGTAGTGTTGAAATGCTGCTACGCAGAGTGTGACTGTGAGCACTGATGAGACCAGCTCCACCAGTCGTACGTGACAGTGAGTGCTGTCATGAGGTGCATTGGGCAGCGAGCACTGTTGACACGAGCCTATGGATTAGGTTGGACACAGCCTCTGCCTGTGGCTTAGTAAGATACGCAGAGGCAACTGTGTGGGGATTCTCAGAGGCAAAATTTTAAACCAAGTTTTTTCATGTTGTATTTTTTCCCCAACACACAACTGCATGCATGTACATGCGTGCACTTGGAAGTACTTTTAGAATACCATTTACGCTTCGCACACTTGACATTGTGAGCCCTCAAGAAATGCACTATTGCATAGAACACAGGTGAGACTGTTTCCTGTGAATACCGTTTGGTTCCCTCTTTAGGGGGTACACGTAGATGGAACAACAGTGTCCATTTGGGAATTTGTGTGTCTGGTTTGTTTGGTGAATTGGGGGAATGGTTGCTCTGGGACACCAGATTTTATTACAGAATTAGTCCAAACGTAACTGTGAAGAGCTAGAGACATGAAGGTCCAGAATCTTCAAGAGAAGGCACCAGGGGGTCTGTCTGAGAAGCAAAGTGTGAGTCCACTGCTGGCGTGGGTCTGGGCAGGTGACATGTGGGGAACCCAGTGGGAAGCTGTCACTGCCAGAGTGACCATCTCAGTGGGTCTGCAGCCGGGTGTCTGGTGGGCCTGGAGCCAGCCTGGGTCAGCACTCTGGGGAAGAAGAGCCACAGGTGAAGCCGAGGGGAGTGAGGATAAGCTGGAACTGGCCATGCATTTCTGTGTCCGTTGCTGCGCCACATAGGCCAGTGGTGACCTTTGGAGAAAAATGGCATTTGCTTCCCTTTTGCCTTCCAAATCTCACATCAGCATGTCTTAGAGCCAGTCCTGACTTAGAGCCACCTGGAAAGGGGACTCTGGGAATTGTAGTTCTGGATTAACCCAGTTGACATAAGGCACCGCGGTTAATTTGGAGCCTGCCAAACTTGGATGGTAGCATGCACCTGTGAGTCATTCACAGGGCCCCTCGGTCTGCCTGTGTGTGGCTAGTGATCTGCAGGGATCAGGTTCGCAGATTGATTCTGACATCGAGAGTCACTGTTGGTGCCCAGGACGTCCTGCCACCCTGTATCTGCTGCCTCTGCCAACCGTAGGAAAGGCTGACTCTGGTTTCTGTTTAATTCTACAAATTAAAATCCAGGAACTCTCTATGTGGAAAATAATTTACAAGCCACACTGTCTTAAATCTGAACTCTGCCTTAAGGGGTTGGCATGGCTCAAAATAATCTTGGATGCGGAAAGCTGGAGGGAACCTACTTCTGCTTGATCCTGTAAGAAAATGACCTCCCACCTCATTTGGTAGAGGAAAACGCTGAAGCGGGTGAAGGGAGGCCCCAGATCACCTGATGGGTTGGCCACGGGATCAGAGTAGATCCTGGTCTTCTGATCGCCTACCAGCGGGCACCACCCAGCTTTAATGCCAGTGGGTTTTGGGAACCGTTTCTGATGACATCAATTTACAAAGCAAGGAAAGGTCGGCTTCGTTTCACAAAGCTGATCTCTCTCACGATCCCAAATCAAGCTCTCTCCTGAAATGCCCCCGGCAGCTTGGATTTGTCATGAGCTGAAACTGATGGGCTGTCTGGTGAGCGACCCTACGCACGTGTGGACTCAGAGGTGGAGGAATCCACCGCAACAGGATCTGACGTGGTCAGATACAGCGTTTGTTCCTGACAGCTATTTCCTTTTTACCTTTGGACTTTTGAAAACCTTTGCATTGTAACGTTTTTAGAAGAAAAAATCAACACAGAATTGCCTTTGATTTTATCAAAGAGAAACCTTCCATTACGTAAAGTTTTTTGCTGCCATCTCTAGAAATGATTAGAATGATTAGAGAAGTGCAAGAGTTATGTTATGGAGTAGCCACAGCAGTCATCATTTGGGCAGTTTGAAATTGATAACAAAAAATGTTCTTCATATCCATGCTTCATAGATTACGTATCTCTAAACCAAATAATCACCCCAGCTGTTTGCTTATAAACCCTAATGGCAAAGTGTTTGGATTTATACCACCATATGTATATTAATAAAGTTTGTGCGTGACTAAATTGTATTATAAAATGGAAATGTTGAGTGAGGTAAAATACGGTGTTTAAAACATTAATGATAAACTTGCAATCCAGTGTTTTTAAAGAGAACAGGGAACACTTCACTATTTTAAATGTTATTTGTCTTAAGACTGTGATACGGTGATTTGATGTCAATTTCCAAGTTCAGCCTAATTTTGTGGTTGGTTTTAATGCACTGTCATTGCCGAAGAAAGACTTCCTAAATCTAGTATCTCTAGGTGGAGAAAGAGCACTGTGGTCACATAAGTCGTAATGCTCATGACTCATTTTTATCTATCAATTATGCAAAGGTTTTTGTTGAAATCTGGCTAGTGAGTTTCCATCTTCTCCTATGGCAGAGAATGCACGCTAATCAAAATTTGCTCAAGTTTTACAATTTTTAACCAAAGGCTTTAAAACACTGAAACTCTTCATTTGGAAAGTTTTGAACAAATTATGAAAGCGTTTCCAAGTTGATCTGAGTAACACCCTCACACGATTTTTGGCCAAAATGTGACCTAACCCATGGAAACACTTCAAAACATCCTTTTCTGAAAAGCCCTCTCCCGAGCACTTTCTCAGTCATCTTTCCTGAGGCCACCCCACTGGGGGCCTCTGCTCCGGCTGATCTGATCGTGGCAGGGACAGAGGCAGGAAGTTGTTGCCTGTCAGTCTTCTTTGGCCATGTGGCCGCCTGCTCACCTGCGTGTTCCCACTGCAGATACCTCATCTGGCCCCAGCCCTTCCCTGCAGAGCCGCCGGAGACTTGCTCTGGGCCGGCAGAGTGCTTGGCTGAGCAGAGCAGAGAGGAGAGGAGCTGAACAGTGCGTGCTGAGAACAGAGCCTGTGAATCACGGCACTTTGTTACTGCAGGGCCCTTTTCTCAGACCCAGGAAGATGGCCTGGACAGCCTGACGTGGCCCCTGGGTCGGGGGAGGAGACAGCTTTGTTATTAACACGTTCTTTTTCCCAGTCACACTGGTCTGCTTTCCTCGCTCTTCTGACTACATCTTCCTGCCTTTGTTGTTCTTTTATTCCATATTTGGATCTGTGTTGACCAATTTTGGGTGTCTCCTTCCTGCTCTTGTAGAAATCTCCTCTTTTTAAACCCTGTGACTATGTTTCTAATCTCTTCCAACTGTAGGAAAAACTGACTTTCCTGTTAAACTCTGGCCTTGGTTCTCAGCAGCCTGCGGGGTGACTTCCTGAGGTGCCATCTTCAGGTACCTGCGCAGTTGGATAGCAAGGTAGTGCATTAGGGAGGTGGAGGAAGTTCGCTTCGGGGTCTATTTAATGACATCAAAGTTCTGTCTATCTCAGTTCTTCCTGTACTTTCTACCAAGGAGGGCATGATCTGTTCATTCTCCTTTCTTTGAAGTACACGACTATCAACTTTACTCCTAAATTTCATATGCGCAAACCATCTAAAGGGCTTGGTTATTAGGAAGGATACGATTCGCTTTTTTACTCAGGGTCCGTCTCTTCACTGCCGCCCTGCTGTCTTTGCATAGTGGATAGTTTAGCCAGCCTGCCTGTCCACGTGCTGCTCTGCGACCATGGTGTCATGCCCGCCTGCCTTCCCCCACTCTCTGCAGTAGTGGTCATGGTGTCCCTGCTATGTACCAAGCCTTGTTCTGGGTCCAGGGACCACAAGGTGTCTGCCATCGTTGAGTTTTTTTCTGATGGGGAAGGTGGAAAATTGAAATAAGAAAAGAAAACTCAATCATGGGGGATGGCCTACACAGAGTGATCAGAGAAGGCTCAGCCTGAGGAGCGGACATTCAAGCGAGGACTGGAAGTTATGGTAAGAAAAGGAACCAGCTAACAGAGGAGTTGGTGAGAGTATTCTGGAAAGCTTAATATTAGGAGGTGGAAGAGTCCTTTCCAAATGTTGCAGGATTCTATCCTAGCCTTGGGTCTTGTGCCAGGTCAAAACCTCTAAGCCCACGACTGTGGTCCGAATATTGGTGTCCCCTCCCCCCCATTTATATGTCAAACCTCATACCCAGCGTGATAGTATTAAGAGGTGGGGCGTTTAGGAAGTTATTCAGTCATGACGGCTTCCCCCTTACGAGTGGGATTAGTGCTCTTATAAAAGGGGCTCGAGGGAGCTGCCTCGCCCTTCCACTGTGTGGCGACACAGCAAGGAGGCACCGTCCACCTGTGGGGGACAGGCCCTCGCCAGACACCAGGTCTGCTGTGCTGTGATTTTGGGCTTCCCAGCCTCCAGCGCTGTGAGCAGTAAATTTCTGTTGTTTGTAAATTACCCGGACTAAGCAGCCCCCCTAAGCACCCACTTAACACAATGTCTTTTTCAGATGGCAAGAAAATACCAGTATTTTTCAAGATAAATTTTCCATTACTGTATAGTCTGCTAAATATAAATGATAACTTGTTGGCCCGATCCACTGTTTCGATTGCCACAAGAGAATCCGCTATTCTCGATTCAGCGTGAAACTGCAGGGAGGAGCGAGTCGGCGAAGTGGACGTTGCAGTGGGCACCTGGCGGGGCCTGGCCTGCGGATCCCACACCCGGTGGGCGCAGCCCTGTCGGCTTCTGCCGTGATCTCGAGCAAGCGGAAGCCGAGCATTAGGAAGACGCTCCCCGAAGTGGGAAGAAGTTAGTGTGATTTCCTGGCATGACAGTCTAAAATTAGAGACTGAAACTCGCCAAAAGTAAACCCTGACTGTTCAAATTACATTCCAGGGTACCAAGAAGATTTGAGCAAAGAATTGCTCAATTGCTGTTAGAATTTTTTTGGATGAGTTGACAAGGGTGGAAAGAGGTACCGGAAATGGGGACACAGAGACCTTTGAAGAATGACAGAGCCAAAGTCCCAGTTCGCTTAGTGAGGTGGGAGTGGCTGGTGTGAGTCGTTCCGCAGAGCGCGGCGAGCTCTTGTCTGCGTGGGACACGAGGGTGTTCTTGCAGACGTCCCTTTCACTCTCAGTGCCTGCTTAAAGAAGCCCCCAAAACTTTCCATGTACTTCTCTGGAGCAATGTTTGTTTTTAAACCAATGCCAACTCTGTAATTGAACATGTAGCCCTATTTCGACTTGAGATTTCCAGAACATGCAAAGCCAAATTGGTGGCCCTCCCCTTAGCTAATGTTGCAGGCCTTTGGTTCTGACCCAGGACTCATTTTGACCCTCTCTGGTTTAATTCTATTCCAGTCATTTCATGCTTTCTTACATCTTTAATCTCCTTGTAAGTCACCGTAAAACATGTGAGGAGCAAGATGGAGCCTGGTAAATATAAATACAAACAACATTTAGTGGTTAAAAGCACAGGCCCAGGAGTCGGCCGGAATCCAGCCCTATTCCTTGTCTGTACAATGGAAGTAATAGTAGCTGTTTCATAGGACTGTTGTGCAAATATTTATGAAAAAGCACTGTAGCCGAGACCAAGTTTAGCAAGGAGTAATGTTAGTTGTTATTATAATATGATGATTAATCTAAATAAATCCAGTTCTGTGAGCTTGAAATTGACTCCAGGCAAAATTCCTGAAAGTTGCAAACATTTAAAATAGGTGATCTTTAGAATTACTGTGATTCCTTAAGATCATGTCATGCTAGAGCAATATAATTTTATGTTTTTGAAAGTTCAATGACCAAATATAAGATGGGAAGCTATACTGTAGGAAAACATACCTTGATGTCAGCAAAGCTTTTGATGACATCTGTCATAATAGCTTAAATAGGTTAAAGCTTATTAAAACTTAAAGTTACATGGGCAGAAGACAGTTCAGTTGGGTTCATCTAGCAAGTTAAACCAGAAAGACCTCTAGATGGTGGTTCTCAGCCCCGGTTGCTCATTGAAATCACCTGTGAAGGTTTTTTTAACCATACTATTGCCTGAGGGTGCTCCAGGCTAACAAATGCAGACTGTCTGGGGTAGGGCCTGGGCATTGATTTTTGTGTTTAAACTCCCCAGTGACTTTAAAGTTTAGCTAGGATTGAAAACTACTGCAGTAATTGATGATGTACTGAGGGGAGCCTGAAATGTAGGGGTCTTTTTGTCTGGCCTGGGTTTTGTCCTTTGCCAGCTGGGTGCACATTTGTATCAGTGACCTGTATGAGGACCTAGGGAGCGTGCCTCTTGGATGCAGGGGTGCCACCAACCAAATGCAACGAGGGATAGACAGGACCTTGATTGATGTTGACAAGCTGGACATGACCTGATTCACTTTTAAATGTCAGATTCCAAATTTACGTGTAGGGCCAGACCAATAGCGACAGTATCTTCTGAAACATGTTAGAAATGGATTAACTGGCTCTGCCACAACCTACTAACTTGGAAACTGTGGAGGGTGGGTCTGTAATCCTTTTTAACAAGGCTTCCAGGGCATTGTGATGCTTGCTACAGTTTAAGAGCCATTTACGTGGAGGGGAGAATCCCATGGGACAAGGACAGATTCAGAGACACGTGGCTTAGCAGCAGCAACGAGTGGGAGAAGAGAGTTCCTTTGTTCTTGATCTGTAGTTCTGTTTTGTCTTCGTTTTCCCATTGCTGTGAAGACCTTCACATTTTCCCACTTGCTTATCTCTTTGTTCCATGTTCACAGTATAGTTCTGTTCATTGAAAATCTCAGTAACTCCGGAGACTGTTAAACGGTGAGAAATGTTGAGTGTAGAGTGCAGTGACACGATGATAGGAAGAACAGCAGTCGCCATGTGCCAGGCACTGACGAGAGCCCCTTAGAGGAACATTAGCTTAGGCAA
Source organism: Propithecus coquereli (assembly GCF_000956105.1). Lineage (NCBI taxonomy): Eukaryota > Metazoa > Chordata > Mammalia > Primates > Indriidae > Propithecus > Propithecus coquereli. The sequence goes on along the minus strand of NW_012146412.1, from coordinate 2,323,910 downwards.
TGAGGAAAGACGCCGTCATGGCTATTAGTCAGGTACAAGGTTTGAGGGGTGGGCTCATTCCATTTCCAACGCTTTTGATAGGTCACTAGGAACTCTGTGTGCCTGAACATCTTACGGATAAATAATTTAAAAAATACAAAAAAAGAATGACCAGGATATACATTTTACCCTCTGCCCCCCAAAGGGGGCAGATGAGAGGAAGAAGAAAAAACTGCCTCAACGTGCTGGGAACAAGGGAAGGCAAAGAAGTTGGGAGAGACCCCGCCAGACAGGCCGCTCGGCCAGGCCCAGGGCACCCCCATCTGAGGACACACGCGGGGAAATGGAGTGCAGGGTGGCGGAGCACTGACACCTCTTCTTCCTTCAGCTCCCAGGGAACTTGCAGGTCATTCAGCAAAGGGAGGGATACACCAGAAGGGCAAAGACAACTTACGGGGCTTTTCTGAAGAATGGTCTGCTTGGGGCCAGAGTCTGAAAGAGCCGTCATAACACTGGGCACTTTCTCAGCTGAATGTGGAAGGAGCGGTGTGAGTCCTGCAAAATGCCCCGGCCAGATTTTCCTGTGGCTCCGGCCAGGACCGGGAAGGTTCCGGGGCGCACCACTTCAAGGGTTTTGCTTCTCTGGGAGATTAAAAATATATTAGCACGTGTTAAGGATACCAAGGAGTCCTACAGTAAAAAAAACCCCCAAAACCTAATTTCCACCCTTTTAATACATGGTCTTTCCAAAACATTTTGTTCCTTGATAGTTATGTTATTATATGTGGTAAAGACTGGCACACACGACAGAAATATACAAACAAAAACAAAGTCCTCTCAAGCCCCCTCAACCCAGATCCTACTTCCCAAAGGTAATCCTTGTCTCTTCCTACAGAAACAGATGCCCGTAATACAGGACGCACGCACGCATTTGTTATTCTTCACATAAACGGTAACGCACTGTGCACACTGCTCGGCGCCCTGCTTTGTAAAAAACTAATCTCTTGGGAGTATTTTCATACTTGGAGATGAAGACAGTAATAACAGCACTCATAAAGTGGTTATGCATGAATGAGCCAAGTACCGTTAAGTACGGTAAAACTATAGGAGAGGTACCGCTGTCATCCCAGTGGATAGTGGAGGAAGCCATCGGTGCCCAAGGCCACACAGCCAGCGAGTGGTGGAGCCAGACTGCAGCGCCCTTGACCACTGCAGTGCACACACCTGCGCCACACAATGTTTCTGTACTTGAATGCACCCCGGTGTATGAAACGAGGTCTACACTGATGAACATTTATCTGCCTTGAGCATAGCTGCACACACACCTTTGTGAGGCCGTGTGAGTGTATCTACAAGATACCTTCATTCCAAGCAGTGAATTGCAGCATCAAAGAGCATAAGCTCAACTCCTGATCCCGGTCCCCTCAGCTCTCCCCACCGCGGCTCTGCGTTTTGGTCAGTGACACTGTCAGCCACTCAGCTGCTTAGCTGACCCCTTTCTTTCTTGCATGTACCACATCTAGTCCATCAGACACAGCCTGCTGGATTCCTACCGTCTGTCCTTCGCACAGCAGCCAGAGTGGACCTTTGAAAGCAAATCATGTCCCCACCCTGCTTTAACCAAACTCCAGCGGTTTCGTATCACGTTAAGAGAAAGTCCTGAGTCTTTACGAGGGCCTGAAAAGCTGGCATCAGTTGGGATGCAGGCCGAGCTGCACAGGCACTTGAAATAGAGTTGCTCAAACAAAATAGCAATTTATTCCTCTTTTAGCCAGCGGTCCAGGGGTGGGCCTTTGTGGGTGCAGAGTGGTTCTAGTCTACAAGGCCAGCTAAAGACCCCGGTGCTTTCTGTCTTGTTGCTCCAACCTCTGGGGTAGTAGTTCTCAACTGGGGGGGATTTTGCCCCCTAGGGGACATTTGGCAATGTCTGGAGACGTTTTTGGTTTGTACAACTAGGGAGCAAGGAGGGATGTGTGCTGTTCTCATCTAGGGGGTAGAGGCCAGAGATGCTGCTGAACATCTACACTACGTTGAGCAGCCCCACAACCGAGAATTACGGGTCCAAAATGTCGATTTGCTGATGTTGAGAAACCCTGCTCTGTGGCAGTGGTTTTGGACTCGAATGCCCCAAGTTTCTTAATGCACAGATTGCTGGCCCCCGCCCCATGGTTTCGGAAGTTCACATTTCGTTACGTTTTCAGGTGATGCGGATGTTGCAAGTCCAGGGACCACGCTGTGGGAACCTCTGCCCTGCGGCCTTCGCCTTGTCCCTGGGGATGAGGTGGGCTTATCAGCACCAGGCATTTGCTCCCCCCGTGAAAAAGGGTAAAAGAGGGAACGTGCCCACTCATTTTATGAATACAGAATCCAGAAGTAGCAGAAATCGTTTCCATTTGTGGCCCATTGGCATGACTTTACTGACGAAGCCACACCCAGTGCACAGGAGTCCGAGAGAGATGGTCTCCCCGTGAGCACTGCAGAGATGGGGGGTTTTATTACTAGAAGGAAGAAGGGAGAGTGGATGGGGACGCAGTCTCTGCTGAAAGGCTCTCGGAGATTCGCCCCCAGCCCCCTCACTCTCGGACCCGGCTCCCTGCCTCCTACTTCCAGTCCTCAGCCCTGCTGGGGGCAGCACGCTTCCTTCCAGGGCATCTGTACTCGCACGCTCTGGAAGCTCCGGTCTCCGATAGCCACGTGGTTTGTTCCCTCACTCGTTCTGGGCTTGCGTAATGGGCAGCCCCCCACTCCCTCTGCCCCGCCGTATTCTCTGTCCGTACCCTGTGCGTGCTACGACTGCTCTCTGACAGCATGTTCCCTGTTCGCTTACTTATCTATTGTCCCTGCCACAGAAAAGTAAAATTTGTGTGGGAAAGGTCTGCCTTCCTGAATGTTATCACATCCTAGGAGAGCACCAGGGCGCATGAGTCACTCAGATATTCACTGAGCAAATGAAAGTGCATCTTCCATTTTTGACAGAAACTGCCAGATTGCCCTTCAAATAGATTTGTGTTTAGAATTTCAATCCGTGAGCCTGTTCAACCCTCATTAATATGGAATATTTGCTTTGGGCTTCTCATGCCCAGTGGGGTTGCAGATAAGACGCAGGCCCTGCAACATCCATTACTCATCCCTCTGCCTGGCTGGGGTGGCCTTGTCTCCCCACGTTCCTTGGGGCTGCACTTCTCCGCTGGGTGTGAGCCAGAGGAAACCAAGGGGAGCTGGCTACAAATCTTCCTAAGGAGGGGACCCCACCTCTCAAGGGAGCATGTGATGGTCACACCCAATCAAGGGAGAGGCCATGGACTCGTGATTTAGCCCCCACCAGAAAAATCATATCCTTATCTAAACTATCTTGACTTACAAGGTTCTTGATGGCTCAAAAGTGCCTTATTAGCTTAAGCTGATCTAAGGAAATAAACATTTCATAATTGTGATAATACCAGTGGCTCCAGACACAAGAACAGCTCAGTCCTGATGGATGGTTCTTATAAATAAACCGGGCAATCACACACTGCAGAAATAACTGGAATTTCTATGACTTCACAGGGAGCCAAATGGAAGTGCCCTTGCCGAGTGAGAGCTACAGCCCTCCCATAGTCAAACGTGGTCAGGCGCCAGCCTGAGCCAAAAGCATTTTGCTCCAACGGGAGCCTTTCCTCAAGTGGAACCCAGTTCACTTGAGCCCACAAATTGAATTTTTATGCTTTGATTTTGGGGACACGGGACACACTACAACGAAACATAGCTCTTATAAAGGGTCCGATTCAAACCAAACAGAAACAGGACGCCAGCCTCCAGCAGCAGGCCTGGAACTGACTTCGACTCAGTGTCTCACGTGTCGTACGTCTACAGCCTGCGCCATCTGGCTTCATAGTGCCCCGCAGCACAGGCGGGTCCTGAGAGATTAAAAACAGGCCCAGGCACTGGTCCATGAGACAGAGATGTTCAGCATCACTGGTTAAAATAAAAACAGTTTCCTGTTAACCAGAAAAGGCCAGTTATCAGAAGAACCTCATTTCCTTAGCATTTTAATTTTTGAGATTTTATGGTGATAAGAACAAAACAAAAATTATTTTTCAAGGGAGTGTGTTGTAGCAAATTCTCTGCGAAGTTATATCTTCTAGGGCGAGGTGTCCGTGTGGCCTTGTTTTGGATGGACATAAGAGTAGCCAAGACAAAACCAAGGAGGCCCATCTTCACCCACTGGCCCAATTCCGGGGCGACTGGTGCCCCCCTGAAGGCCAGGCTTCACTCAGGCAGGTGGCAGAAGAGGTTATTTGGTTCAGGCTATCTTCCCTAGAGCAGAGGTGGTGATTTCTTTTACTCCCCAGATTCCAAATCCTCTCGGTAGCTAGCCTGGCCTGCCGTCCGTACATTATGGGCAGTGGCAGAGAGGAGTGAACGTCTGGGGAAGGCAGGCCAGTTCTAGGCTTGGGAAGGCTCCCAGGCCGTGCCAGACATGATGCCAGCTGCCCCAACAGGGTGGAGGCATGTGAGAAACCATAGGCCACTTCCTTGGCTTTAGGACTGGTGGGCATCAGCCACAAAGTCACATCTTGGCCCTTTCCAGGTTCTTGCATTCTATGCACAAGGCAGGGATCATAATCCCATGGTTTAATGCAGGTGAATGTGGCTGCAACTACAAATGCCTCACCAGTCCGTAAGTGTCTCCACGTTCACTGGCAGGATCCGATCTAAATGAGCTCAAATCATAAGAGCACCAAAAGAAAATATTTTTCATGCGATATGTTTGGAAACTATTTCTCATATGCAGAGCCCCACTAAGCATTCAAAGGCCACAAACCAAAAATACTTCAGACACTTTGGAAGCCCAAGAAACTTTCCCTGTTTCTTGAGACTGCGTGACAAGGCTGCCAGTGTGCCTGCAGCTGGTGGTCCCAAGCCACCCCTATATTCTTGTTTTCTTTCTGTTTCTTCCCCCATCAGATCCCTTCCCTGGAAGGTTCCTTTCAAAAGCTTCACAACAGCTGCAAGAGCTTGGAGGGAAGTGAAGAAAACAATCTTCTCCAATAGAGGGATTTCAAAGCAGAGCTGTCAGTGTTCCAATGTCCTGCAGTTCTTTTGGGGGCAAATGATTTCTGTGTTTTATTCACAGTACCCATAATGCATTTCCACCCTAAGACTAACGTGCAAGCTGTGGACAGACTGGGTAGAGGACCAAAAAGAAGCACAGCATGATAGTTTGAGCCTGAATCCCACTTTTCCTAGCTCCATTCTCAGGTTGCAGTCCCTCCTGCCAGGCTCCCCAGAATGGCCTGCAGATGGAATGCTGCTCCCGCCCCTCCCCAACATGCCTACTCATGTCTGAACTCCAGAGCCGTGAGCATCAAAGACTCAAGCTGGAGACCCCCTGCCAAAGTAAAAGAAGACAATGGCAAATAAGTAAATGCTCTACGATTGTGCTACCTGATACAGCAGCCACTGGCCGCAGGCAGTGACTGAGCGTAGCCAGTCCAAACTGAGATGCGCTGTAAGCGTAATATGCAAAAAGAGAATGTAATTTTTGATACATTGGGTTAAATAAAATTTTAATCTTTTTAATAGTTTGTTTTCTATTGCTATAACAGAATACCACAGACTGGATAATCTATAAGGAAGAGAAATTTATTTGGCTCACTGTTCTGGAGGCTGAGAAGTCCAAGGACATGGCAGCAACTTCTGGTGAGGGCTTTTGTGCTGTGTCATAATATGGTGGAGGACATCACATGGCAAGACAGCAAGAGCATGCCTGTCGGCTTCCTCTTAAAAAGCCACCAGTCTCATCATGGGGGCCCTGCACTGATGACCTTGTCTAATCCAAATTACCTCCCAAAGACCCCACCTCCAATCAATTTGAGGAACACATTCAAACCATAGCATAGTGTTAATTTCACCTTTTTCATTTTTACTTTTATTCACATGGCTACTAGAAAACTTAAAATGACATGTATATGACATTCCACACTGGGTAAGAGGAAACCAGGATTTTCCCCCCACCTCTGCTTCTGTACTCTGGACCCCCATGTGCCACCTTGTTCCAACTTCTGCTAGGGCCCCACAGCCCGGCCTGGCCAACCTCACATCTGGCTGCTAGTCCTTCTGCTCACATTATATTTCTGTAGGATGGCATTGATTTAGAAGTGCTGGAAAAAACATCAGTGTGGCCTGAGGGTCAGGAAAGCTCCTGGAGAGGATGGGTTGGGCTGTGCTGAGATAGGAGGGAGGGTTTCATCAGAGGATGAGAGGGGGGCTTTTCAGCCCAGCTGGGGTGGCAGGATGCGAGTCAGATTTCATCAGGTGCCTATTTCGATGACTTGCTAGCTCAAGCCAACCTTTCCTTCTGTCATGGCACCTCAGGGGCAGGAAATGGATAGTCCAGATGCAACCCGTCTCCAGGCCCCTTCAGCCCTGCAGGAGTTGCATTTGCCTTGCAAGTCACTGGTGCAGACGCTGGCCAACACAGAGACATCTTTGCACCTCTGCACAAAGTCCTACATAACAGCTGTCATTTCAATGCTGCAGAACTACCCTAAGTACTTACTGTCTCTTCACTGTTCTCAAAAGTCCCATCGGCTGCTTTGATCACAGCCTGCACATTACAGATAAGGAAATGGGGTCTCTGAGGGGTTGGTTACTCACAGCCATAATGTCACACTGGGTAAGAGGAAACCAGGATTTGCCCCCCACCTCTGCTTCTGTACTCTGGACCCCCATGTGCCACCTTGTTCCAACTTCTGCTAGGGCCCCACAGCCCGGCCTGGCCAACCTCACATCTGGCTGCTAGTCCTTCTGCTCTGACTCGCGCTGCCCACGAGTGCGCCTGGCTCCGCCGCTGCTCCTACCCAGCAGGTACAGCCCTGTGCCGTGGGCTGTGGAATGTAAAAGAAGCATCCAGCAGCTGCTCTCCGGAGCTCCCTGCTGGCTGGGGAAGCTGCCCTGGCAAAAGGGCAGCTCTGTGCCCTCTCCCGGCAATGCCCACCGGGCCCCTCAGGGTCTGTGTCTCCTGGGGGAGAACTGGGCTTGTCGGGCCTTTTCCTTCTGCCAGCCCCGTTTCACCCTGCACGTTCCATCTGGCATTCAGAGATTATAAATAGCCGCAGCCAGGGTGTGGCTTGGGTGGAGACCTGGAGCCCGCACTCCACCCTGAAAGGGAAGAAAAGCTTATTTAACTCATTTCTGCACTTGGAGGCCTCTAGCTATTTAGAATGCCAATTAGGCAGCAGCTGCTGGTTTTGTGTGTGTTTTTCTTTCCCTATCCCGAGATGGCCTGTCTGATTTTCTGTGCCTGTTGACGTAAGCTCTTACAGGAGGTTGGGTGGGGCGGGCGTGGCGGGCCACAGCTGCTCTGAACGTGGCCTGGCTGAGCTCTGCTGACTTTTGGTAAGAGCCTGCGGGTTGGGGGTGGGAGAGGGTCCATGGGGAGGCCCAGCCCTTCTCTGTTACTTCCAGGATACAGGAGTTTGGGGTAAAAGGGAAGATGTTTCCCTGGGGCGGGGAGAGTCCAGCTGGCTGGAAGTCCCCTGGTACTGCCCCAAACAGACACCTCAGAAGCAAGGGTACTGGTGCGCTTGGCTCCTGCGGAACGTGGGTCTCCGCACCGCTCATCTGGCCTCGGTCACGTGCTGCGTTTCAGCTTACGTCTGCCCTAAGCCACGGCTTCCTCCTCAGTCTGGTGATCACAGCGCCTGCCCGGAGTTCTGGGAGGGCTTTGCGGTGCCTGAGCCTGTCACACAGTAGGCCTCACAGGTCGAGACACAAAGCCAGACGACACGGGAAGCACAGTTCCTGAACGGCTGGACGACGTTTACAGGAAGACCAAGATAACTTGGATTGCTTCCAGTTATCCGCCAAATGTTAATATCTAAAGTGATTTAAAAAAAAAAAAATGAAAGCATTACATAATAAAATGTAAAGTATACATTATTGCGTAATTTTAAAAGCTTCACAAAATTAAAATGACAGCAACAATTGTAAAAGCAAAGCAAGCGGATGTGTCAGTAGATGAAAATAAGAAATACCCACACCCTCATCCTCCAGGGCTCATGGCCATTTTTAAAACACCTTGATGTGTGACCTTTTGGCTCCTTTCTTATGCATATGTTAATTTCCATTTGAACACACGTGCGCGTGGCAGGAAAGCACTATCTGGGCAGGCAGGGCCGAGGCTCTGACGAGCACTCTCTCCCCGCCGTGGTTCTTTGGGTACTGCTGATTTGCCTGGGGCTTGTGTGACGGAGGGGAGAGATGGGATGGGGGGTGAAGGGTCCCCATGGAGAGACAAGGGATGACAAGGAAGGTAGAGGGATGTCTTGGCCTTTGTCCTCCACCTGCCTTGGAACCCAGTTTGAGTTTTGACCGAGGAGAGGGATAAGGGCCACAGGCTAAAGGGACTGGCTTATGAAGGACCTTGTGAGAGTCCAGGCACAGACAATAATGCTTCAGGACCCAAATGACAGGAAGAGTCAGGGAGGGGGCAGGTGTTGGCACTGTCAGCTGTGGTGGTTCCCACAATGGCGACTCGCAGACAGAGAAAATGGAGAATGCTGTTCGTTTCCTGGGGTTGAGACACGGACATCCCTCTGGGATCACCCAGAAATAACAGGATGATTCTAAAAGGGGGATTCAAGTCCAAATATGAATATGATGCTCTTATAAAGCAAATATTGAGTCATTTATTTCATAAGGAACTCTTATCATTTGGTTAAGACAAAAACATTGATTTAAATTATATCCACAGAGTCAAACCCATCATCTATTGAAGGTAAGATTCAAAGGAATTCCCCAGTATTCTTCAGATTCTATCAGATGTGGAATACTTGGGTGTATAAAGATGTTGGCAGCCTTTTATTCCTCTGAACTTCATTCTTCCCTGGCGCGGTGAAGAAGGAAAATGAACATGAGACCCACCTAGTACAGCATCTTAGACCTAATCTGGTACCCAAATGAATGAGCAATTTTAACTCAACAAATTCTTAGTTCCAAGCATGCGCCGAGTCGTCCAGCACCCAGGACTACCTGGAGCTTGGCCCTCTGTCTTAGTCCATTTAGTGTTGCTCTAAAGGAATACCTGAGGCTGGATAATTTATAAAGAAAAGCAGTGTCTCTGGCTCATGGTTCTGCAGATGTATAAGAAGCACGGCACCAGCATCTGCTTCGGGTGAGGGCTTCAGGCTGCTTTCACTCATGGCAGAAGGGGAAGGAGGGCCAGCATGTGCAGAGGTCGCATGGTGAGAGAGGAAGCAAGAGAGAGAGGTGCCAGGCTCTTTCTAACAACCAGCTCTTGAGGGAACTCACAGAGTGAGAACTCATTCACCATCCCCCCAGGGAGGGCGTTAATCTATTTATCGGGGATCCACACCCAGGGCCCAAACACCTCCCTCCCATCAGGCCCCACCTCTGACACTGGAATCAAATCTCAACACAAGATTTGGAGAGAACAGACATCCAAATATAGCACCCTCCTCGGGAGCTGGGAACGTGCTAACCAGGAGAATGTCCAGTGAGCCACAGCGCTGGGAAAAGGCGCACGCGCTGGGGTAACACAAAGGCCACAGTCCTGGGCTCTGCTGCATCCCATGTCGAGAGTCTAGGTGCAGCAGGGCAGGGAAACCTGACTATAGAAGCTTCAGTGCTTTCTAAGTGGTAATAGTCTCTTGCAGTGTGCTTGGGAGAGCTCAGCTGTGCATTGTGTTCCTTCTGAACACAGTTCCTGTGAGTTGTGCTCCTTAGAGAGTATGAGATGGGAGAAACTTCTGGCTGGCAGGGGCAGTGGGAGCCCCTTTCTTCAGATAAGCCCCTGCCTTGGGTCCTCTGTGGCCTGTGAAGATCCTCAGGGTTCCGACTCCTTATTCTCTCTTCAATGTGCCTTTCTCTTCCCAACTTGAGAGAGTCTCACCCTGTCTCCGGAGCACCGTTCCGGCTCATCTTCTAGCCCAGCTGGGCCAGTCGGTGCGGCATGAACTCTTAATCTCAGGGCTGTGGGTTTGTGCCCCATGTTGGGCACCGAAAACAAGCAAACAAAACAAAAAGACAAGTAATTCCTCTTCTTCATAGACTGAATTTTCATTATCGGATGTCAAGATGTTTTGTACTGAGGCATCAATGTCACCTTTCAGAGAGACAGTGTTTGAAAACCTTAACACAGGGAAAAGCATGGAGTAGCTGTAGATATGGAGAGTTTATTTCATTCTTAACTCATTTTTCCTTCACTGGGTGCCTAGAGAAAATACTTCTTGGATCCACCGTCTCCACCGCTACCATCTTGGTTCGAGCCGCCAGCCTCTCTGGGCTGAACCGGTGCAATCATTTCTTAATGTTCATTTTGCTTCCGCTCTAGCCTTTCTCCAGCCATTCTCATCTCATCTCATCATCTAAACACACACACACACACACACACACACACACACACACACACACACACACACCTCTGATCTTGTCTCTCCTCGCCCGCGCTGAAGTTCTCTTGCTGCCTTTCCCTCCCATCTGTTGCTCGGGGGCTGCAGCCGAAACCCGCCGAGGCCCCGTGATTGCGGCCTCCCGCCTGCTCCCAGCCTCCGCTCCTCCCTCCTGTGCTGCAGGGACACGGCCGCCTTTCAGGTTCCCAAATCTGCACACACCTTTCCCTTCCCTTGCGCGGCCTTTGCCTGCACAGTTTCTCCTCCCTTTCCTTCTCCTCTGATATCAGCTCCTTACTTCAGGTCTCAGCTCCAGCCTCCCTCCCGGGAAACCCTGAGGCAGCCTCCAGGCTGGAACAACTTCCTCGCAGCGTGTTCTCCCAGTGCTCGGTAAGTCCCTTCCACATCACTCATCGGGTCGAGTGCTTATATATTTTTCAGGGTGACTGTTTGATTAATGTCTGTCTCCCCACAAGAATAGAAGTGGCGGGAGGCTAGGGACCGTGTCTGTTTTGCTCACCATTATATTCTCGGTGCCGAAAACAGAGCCTAACACGAAAGTGCTTGATGAATATTTGTCCAGTACTTGTACTTGAGCAGATATGTAGACTTGGCTCCCAGGAGTTTATCGTCAGCTAGGAGACAAAGAAAAGAATTGCTGTTTATTCTCCAAAGCCCTTTTCAAATGTCACCCTCATTGTGAGGTTTCCCTGTCTAATCCCCTTTCTTCCTCTCCACCCCTGGGCAGAGTAAAGCTCTTCTGGCGCGTGCTCCAGCATGCTCTGTGTCCCTCAGTATTCCCTCCCTGGGCTCTTGGAAGGAGACTGGGCTGGCCTCATCCAGACCTTTCAACTGAACAGCTCCGCCTGGCTGCCTGCGTCAGGGCGGCCATAACAAAGCGCCACAAAGTGGCTGGCTTAAAGCAACGGAAGTTTATTCTCCCAGAGTGCTGAAGGCTGGAAGTCTGAAGTCGGGATGGCTGCAGGGCTGGCCTCCCTCTGAGACCTGTAGGGGAGAATCTTTCCTTGCACCTTCGAGCTTCCGGTGTTTGGGAGCACTCCCCGGTGTTTCTTGGCCTGTGGCTGCATCCCTCCAATTTCCGCCTCCATTGTCACGGGACTGTCTCTTTATGAGGACATCAGTCATATTAAGGCCCATCCTACTCCAGTATGACCTCATTTTAACTAACTATATCTCCAACTACCCTAGTTCCAAGTAAAGTCCCATTCTGAAACAATGGGGTTATGACTTAAACGTGTCTTTTTTGGGGGACACAATACAACCCGTAATAATGCACACTGGGTCACTCAAACTCATCACATCTCAAATTGGCCTCAGTGTCTTTTCCCCAAACTCACTCATCGTCCTGTATTCCTTATCTTGATTGGTGGCACCAAGCCCTAAGGCAGACACCTGGGAGTCATTTTATTCTCCCGCTTTCATATCTTACTTGTCATGAAGTTCCAGTGACTACTGTCTCTTTAATGTTGCTCATATTTATCCCAGTGATCCTGTTTCAGTTCTTTCATTGTCCCAACCATGGGAATCAAACTGGTCTCCCCGTCTCCTGCGTCGATCCCCTCCGATTCATCTCCATGTTGCTGCATGAGAGACGCATTTAAAACACAGACATGACCATGGTACCATGCTTCAACGTCTTCGAAAGCTCTGCTCTGCACGTAAAGTGGTCCAAACTCTTAGTACAAGATTTCATCTTCTCATCCCTGCCTTTCCTAACTCATCTTTTGACACTTCTTCTCTGCATCCTCTTCTCCAAGCATTTTGTACTCTTCACAGTTCCCTAAGCCCAAGAAATGGTTTCATGCCTTTGTGCTTGTAGCAGAGACATTTACTACGCATGGACTAGCCATGCGTTCCTGCACATTTCACAACCCACGAGGCATTTGATTAGTTCTGGCTAATGGGCTATGAATGGAAAGTATACGTCTCACCTCTGAGCTGAAGCATTTAAGGGCCAGTGTATTACCTTCCAGCTTTGTATTTTCCTGCAATGCCAACTTGGAAGCCGCATGTTCCAGCTATAAGACCCACTCACCTGAGTCCCCAAGTTCCTGTGTGGAGCAGAGCACTGCTCCCTGCTCCTTCTGCCCAGCTGGCCAGCACTGGCCATGTGATTTGAGTGAGAAATGGACCTTAGCCATATTAAGCTATGAAGGCTTCAGGGTCATTTTGTCACCACAGCATAACTTATTCTATCCTGACACATGCAATGCGTTTGTACAAGCTGTTCCCTCTGCCCACCCCAACCCCTGTCAGCTACCTAGGAAAGTCCTACTGGTCCTCCCAGCCCCAGTGCTCTTTTCTGTGAAGCTGATCTGACCCATTACCAGGTAGAGTTAATTACTTCCTCCTGTGCTCCCGCTGCACCTGGTCTATAATGCTGACATCATCTTTATCACCTGTTATCACAATAATTTAATATCTGTGGACTCGTGGGGTAGTAGATGGTGGTGCATGGAGGGCAGGGACTGTGTGCCACTCAGCCGTCGAGTTTGTGTCTCCAGCTCCCCACAGAATGATTTGCATATGGAGGTACCCAGCCAAGAGATGGTGAATGAGTGAATGAATAACTGAATGTAATCTGGGCAGCATAGGCTTTCAGTGGAGGGTGGTGGAGAAGGCCTAGAAAAACATGGAAACACTATGTGGCTGTGCTACCCAACCCCCAGGCTGCAGAACGGGACCAGTCCGTGGCCTATTAGGAACCGGGCCGCACAGCAGGAGGTGAGCAGCGGGGCGAGCGAGCGAAGCTTCCTCTGTATTTACAGCCGCTCCCCATCGCTGGCATCACCGCCTGAGCTCCGCCTCCTGTCAGATCAGTCACTGTCTCCCATCAGCACCAGATGGGACCATCTAGTTGCAGGAAAACAAGCTCAGGGCCCCCACTGATTCTGCATTATAGTGAGATGTGTAATTATTTCATTATATATCACAATGTAATAACAATAGAAATAAAGTGCACAATAAATGTAATGCACTTGAATCATCCCGAAACCATCTCCCCACCCCCGTTTGTGGAAAAATTGTCTTCCATGATATCAGTCCCTGGTGTTAAAAAGGTTGGGGACCATTGCTATGTGGGACTATGGCTCCGAGACGTTGGGAGTCAGTGACTGCCATTTGAGCTTTTGTTGAGTTCAGAGTAATATCGGCCTAGATAATGTATATTTCTGGGGTTCTAATGAGTGAAAGGATTATTAAAAAAAACTTTCATGTGTGCAATCAGGAAGGTGAAGCTTAAAAGGGAGTGTAAATATCATTTACACTGTAAATATCACTCATGCCTGAGTGAGTATGTGAGAATGGAATCAACGTGGGTCCTGTTAGTGGAACGTGGTTATTTGGGGAACAACACGGCACGTGTGTAACACAGCCAGAATGGCTACCCAACTAAAATCACACGTGAGTGGCACACTGAAAAAACATGGAAAGGGGACTGTGAACAAAATGCAACCTATCTATCTGTCTGTCTGTCTGTTTATGTGTCTGTCTGTCTATCATCACCTCTCTGTCCCATGAGAGCAGTGGGGGTGGATCCAAGTTTCATGGGGCTTCCCAGTGTCTCTTTAGATCCCGTTTGGTAGGGGTGGTGTTCCTCCACCTCTGCCTGATGACAAGCAGACCAGTGATCTCCCAGTCATTTTCAGGCAAGAAAAAAATCTTTTGGGTTGCACAAAGCTGCCTCCGTTCAGATTTGTGCCTCCAAGTCTCAGGTAATAGTTAAAATTCCAAAACTGCTTCAGCCTTAAGTCTTCTCTCTTGCTTTGGCTGGGACTGGCCTCCCCCTGGGAAGGGGACATGGTCCTTTTCCTCTCCTCCCCCTCGCTTGTTGCTGTTGCCCTCCATGCCTGGAATGAAGCCCAGAAAGGGGAGCGGTAAGGGAATAAGACAGTTCTCACGTGGCTGGGTGGCCTAAGCCCTTTGGGCTGGGCAGCTGGCCCGCCTGCAGCGGCCTGGCAAATGATGAAAGCCGACCCCGTCACAGGCCCACAGAGGCCTCCAGCTGGGCTGCTCTCCTGCAGTTCCCTCGACACAGGCTGAAGTGACTCTCTCCCTCCGGGTGGTCTCATGTGACTCCTTCCCCGGCTCTGAGATTCTGGAGGTGTCATGGCCAGCCCCTCTGCTGAGGTCTTCAGTCCATGACTCCAGGCCCCAAGACCACCCTGTACTACCCGACACCTGCTTCCTTTCCCACGGGACCCACATCTGGTCTTGGGACACGCCCCCTTGCTCTGCCACCTAAGTAATATCCATCACTAACATTTAAATGTGGCATCCCAGCACTGTTCTGTGTCCTTTCCACTTATTACCTCATTAATGCTCACAACCAGCTCAGTAAATCTGGCAGGCAGTATCCATGGGTATTTATTTTGAAATCTCTGCCCTCAGTTTTGTCATCACAAAATGATGCATGGACATTTCCTTTGTCATTGATTTTAGCTGCAGAAACAGGAATCGGGAGGTTGAGGCTTTATCTTGGTTTGACCATATACTCACTGTGAGGCTTAGGGTTAGTAAGCAGTATCTCTGGGTCTCAGTTTCCCCAGTGATGAAACAGGGAAATGGAATGGGCTCATCCTTACCAAGGTTCCTTCTTACACTAAAATTCCATGACTTAAGAAATAATTCTAGGATAAAGAATAGCATGTAGGTGTTTGGGGATCGGAGGGGGAAAAGGCTAATTAGGACCTAGGGCATGGAGAAGCTCAGTAAGTCCAGACATAAGTAACCCTTAAAAGTCTTAAGCATCTTTAGACTTTGAGAAAGTTTAAATATATATTTAAAATGCCTCGAAATCTAGGTCTTTGTCAATTGCTCCTTTTGCAACACTCATGAGAAATCTCAATAGAAAAAGAGGTTTCAGTATGCGGTTTCAGGAACCTTAAAAACATTTGTCCCTCTGACTCATTAACTCCACTACCAGAAATAGATTCTAAGAAATAATCAGAAGCACATACAAAAAGATTTGTGTATAAGAGGGTGAATCACAGTGGTCCTTATAGTAGTAAAAAGTGTAAACAACTCCCTTTGTTCCATCTCTGCTCACATGACACCTCCTTGGAGAGAGTCTTGAACTGTGTGAATAAAGTAGGCCGTCTCTGCTTTCCCTGCCTTTATTTTTATATTATAACACTATCACCACCTGATGTAGTATATATTTATTTGTTAACTTGTTTACTTTCTTTCTTGCATCTAGGACGTCAGCCCCATGAAAGCAGTAGGGAAAGATCCAAGTTTTGTGTGACCCGGAGCACGGATAAATCTGAGGGCCTTTGTTAAGAAAAACAATTTAAAAATAAGAATATATAATTTGACATGAAAATGAATATTGATTTAGAATGCAAAGAAAAAGTCCTTGGAAGGCTCCTCATTAATTAGCCTCTTGGTGAATCTGCCTCAGAGGGACAGGAACTTGGTCTGTCTTATTCACAGCCATATTCCCAGGACCTGGAAGAGTGCCTGGCACATAGTAGGTGCTCAGGAAATAGTTGCAGCATGAAACAGTTCCTATAGAGAACTGGTTAAATAAATGCACAAAAGAGGAGGAAAGAGACCATATAACCTGCCCCTAAACACAATGAGCGATCAATAGAGCTGCATTTGAATGCAGATCTGGTCTTCCCTCCCTTCTGGGTTCATGGCTGCCCAACTAGACTCCATTGCCAGCCTCCCTTGCAGCTAAGTGTGACCATGAAATGAAGTTCTTGCAAGTTAAGAATGAGCAAAAATGATGGTGCCACTTCCTGGCCTGCGCCTTAAGACCGTGGGTATGCTTCCTCCATGCTGGCTAAAATATGGATATGGTGGTGACTGAGTTTGACAAGATACTGAGAATGGCAATGCAATAGCTTGGAAAGAACCAAGGTTCCTGAATAATTGTGAAGAACAGAGCTTCCTTCCTGATCTGCACGGTTCACATCGGATTGTTATGCAGCAAAGAAATAATCTTCATTGTTCTTTAAGTCATGGTATTTTGGGGCTCTTTGTTACAGCAGCTTAGCCTTGCACTAATACAGTGTCTTTTTCACAAATTAAAAGTTTTATTTACTTCGTATGAATCTATTTATTTTTATTTATTTCTTAAAATTTATTTTTTAATTGACAAATAGTTAATATAGGCTTTCAGCCCAGGTCCTTTTTATTGTACTCTACTGCCTTCTAGCAACACTACCGGAAATAGGGAGGGTGATTTACTTGCAGCTGGGCTTGAGAGATGATGTGTGGCTTTCTCCTTGCTGTTTCTGATGCATCCCTTCCCTGGTGAAATTAACAGTGTCTATGTGTTGGGTACTGTGTCAAGTGCTTTATGTGAAAAAAATTTATTCAATCCTCACCTTTTGAGTAGATAGTATTATCACCTTCTCTTTACAGATGAATAAGCAGAGGCACAGAAAGTTTAAGCAACCTGGCTAAGTAAGTGTGAGAGCTGGGCTGGGGATGCATGTGGGCTGCTTCCATGGCTTACTTTCCCAGCACTTCACTCTGTTCTTCTGACTCTCTTGCCTGGCTTCTGCTCCTTTCCCCTCCTGCAGATCCATTCAACTCTTGCCCATTGTGAGTAGGCCGATAGGAACACCAGATGGCTACATCAACAAGAAGCTCCTGTCCCTTTCTTTCTGTCAGCTGTTCCACATTTATGTCTGTTTGATATCTTCACAGGATACTGGGGACTCTGGCCTTTGGGGAATGTCCTTTGGTACCATTCAGGCCAGCATCTCATCGGGCATACTGGGCACATCGGAGAGAGTCCTGGACTGGGAGCCAGAGGTCTAGTGTCCAGGCTTGGCTGTGCTACAGGTTTGTATATCCTTGACCATAGCACTCCCATCTGTCAATCCAGGGATAGATGATCTCTAAGGTTCCTCATAGCCCTAAAATCTACCATCTGTGATTCTCTGGAACTGCTGGCCTGCCTTTCCCCAGGAGGCCAAGGGGCAGCACCTCCATCTTTGGGGTCTGAGAGGGTATCATGTGGTTTTGTTGGATTTGGAGGTGCAAAAGGAGAAGGTGAGGAAAAGTCAGACTCTGCTGGCCTCCTAGTTGGTTCTGCTATCTACAGGCTCAAATGTCTCCCTGGTATGCAGATGAAAATGGAGCAAGATGAAAGGGTGAGTGTGGGGGCAGAGCAGCTACTAGGCTTGCAGAGGAACTTGAACCCAACTGATTGACCAGTGAAGTAATCTCCAACCTGGAATCCCAGTTTGCCTGCATGTTGGTAGCCTGTCCTCCAAGGGACTTAGATGAATTTAGCTCTAGTACCCATTAACGTTTGTCAATCAAGGCAAAAGTAGCCTCCCTCCAAAAAAGAGTGATCAGACGAGAAGAATTGGAGGATGTATGAATAAATAAATGAAGGACATGGCAATTCTCCTCCTGTGAATGTCATGGGCAATCAGACAGAAAAGATACTTAGCTCTCCAGGATGGCTTATCTCCTATACCCATTACCACTCCATGTTGAATTGGTCATTGCTGCAACATGCCAGGGTGCTGGAGGCTTTGGGATGCCTTTGATTCGGGCTATCTGCTGAAATCAAACTTTCCCTCCTTCCTGATTTTACCTTAGTCTCCCTTCTGGAAATTACTTGTACCTGGCTGACACAGTGTCAGTTCTGGGCTAACAAAATGGCAGCCAGAAACCATTCGGTCATAAGATGAGCAGTGACAGAAAAAACCAGGGAAGAGATAAAACTTTAGGCTGCAAGCAGGGTGGGCCTCTGCCAAATAAAGATGTTTATTGCTCCTTTGCTTTCTCAACAAAATTACGAGATTGGATGCCTTGATTTATGTGGCTCAGCAGATGTTCTCTCTGCCACAAATCTATTAGCTCCTTGCCTCCTCTGTTGCGTGGGTGGTGCAAAAATAAAATCTGCAAGGAAGAAGCCAGCAGTGACAGAAAAGGAAGAGTGGAGCCTCTGAGAGCTCAGGAGCTGAGACATGACCCAGAATTCGGAGGAAAGGAGACTGAAGGAACAACTCTGCACCATCCCTGTTCAATGAGCTTTTCTCTAACAAGGCAGACAATTTGCACAGCCACAAATGATTGCAATTCAAAGAGCCAAATTGAGTTGAAAACACATTTTGTGTTGGGAGGTGTCTTAGTCCATTCAGGCTGCTATAGCAAAATACCATAGACTGGGTGGCTTATAAACAACAGGAATGTATTTCTCACACTTCTGGAGGTGGGGAGTCCAAGATCAAGGCATTGACAGATTCGGTGTCTGGATTCTTGGTTCATAGATGGCCTCTTCTTGCTGTGTCCTCACATGGCAGAAAGGATGAGGAGCTCTCGGGTGTCTCTTTCATAAGGGCATGAATCTCACCCAGGAGGGCTCCACCTTTGTGACCTGATCACCTCCCAACACCATCACCTTGGGGTTAGGATTCCAACATATGAATTTAGGGAAGACACAAACATCCAAACCGTAGCAAGAGGCATTCACAGTATTGATGTCCTAAATATGTCCCACCAAGGGAAGCTGGGACACTTGAGAAATTTTCAATGACATGGGTCCCTTGTTGCTACCACTTTCCCTCATATCTCCCTTTGCCTTCCTCTTTCCCCTCCTACTGGCTGCATGTCTGTCACTTCTTCAAGTCAGGCTGGCCGTCGGGAACCTTCCCTACTAGATAAAGTGTCCATCTCAAATTAAAGACAGTCTCTTTCCTGCTTATCCAGAGCCCTGGTGTCAGGATAGCCAAGGAAGATTGTTAAAATGGCCACATGAGGTAGAGATTTCCTGGGGATTTCAATCACCCGGCTCCCCCTACCATTCACGACAAAGGCTAATCAAAGGTGACTGAGAACAACACCTCACAAGAAATGAAGGATGGGTCAGGCGGAATCCACAGAGGCTGCCGAGATTTCAATTTCCGTACTGTAATGAAAACTGCATTTCCATTAACTGCAGCAAGAGGAATTATTTACCAGTGGTCACCTGTGATACCATCATCCCGGGGGCTATGTGGCGTGGACTGATTCTGCCAGGGATGGTTGCTGAAGCATCTCTTCATTATCAGCCTCCATGGAGTCCCTGGGGATGCTGTCCATGAGCAAGGGCAGTGCTTTTGTGTGTGTGAAAAAGTAGGTGCCAATACATAATATCATGGTGATTTTAAAAGAGTTTTCTTCTCCTGACCCTTTTTTTTAATGAGCTTTCCTTGCTTGATTTGAATTTCTGATTTTCTGCACATTTCCCAGCATGTCAGACAGAGTTCAATAATAATAAGTAACAAACTCTTGTTATTTTCACAGTAGCTGCTATGTGCCAGGCAGGGAGCTAAATGCTTTATGTACATTATCCTGCACAGTTTCAATAACCCCGTGTGTCCTCCAAGATCCATTCTTTCTTTCTTCCTTAATAATACAATCCCATGTTTTTCAGCTAGGCACTGACTTCCTGCAATCAGACCACATATCACAGCCTGCCTGGCAGCTACATGTGTCCATGTGGTCTCTAGGCTATATGTAAGAGTGTTGTGTGGAATTTTCAGGAAGTGTCCTCAACAGAGGGAACATACCCCCCTTTAAAAATGGATGCATGCTTTATTTTTATGATATAAATCACAATTTGGTATAGAGATTTTCCATATGATAATAGTTATCTAATGCATAAAGGGACCATCTATTCTGTTGTGACAATGCCAGAAATAGAGGAGACTAAAACAGATATCTTTAGAAACATAAAAGTACAGCTGTCTCTTGGTATACACAGGGGGGTGGTTTCAGGACCCACCAAGTACATCAAAATCCTTGGAACATGCCCTTTTTTATTGACTGAAATGGGGGCAGGATAGCTGGACGTGAGCAGCCATCTTAGACCATGAGGTGAAAGCCCCTTGTTGAATATGGTAAAGAAACAAGAAGGAGCTTCAGTCCCTGGAGTTTTCATGGGTGAATTTTGAGCTTTTTGCAGCTGCAGCTGAAACTATCCTACCAGAAACGTTCTGCAAGGAGGTAGTAGGTGTTAGAGAGCCTGGGCTTTGTGGTCAGACATGTTGGGGTTAAAATCCTGCCTCTTTTACATTTACCAGCTTTGTGACCAGTTACTTACCCACTCTATCTCTGATTCTGCATCTGTAAAATTAGTAGAAATAAAACCTGAATGGATTTTTTGACAACTCAAATTATACGATATACTTAAAATTTTTCAGCATGAGTCTGACACATGGCGAATGCAGCATGGTAAATGATAGGTAGATATTGTTATTCTAACATTATGGATGAGGAAACAAGCCTCAGAGAAGTTAATTTTCCTCAAGGCCACTCAGATAAATCATTGAGAGTCAGACCTGGAAGTCCCCAAGGCTTGTGATTTTCCACGACATTGACCACCATGGATGCCCCGGTGTCACATGAAAAAGAAGAAAAAAAAAATCAGCTCTTTCTTATGCTTGCTAGTTAACACACCCAGACACACACACACACACACACACACACACACACACACACACACACA
>NW_012146412.1:2275057-2303007 GCF_000956105.1 Propithecus coquereli | reverse complement strand
ACACACACACACACACACACACACACACACACACACACAGACACACACAAAGACAGATACACACACACTCTTTAGGTAGCTCAGCTCATTCTTTGAACGTAAAATTATTATCTCTTACAAATGAGTCTGCTGAAACGGGAACATTTATTTATTGGAACTAATCTGTGTCACAGTGTGCTGTGGTTTGCTGACTCCTCAGGATCCCTGGCGATGGCCCAATCCCCCGTGACACGATCACATTCTCCACTTCCTTCAGTCCATATCGAGTTCACTTTCTAATTGTTAGATGAGTCAAACTCAGAGATACCGGTCCCTAGTCTTCCAAGTCTGTGCCAAGGGTGTCCTTCCAGTGAGTGCAGGGCTGAGGCGTAGATGGAATTGTCTCAATGACTGTGGGCTCGTAAAGAAAAAGGTGGGGTCCATGGCACTCAAGTCAAGGTAGACGATTTAATGGGGCCGTGAGCAACACTGAGTCAGGGACGGCGCCTGTTCTGTTCACTCACGTATCCCCACCTCCTAGCCCAGAAGGGCTCATGCCATATGAGGAGAATGAACTTTTAAAGAATGAGAACTCTCAGATCCCCAAGCCACAAACAGCCATGGATGAGTTAAGCCATCAAGTTGATGCTAACAGTACCCATGTGGTGGGCGCTTGCTGGGCTTTGTACCTAGTATCCGATCCACCATTCTAAGAACACTCTGTCCTCCTTTTAGGGCGTTTCCTGTGGACTGTTTTCTGGGGGTGAGAGTAGGGAGTGCTTACTCCTAGAAGCCAAAGGGGCCAGATGCCCTCTCTGCGAACTTCGAGCTACTGCTGCAAGGACATGCTGTGGCTGGAGGTCGTTCACTGCAAGGCAGGAGTGGCGTGGGGACACGCCTCTGCTCTGAGTTTGTGATGCTTACTTCAGCCTAATTGTCCCCCGCGCCCTTAGTCCCTGCTCATGTCCCACCCCCCACAGATTCTGATGTCCCACAAATTCCGTGAATAATCTCTCCTGCCACCCCCTTTTTTCCTTAAGAGAAAAGCAAGCTACCTTGCGAGAGAGTTTTCACAGTCTTTGTCTTCACCAGTAGGCCTAAAGATTATTTGGTAAAATTTCGAATAGTAACTCAGGAACAGTAGAGAGAAGTTGCACAGTCAAGGCCGATATTTTCCAATTGAAATGTGGAGGCTGAAGTAATTGGAGAAGGTGATAGTGGCTGTTTCTGATCCCAAAATGATTATTAGGATCAACAATTTGGCACCGAAAAAGTTGGAGAGAAGCGAGCTGAAGGCTGGCTCCGCGTCTAAATGTGGTGCCAACACCTGCTTTTACAATTGCGGATGCGTTTCCCTCATGAACAAAGAATGTGCGTTGGCAGGTCTCTCCCGCCTTCACAGAGTGGTTATTGCGGTGCTGTCTCTTCATATATGGTGATGATTCTGGGTCATTTTCTCGAGTTTGAAACTGTGGATGTGGCGATGGCTATTTCCAGATAGAAAACAGCTGAATCCTGGAAAGAGTCAAGAGACGAGCAACTATGATTTTGCACTTTGATCTAACTGAATTACGAAAGCCGGTCCTTTGGATTCTACACGTCTAGGGAATCGGGTCTTATTCTGTATTACGATCGTTCTTCTGTGAGAAGAATGTACTTTCATTATTAAATTATATCAGAAAATATTCATATTGTGTTTTATGGTTTTTTAAATCATTTTATATTTTAAAAAGAAAGATTTTGAGAACCAAGTTTCATATGCCACTTTGGATAGTATAGTATCATTCCCATTGGAGTAATTAGCTCCCTTCTTCCCCATAAAAAAAAAAAAAAGACCTCAGGAGAGCGGCAGACGGAGACCAAAACACCACCTTTCCTGCGGTAAAGTCTGCGCTGGGAAAGCGGATGTGTCTGTGAGCAAACGGACAGGAAGGGGCGGGGCCACGCATGCTCAGTTTCTCCTGGCAGACGCCAATCAGGCCCCTTCACCCTCCTGGGGCCGAGCGAGTGAGGGCCGCCGGGACCGCACCGCAGGGAAGGGAGACCCGAAAGTGGCCAGGAAGTATCTTCGACTTAAATGACAAAGTCTACCGTAGGAGATCTTTTCTACTCGTCAGCTTTAGTTTCTGTTTCTCTTGCCTCCTCACTGCGCCTTGGATATTTGATTAGGGAAGTGCAAGAGTTAGGTTATGGCGCAGCCTCCACCGTCAGTATTTGGACAATTTGAAATTGAACATTTTCGACTGAGCAAGGGAAAACTAGGTAGTCAAAAGAGCACTGACCTGGAGGCCTGGGTTCTCCTTGGGGCTGGCGGGTGAGTCTCCTCCTCTGCAGCCCGAGGGTGGGGCGAGGTTGCTTCCCCCGCTGACCGGTACTGTGGTTTGAGTCGTCCCTTGCCCGCTCTTGAATATTCAACTTCTTGTCTCCTCAGATGAGTTTCTTCCATTGGTTTAGGCTTACACAAGTCTTTCCCATTCAAAAACAATATCCTCACTTCTCCGTCACCCTTTCCAGCAATTTTCCTATCTCTGTCTTCTTTATGGAAAAACTTCTTTAAGATGTACTGCCTCTGCTCCTTCCCCCCTGAAAGCAGTCCAGTCTGGCTTCTCGCCCTGTGATGCCCCTAACGACTCTCACTAAGGGGGCCACCCATCTCCAGGCAGCTCCATCGGGTGGACACTTCTGTTCTCATTGTACTTACTTCTCAGCGTTCACTGGCATTGTTGACCATTCCTTGCTCTTCAGAAATCTCATCTCCCTTTGTTTTCCTGACATGACACTTCCTTGTCATCTACCTTTGAAGGCCATCTGGGCCTGAACTTTTCTTCGTTGGGGTTATTTTTTATTTATTTATTTTTTTGACACAAGAGTCTCACTGTGTTGCCCGGGCTAGAGTGCCGTGGCGTCAGCCTAGCTCACAACAACCTCAGACTCCTGGGCTCCAGCAATCCTTCTGCGTCAGCCTCCCGAGTAGCTGGGACTACAGGCATGCGCCACCATGCCCGGCTAATTTTTTGTATATATTTTTAGTTGTCCGATTAATTTCTTTCTATTTTTAGTAGAGATGGGGTCTTGCTCTTCCTCAGGCTGGTTTCGAACTCCTGAGCTCAAACAATCCGCCCCCCTCGGCCTCCCAGAGAGCTAGGATTACAGGCGTGAGCCACCGCGCCCGGCCAGGGGTTCTTGATTACTGATTCAATGTCTTTACTTGTTATGGGTCCATTGTGATTTTCTATTTCTTCGTGAGTTAGTGTAGGTAATTTGTGTGTTTCTAGGAATTACTGTTACATCTAGGCTATCTGATTTGTTGGTGTACAATTGTCCATAGTACTCTCCTACAGTCTTTTCTTTCTGTAAGGTTGGTAGTAATGTCCCCACTTTCATTTTCTGACCTTAGTTATTTGTGTCTTCTCTCTTTTTTTCTTTGTCAGTATAGCTAAAGGTTGGACAGTGTTTGGAGCAAGTGAGTGAGCCACGGAGCTATCTGGTGGCAGAGCATTCCTGGCAGGAGGACAAATAATAGCTAACATTTACTGAGAACTTCTTGTGCACCAGACATTTATTCCTAGTGCTTTACCTTGGTGGTAAGGGTAGCAACGATTACTATTATTAATATTATTATTCTTACTTTCCAGATAAGAAAACTAGGACACAGAGAGGCGAACTAACCTGCCCATGATCTCATCACTATTAAGGGCAGAGCCAACGGTCCAACTCCAGGACTCTGTCTCACCTCTGCGCTTTGACCTTTTGCAGTCTGTGAGTTCAGGGAAAGGAATTGTTACTGTGACTAATGTCGAAACGGAGTTAATGAAACAAAGCTTCATCTCCTATACCTCAATACGACGTTTTTCTTCTTTAGAAATCCATGAGAAGTGTGTCATTTCCAGCTTGGAGTAACACATGGCACAACCATTTTACAGCTAATTTTACTCCCCAGCCAGTTCTGAGATGTTAATAACTAGGGCTGTGCCATCCCTGCCACATTTTGGGTTTCTTAAAAGTCCCCAGCTATCTCCCAATGTATGCCATTGTATAAAATATATCTTTCCCCGGTATTTTTTTCCCTTTTTGGGGAAACAAAAGCATGTTTTAACAGCACACAGTCCATATGCTTTTGATTTACTTGTACTCAGATCGCCAAAATTTTGCTTTATAAGACGTATTTTATTCCTCTTGAAGCTCTCTTGAGTAAGAACTTTTTAACATTTCCTTCCTCTCGAACACTGAGCAGTGTTTTGCTAAGGGGAAGAATATCTAAATATCATAATTGGGTTGGTTTAAAGCAGAAAGTCTGGACTTCTGTGGAGGACTTGGGAAAACATGCTTCTGCGTCCATTGCTCAATCACGGGATGATTCAGAAACTCGAGGCAGCTGGTGGCCCAGGTTAGGGACACTCATGGCTCCAAAGACACAAAAGCGTTTTTAATCGTTGGTCATTCCTACACACCCCACAGTGGAGCTGTAAGTACTTTCCCCTTTATAGAAAAAAAAAGGTGAGTAGGAGAAGAAATTTCTCTTGTCAGCTTGAGCTTTAAAAAGAAGAAGGAAGTATGGGGTGAATGGATGTTTTTAAGCTCAGGCATATGTTAGAGGGGGAGGAAATGAGACTGAGTGAGAAGCAAAGTGCTGACGCTGAAGGTCCTCGTGGCCTCAGAATGACCCGTGAATCTCACCAGTTCCTGTAACAAACACCACAAAATATGCCTCATGCAAAGAGCAACTTTGTAAGGAAGCACTGGCATTGAGTGGAGTCAGCAGAATTAGGAGTGGTGCTAAGCAGGGCTCCTCTGTAAGGTAAGAACTCAATTTTCCTTTTGATCCATCCCATTATCTCTCCCAGAAACACTAGAGAAATAAGACAGGCAGGATAGAGGAAATGGAAATTAAATTCTGTGGATCACTTGCGATACTAATAATGACAGATAGGCTTCATCTTAAGGCAATGCTGACTGATTGGTAGTGGCTGCCTGTGTTGAGAAGGATTCTGAGGTCCAGTCTTTTTTTTAGGGCAAAGAGTAGAATTGATCAGGGATTCAGCTGTGGGCATGACTGTCATGAGTGTCAGCAGTTACACTCATCTTCAAAAACATCTCATGTGCCATTCTCCTAGCCCAGAGCTGGTTAGGTGAAGGAGACAAAAGTTTTAGCCAGATGCCCATTCTAGGTGGATAGGCATAATAAGAAGAGCCGGGCATGGTTAGGAGGCAGTGGGGATTTTAGGGATGAGGGCTTGGCCTGGGTGGTACTGGCAGCTCTCCCGGGAAAAGCATTAACAGCTCTAACCTGCTAGTGAGACTGTCCCTGCCTTGTCTCTTGCCTTGTATTCCATGGCACCTTCTCAGTGTGCTCCGCGAGTGAAAGCCTCCCTAGGCCGCGTGCTGTCACACTGAGGAGTTCAAAGTGCCGAAGAGCCCAGCCTCGCAAGGCAGCCCGTCCTGGCACCCTGACTCCACCTCTGAGAGGCTGTTCACACTCCCAGAAGCCTCTAAGCCTCAGTTTTCTCACCTATAAGACAGAATAAAAACACCTACCTTAAAGGCTTGTGGTGAGGATTAAATGTAAAATAAAGGGCCTGGCTTGGAGTAATGATTGATAAGCAGTTTATATTTTTATAAAAGCACCCTTGGCTTTAATTTGGTTTTAGACTTTCTAGGCTCTTATCAGTTAATCAATATTTGTTTGGCACTTAATAGGTACAAAAGAGAACAGAAAGAGATCTAAGACCTGGGCCATAGAAAAGACACACGCAGGACAGAAAACCACGTGATCAGGGCCAAGTGGCCCGTTTGTACCAGACATCTGGAAGAGGTGGGGGATTTGAACTGTGTGAACACTGGAGGATGAACAGTAGAGCGACTTCCTTTTTCCCAGCTTTAAGTTTGGGATAGTCTCTTTTTCTGTGTGGGCTTTTTGGGTCCTCAAAGGAGAGACCCGAATTCTGAGGAGTGGACAAGAGAAGGTGAAATTGCTGTTCACAAAACAATGAATCAAAACCCCGAGTCCTTTCTGGATTGCCTATGTTGAAAAAAGAAACTTCCTTTGCCGGTTGAGGAGAGCCCCTGGGAAGCGGTGGGAGGGGTTCCGGCAGACCCTGCAGGTGAGGCCTGGCCACCCGAAGGAGCCAGAACTGAATGAGAAACCCCATTCAGTGGAACATGGAAAAGTCCTCTTTGTTGTTTGAAATTTTTATCTTGTTTGTGGCCGGGCTGACAATTCAATAATGACAACAGCGGTGTTCGGGCCTAGGGTTTCCTCCCAGGCCCTTTCTCCAAGGCAGGAACAAAACCAGCGGGTGAGCCCTCCCTCCCCCAGCTCACGGTCCAGGCTCTGGAATGTGGTCGGGAAAAACTGAGCTTGGAGCGGCCGCCCTGAGATTTTTATCAGACTTAGGAATTTAATTTCGGTGGCAGGAAGCAGAGTAAAACTACGTGTTTGGGTTCATGGATGATGCATTTCTGGGCATGAAATTCAGCTCTCTTCATCTGATGTTGAAATAAGTTGAGTCAACTAGTTTTCCATTCTGGTCCTCACTATAGTCAATGACTGGAATCGGGAAGAAGATTGAGGTTTCCCAGGCCCTGCCTGGGTACCCTTGGCATCTGCTCCCCTGTTCAGTTATCTCCCTGCTGTGTGCTCTGGGCATGCATGATGGTGACCCTGAAACAGGGAGCAGAAAAAATCAGGAAAAGCAGGGCAGGGTGTCATGCCTGTAGCAGTACCTGCGAGGTGGCGGGGACGCTGTCTGTCCTCAGACCGCAGCTGGGCGTGGCCCGGGGAGCCCGCCGCCTCTGCCTTGCCAGCAGGCTTGCGGCTACGGGCATCCCTTTCCACAGCTGGAAGTGAAGGCTTTGGAGGTGGGGGTGCGAAATCTGTCTACTCTGCCCTTCAGTCGTCGTCGCTGAAACTCACGCGTTGTTGAAAGAGCCAAGGAATATTTTAGCAAAACAAATATTGTAGGTGTTTGTTCATTCACTGAAGATTGATTTATTCATTCACTGAAACATTTTTTACATGCTGACTTTATGCTAGGTGCCGAGGATGTCAGAATGACTAAGGCTGGGTTTCCTGCCCTCCTGGGCTCACAGTCTTGTGAGGAAGATAGACAAGTATGCAGGTAATTCTAGAAAAATTATCTGCTTGATAACAGGAGCGTGTGCAAAGTGCTCAGCCCTGCCCGGAAATGTTGAGAAGACGGACAGAGGAGGCAGATCCTGCAGGAGGCCTACGGACGCCCAGGGAGCTTGCAGAAAGGAGCTTTGCCTGAGCACCGTGGGAGGCCGAACAAGACTTTCAGCGGGGAGTGAAAGGCAGAGAAGGAAACTGGCCTACCTGGTTCTACCCCCAGCTGAGGCTCCAGTTCACTGACAGGGAGATTTCTTGCCCCTGCGTGCTGAGAAGTGCTTCTCAGGACGCATCAGGTCTGCGTCAGGGTGGCCCCACACTGTATATACCGCAGACCGGGCTGGTGACAGTTGTTTCTGTCAGGCCAGGCCTAGGATTCTTGCTATTTCTTGCATAGACCCTTGATAAAACCCGAAGACTTTATAAAGACTGCTGTGATTCTTGCCCTTTATCAAGTCAGAGGCTCCTTGGAAAATGGGTGGAAAGTAATAAGCCATTTCCCCAGAAAATGCACATACTTTTGCATAACATTTCAGGAGTTTCCAGAACTTTCCTTACACTGCCGCCCCCACCCCCCAGCCCATTCGTACATTTTAGGTAAAGACCTCCTGCCAAACCATAGGCTGTGTCAGGGGACTGGAATAACCCAGACCAGACACAGAACTTTATGGGAATCTGGCCTCACTTGGGCATTAGGCTTGGAGACTCTGAGGGAGAAACGCTACGAGGCAGACCTTTGGCCAGGCCACAGCTGGCAAGGGCACAGTGTTGGCAAGTGCCCTTTGCCCTGACTTATTGTGGCCCACTGGTCCTGGGCCCAGCAAAAGCAAAAGCAGCTTTTAGCTCGTCAAGTTAGCTGCCTGCCAAAGGAGCAGGAGTCTGCAAGGAGCTCAGTGTGGCACACGTTTTTTTGCCACATTATCCACTAGCTACACTCCAGTGTACGTGCTGGTGTGTGTGCTTTCTTTCGACTTCAGTTGGTGTATCAAGTCAACTGGGAGAGACTGGTGGGATAGAGGTAGACCAAGACTATTTCAGAGGAGAAAGAGTGAAGACAGGCGTGCGGGGAAGCGACAGGAGCTGTGGGTCAGCTTATTTCTAGGCAGAGCTTTGAAGGGACACAAAATCCTTTTGCAGAGGGCTTTGGCAGGGCCACTAGTAGGTGGAGGCCACACAGGCATTTGCTGTGGGTACGAAATGTAAGAGGTACCAAAACAATCTCAGTAATCAAACCATATTTTAATGCAATTAAAAAATAAAAACTCATGCACAAAATTGGTGATGAATAACATTTCAAAATTTTAAGTGAAGACGGGATACAATGCTGCACTTCCGTGGTTCTCACTCACTTTATTCTAATCCCAGCTCCGGGCTTTGGAGCCAAGAAAGGCAAGCTCTCAAAGTCCCAAACTTGTATTGGAACAGCACCTGCGAAATTCAGTCAAATAAGTACCTGGGCACTGCCGAGTCAGTTTTCGTAGCTGTCCAGGCAGTGGGAACACTGCTTAGCTCCGTTAAGCCCCAGCCTGCCCGCCTGCCCACTTTCGCCAAAGGTGTGTGTTGGCAGTGACCCAAATGTTCCACCAGGTGGCACTCTTGTTCCAACCAGGTGTCCTTTCAGGGGCTTCTTAGCCAAACGAGAGAGATTTAAACTAGTTGCTAAATTGTTGCTGTTGTTTTTTGAGAGGCCGGGGAAAAATCCTGAACAGGAATTGGGGTACATAAACACTGATGAGATACGAAGCACTCTGGGGGAGTATTCTGGAGAGCTTGGAGCAAGGTGGGACCTGATTAGGGACCACAGGATGTGCTGCTCTTCAGCAGGTGAGAAAAATGAGAATTTAAAACCACCTTTTGTTCTCAGATGCAACGTAAACACGTGACCGGAGAAAGAAATGTGGGATTAATGGTTTTCTGCGAAGTACAGCCTGGCGGGAACAGCTCAGGCGCTCGAGTCAGAAAGACCTGGCATGTGGGCTCCGCCGCTCCTTAGCTGTGATCTCGGATGCATGACTGGGCTTTGCCAAGCCTGAGATTCTTCATCTTTAATGGGGATTATTGTAGCTGCTCCCCCAGAGGGCTGTTAGGGGATTAAATAAACGGATACGCGAGGCTGTTTGCTCGCTGCCTGGCGCGTAGTACCTGTTCAGCGAAGGAGAGGTGTCATGGTGGACTTTTAGGCAGAGGCTGTGCAGCGAAATTCCTGGGCCTGGCCTCCCCGGGCTGCTGCAGTAATTAGGGAGCTGACCTCAGGGTGACCCAGAGAAATAGCTCTGTGATGAACTGTGGCTTGGCTTCAGGAGAGTTAGCCGGGACAATTTCTCACCTGGACAGAGTTTCACAGGTGTGATTTTTGAGCCAGGAAATCAGGCTGGGTTTGTAGGTTCCCGAGACGAACTGTCTCACCCTTGGTGACTTGGAAACATCTGACTCCTGGATGACCGATCCCACTTAAGGTAGGCATTGTTGCAGAAGGTGTCTATTCACGTGTATACGTATCGGAACCTTTCCGTTAATCCAGTCTGTCTCCTTACTGTTCTGAAATCCTGAACTCACAAGGATGCCCCAAATTAACTATTCTTCAATAATAATGAACCGATAATAGTTCCTGTTTATCAAGGCTTTACACCAGTCACTTTAATAAGCACTTTACATATACTGGCTCATTGATGCCTCAAAGTCACCTGGAGAGGTAAGCAAACCCATTTTACAGACAAGTAAACTTAGGTTTAGGAAAACAGTACCTTATCAGGGCTCCTTCAGCCAGGAACTGGTATAAACTTGGGTCTGTCTGATTTTTGAATCTATCATCTATCTGTCTAATTTGTCAATCATATGCCATCTACTGATAGGTTAAATATTATATGAACTATTCCGATCTAATTAAAGCGAGTTCCCTAGAGACCTCTAGGGTCCAGGGAAATCTTCATTGGCCTCAATTGAGAATTGAGGCTCCTCTCTTGAAAATACAGAGATATATTCATGGCTGTCCCTTTGCAGATACCTACACATACAGCACATATAAAATGACTTTCTAAGTAGCACACTCATGCTCATGGGCACCCTGACCCAGATGACGATCTATTCTTGTGCGGGCCACATTTCTGGGGTTCCCCAGGGAAGAGCTCACTTGGAAGGACGCTCAGACAATGCCATTCTTCCTTCTGCACCAAGCTCCCTTTGCTGGCCTGAGAGAAGCTAGCTGGCCAGAATGGTCTCCCTTTTCAGTGGGATGCTGTTGGACAGGAGAGGCTCTGTCACACAACAAGAGCAGTTTGACCTTGGCCACAGAGGAAGCAGAAGAGCAAATGCTGTCTTCCCAAAAGAAACATCCAGGGAGGAAATTTGGTTTTGGAGTTCTTAACTGGAAGACGGCTACAGGTTAAACGCTTGGAGTCTTTTTTGTGAATATGGTTCCTGGAGTCAACTGGGAAGCCAGTGTGGGTAAGTGGGAGTTCCTACTTATAGCATGTTTGGTTTCCCCCCCAAATACAGTATTACCTTTAAGTTCATATTGTAGCTCAACTCAGAGTAATAAAATTTTCTCTAGTACAGGTCCATAGAGGATCTACTTTATTAGATTAAGTGGGTTTTAATTAGTCGGTTAGAGAACAAGTTCTTCTCCAAGACTTAAAAACTATTTTGTCAGATTATTTCAATAAAAATATAGTGAGCATTATTCAGTAACTTTTAAGACAAATCACTTCCTGTTTGTATTGTTACAAATTAATTTGATCTTAAATGCCAATGAGGTTTGTGGATTAAGAGAGAAGAAAAAATGTTTTTCTTTTGCACATAAATATTTTTGTTAAAATAAAAATAAGCTTTATTAAAATAAAAAGCCAATATAATATAATATAATATGTAATAAAATCACTACAATTTCTTTGGAAGATAGATGTATCAAAAGACATTTCCAGTATATTGGGAGCCATTCACTGTCCCCTCTAATCCTCACAAGAGGTTGTGAAACCACTCACATCGCTCCTGTCATGCCCAGTTAGAGATGGGGAAACTAAGTCTTAGGGAGTCAAATAACTTGCACAGGGAAGGAGCTGGGATTCAACTCTGGAACTTTAGAATGAAAACTTTTTGCGTGATGTCAGACTTCCTCTCAACACGCCCCAGGGGCGTGTCCGGCCAGCCTGAAGCCAGGGGTCAACAGGGAGCTTCTTCCCCCACGAGGGATCCATTTTATTAGACAGTTTATGTTTGGAAGGTCAAATAACCTTGCTGACTAGAAATTCGAAACATCTTAATATCACAACACATGAGACTATTATAAACCAGGATGCATAGTTTGCATAATTTAAAAAATAAAAATAAATAAGAAAGTTCATGCTTGCACTGGCTGTTTCAAACCAGCCAGTCACTCACTCTGCTCTGGTTTTGTGAGTTCTTTGTGAGAAAAGTTTGAGACCTATTGAAACTAGTGGGTTCAACCTATTTCTCTGTGATCTAATAACTTCGAATGTGCTTTGTCCCTGCCAGGGATGTTCTTCCCTCACTAGTTTACCTGATGGACTCCTATTTA
Source organism: Propithecus coquereli (assembly GCF_000956105.1). Taxonomy (NCBI): domain Eukaryota; kingdom Metazoa; phylum Chordata; class Mammalia; order Primates; family Indriidae; genus Propithecus; species Propithecus coquereli. The sequence continues at coordinate 2,291,368 of NW_012146412.1, read as the reverse complement.
CTCCTCAAAACCCACCTTAGATTTCCCACCTTCTGGCATACCTTTCTTCCCCTATCAGTTAGAGGCTATCACTGCCTACTCTGTACTGTGTGCATAGTATGTAACTCTGCCTTTCCACTTACTTTACATTAGTGTAATTTATTTGTTTATGTGTCTCTTTCATCTGCAAGACTGGATATTCTTTGAGGGTGGGAATTATATTTCATTCATTGGCTCTTGCCAATCCTTAGCACCAGGCCTGGCATAGAGCAGATCTCAGTAAGAGTTTGTTGATCAAAAGCCATGTTTTTCTTTACTTCTTAAAAAATAACTGGAAAATCCCAAATGCTCCAAGTTGCTGCTGCTTGAAATCCAAAAGAAGATTGTTGGTGCTCTTTTCTGAGTCAGCTGTGCGACGCTGAGTGTGCCCAGAAAACGCAGGAGTTGCCCTGGCGGCAGGGTTAGGGAGGAGTTGTCACTAGATCCCGGCCCCTTGGGGCGAGGGAGGGAGGCGGGCACTGAGGGAGGGGCAGTCCGGCAGCTGGCCCGGCTGTGGGGCCTGCAGCGCCCTCCTCCACCCCTCCTGTGCTCCTTGGACAGCTCTGTAGTCACAGCCGCGGGGACAAGCCCTAGCATTGTGTTTGCCTGAAGCGTAGGGTGAGAGGCCTTATAGGAATGGCACGATTCTGCTTCCTTAAATAGTGACTTGGGAATGGAATGAGTAACCATGTCTTTAATTAGCCAAACCCCAGAGGCCGGAGGGGCTGGTAGGTGGTGGGCTCCCGGCCAAGAGCAGCGTCGTGTGGCCGCGCGCAGTCCAGGGAGGCCCAGTGGGATGTTTTATTGGCCTCTCTCCCGCCACGTACCCCGTCAGCCCTGCTCCATTCTGCCGCGATCTCAGCTTGACGGGCTGCTCGGGGTTGACCGAAGGAAAGGAGGGAGAGAGGCCAACCCTCCTGAGCATCTGCCGCGGGCCACGCTCTGTTCCAGACGAAGATGGAAGCCCGCGAGAGCGGGACCGCGCAGTGCAGCCCCAGAGCAGCACGGCAGCGGCATGGAGGGCCCAGCGGGCCACAGACATTTCAGAACAGTTTGAGTTCTGTGCTTGTGTTTTCAGACTCCAGATAGAACCCACCACACAGGCAGTCAGCGCTACCCTTAATACATCCTCCTGCCCTTTTCTATCCACTTCCTCACCGCCCGAGCCTGCCCTGGCTCCCCCGGAAAACAGCTGCTTACGCAGTTTTTCCTTTTCCCTTGCAGGGAAAATACCTTTCTAGCCCGACTCCACGCACCCTTCTCAACATCCTTCTCTCCTTCCGTCTGTTCAGCTTTCTCTCCCTGGTCTCTGATTCCGTGTCACAGACAAGAGCCATTCATCAAGGGAGGTCTCCACCCCAGAGGGTGGCAGAGCGGTAGAAACCAAGTCAGCTGGTGCGGAGAGAGGACACCGGCTGGGGTCGCTAAGACAGGCTGAGCATTTTGGTCCCATCGCTTGCTCGCGTAAACGGTGTGGAAGCGTGGACCCAGCAGAGCAAAAGCACCACGGAGGTCTGAGGAGGTCCACCCGGGGAGCTGAGCTCGTCCCCCAAAGACGGGACGCCTGAGCTGGGTTTTGAGGGAAGAAGAGGAGTTCACCAAGAGGCCCAGGAGAAAGGGGTTTCCAGTTGGAGGGAACGACGTGGGTGAAATCATTTGGATGAGACAAGAGTCGGGTCCCTCATCTGTTTTTTAGACCCTGACCTCCAGGCCTTCCAGAAATGTAAGTGACCGCAGAGCAGAGAGAGGACTCCTTCCTTGCGGCTGTTTATATCCACGTCCTAGAGCCCAGCCAGGACCTGGGGGAGGAGACGTTCGCGGGCTGGTGGGCAAGGCGGAGAGATGTTACATCTACCCCAGGGAAGAGGATGCAAATGCAGCCACCGTGCTGCGACTGGGAGGGAGACCCCCTCTCTCCTGAGGAAGGAGACAGCACCTGGGCAGGGCAGCGCAGGGCAGGGCAGGGCAGGGCTGGGCTGCCTTTGCCCGGACCAACTTTGGTATCACAGGGATGAGGTAGGAGCCTGACTACACACAAGCCCTTTCGGCCCCTCCATGCTGGACCTGCCAATGCTCGAGAGGTGTGTTCTTACATTACCATCCAGCCAGGGCTGGACTTGTCCTAATTTCTTCTTCTCTCTGCCTCTTAGCTCATATGCTTATCTGTGCTTCTGCGATTTTAAGGAACATGTCCTGGAATTTTTTGAGCTGTGATTTCTAGGAATGGCGTTGCTGGTGTCAGCGTGGCACCCAGAATCCCACGCAGCAATCTCCGGAAACACAAAGAGTGGTCTGCAGCCCAGCAACGTCCGCACTACCCGGGAGCTTGCTGGAGATGCAAGGCCTGGGGCCCTATCCCAGACCCATGGAGCCCCTGGGGGGGGGGTCCAGCAATCTGTGCTTTAACATGGCATGGTTTGGGCATGCTCAATTGAGCAAGAAGGCTGCTGAATGCTGTGCTATTAACCTGTGATGAGAAGGACTGAACCCCCAGGTTTTGGAGGTTCCAAGGCAGAGAAAACACTGTTTACCTAAAGGCCTTTTCTCCGAACGGACACAAAAGCACTCTCTGCTGTTTTCCCTGCACGCTGTCAGCTTGACAAAATGCCAGACGTGTTGCATCAGCGGCAGATTTCCGACATCTCGGCAGGCAAATACACCTTTGCTCTCCAAGGGCGGGGAGACATGGGGGCTTTGACAAGGAGGCAAACAGGCTTTCAGTGGCTGCAGGTGACCCCACTGGAGGGTTTTCAGTTCCGGGTACAGCAGAATGCATGGCTGCCTCCAGTGCTTGCCACAGGACAGTCCCCGCCTTCCTCCCCACCCCTGCACTTCTCAGAAGCTGCCACTCCTAATTCTTCTCCAGCTTGGAGCCCAGCAAGAGGAAATAGACTGTAACAGAAGTAGGAGAAATTCAAATTCACTATAAGGGACTTTCTGAGGGCAAAACCTGGAACAGATTTTCGGGGCAGGTTGAGCAATCTCCCTTGGACATCTCTCCTAGGGCCGTGGAGTGTAGTGGTCAAGCCTGGAGCCTGTATTGACTTCAGTCCTGGCTTTTCCATAATTTAGTTCTGCGATCTTGGGAAAATTATTTAACCTCTCATAAATTGGGAATCATAACGTTATAGCAAAACACTCGCAGGCGTTTCGGAGGATTACGTTAGATAACGCATCCTAAGCAAGCCCTAACCTGGCCCCTGGTCTGCAAATGCTCATGAAACATCAGCGATGAGCCTCTGTCTGTGCCCAGCATGGTGCAGGCACTCAGTCCGACATGACACGTTCTTGCCAAATGAAGAAAGGGCCACAGTCCCTCTCTGAAGCAGCTGGAAGACCACCGAAAATACATGCTCTGCTGTTTTGCATCCCTCACACTCTGAACAATTAGATTACCAGGCAGTTGTCCTGCTTCTTAAGGCTTCATGGAACTCTGAGCAGGTATTTTTCACAGTGGTTTCCTATTTCTGGAATGTCTTCTCTGTTCTGGCCTGTTGTCATTGCACAGGCTGTTTAGTGGGGAATCAAAGTGATTTAAATTGCTCCCAAGGACAGAAGGAGGAAACAATTACAAAGAAATGGGAAATGAGGTTTCTTGGGTGGAATTACAAGGCTTACCACCAGGTAGCATTTCCTGACAAGACTCAGCTTAGAACAGTCTCTTAGCAAATCGGAAGAGCAGTCCTTCAAGTCTGTCTGCCTCGCTCTGTGCATTGCTAGCGGTTAGCTCCTGAGAGAGAATCTCAAACCTTATTGTTGAGGGGGGGGGTCTAACTTGTACTCACAGGAAAAGGCAACAGCACCACATCAGACCTGGGGCCATCTAATTACCCAGAGATCTGTATTCTTCACATACCTTTATACACACATCATTTAGGTGGTCTTTGCCCCACTGTTGATCCCAGGCATTTTATAGGGAGGCTGTTAGGGAACTTCAGAGCAGGTGCATTTGGGGAGGAGGAGGAAGATTTGGAGAGTACTTTGAGGTCCACTCTCCTGTGAATTCCTACAGCCTTCCAGGGACCAGGACTGGAATACCACCAGCAGCAGAAATCTGGAACTTGTGCTTCTGATTTTGCCCAAGTGGCCAGATTTCCTCTGTAGATACCACTCAGTTCCTGCAATAGCCCTTCCCCCACCTCATGTCTCCCTGCAGGGACTTCCAGGTCACCCTGGTGGCTGGATATTCCTCCTATGGCTGCCATCAGAACTTCTGCTTATGAGGTGAGCTTTTCAGAAAACCCAATAGTTGAAAACAGGAACTCACAAGACAGATCAACTGGGGAAGTGGGTGATTATTTGGCTTTGCTATATATAGGAAAGAGTCAGTTTATAACAGAATTATTTTTATGTGCTATTTTTTCCAGAGCTCAGAGCAGCCATCCAATCTAATTATGCCTGGATGCATTGATTTTTATAGCATCTCCTCTCTCTCCTTGGGGTCAGACATGAACTCTTTCAGATTCTCTCTTCCACTTCTCTTGTGACTTGCCCCACCCCCCGGCCTTCTCGTCTTTTGGCTGAAAAAAATCTGTACAAAGTTGGAGACAGCCTGAGTGTGTTTGGTGTGTGTCTGCACGTGGGAGCCCATTCCTCTGTGACTCGAAAACAGTCAAAGCATGAAGCATGAAAAATATCTGGAGGAAGAGAGAGCTCTGAACATTCCTACTGTCTGGCTTTCCACCTCTTGGGTCAAGTCTCATGTATTTGGCTTTGACGGAGTCTTATGTCTGTATCTAAAGAGAGTTATTTACAAATGAAGTTATGTCTCTGAGGATCGTACGGGTTGCGCTGTAAGCCATGGCCTGCTCAGCCCGGGGTCTGGGCTCCCCAACCCTATTCCCAGGTGTCTAGAAAGCAGCCCTGTACCCCTGCCTCTGTCCAAACTGTTGCTCTAAGCAGGAAGCCCTTGACCTCTGCCCAGGTTGCCAGACCCTGGAGGGGACTGGAGGTTTCTTTTCTTTACATCTCCAGGACAATGCCTGGCATTGATGAAGTGCTCAGTAAGTGCTTACTGAATGAATGGAGAGAGACGGATGGCTGCCTCACGCCTGTCCTGCCCGCCCTGCATTTAGGGAGTGGTCAGTATTTGTATCCTTCTCAGCATCTAACACATAAGAGATGTTCAATGGGAAGTGGTTGAATGAATGAATGCTTAATAATTGATTTTCCGGAGAGAATTATACTGACTCATTTATTCCTCCCTACAGAAATATGAGTTGTCACGTTGGCCTATTTTATACACATGTAAAACTTGCTATCTTACTTACTGAAGGTGGCAAATACCCTTGAGTACTTCACGGAGAGCACTCACCCTGCATCAGGCCTGAGAGCTGATCTGCGTCAGTGGCCTCTGGGAACAGAACATCAATAAACACTGAGCGCAGCCCAGGGGGTGCTTCCTGTCTGTAAAGGAGCTGCTTTCTTTAAGCTGCATTAGCTCTTTTAGCCTGGCCGGGCGTGCTTTGGTAAATAGTTTTGTTTCGGGGGACCGATGAGTGCTTTGGTGTTCCTGAAGTGTTTTAACAAAAAAGGGTGATGTATCAACCCAAGGGAAAGCACTGGGGTCTGGACAGGTGAGTCCCTGCCTGGGAGATGGTGGGGAGCAGAGTGTGTGGGTCTCAGGGCCCGACACTGTCTGACCTGCATGGGGGAGAAGACCTCCCCACACTCCCTGGCCTGCCTTTCCAGCGAAGAAGACAGTCGGCCTTGTCTGTTGCTGAGAAACTCAGAAGAAACTCACACTCCCCAGAGTTCAACTGTGCTATGCTCTATCCTGTTTTGAATATCCAAAGGAGAATCATAGAAACGATGCTATTAAGAAAATAGCTTCCCTTTATTAAACCTTTACTATGTGTCCTCTCCACGCTCAGTGTATGTTCAGCACCGCCCTGTAGCTCTCACACAATTCCAGGAGAGAGCGGGCGCTGTCCCTTTTGTAGAGATGGGGGACTGACACTTTGAGGCCAGTTCTACCAAAGCCGCCCAGATGGTAAATGCAACATGAGGATTGGATTTCAGACCTTCCTGACTCCAAAACTTGGCCTCGTAACCACTAACGAAGCAGAGAATTTTTTTTGCTTAAAATCGTGGGGCCTCTTCAAGCTTGTGATTATGAATACCGTAGAAACCTGGGAGTGTAGGAGGAGTTCCATTGTGTGGCAATGTGTGTGACAATGACAACGAAGAAGGGACAAAACGTAGCCATGCAATGGTGCAGCAGGTGAAGCCACTTATGCATGTGAAGAAGTCCTAGAAAGATGTGGCAAAAGTCAAGAAGGTTGGGTGAGATCATGGAGGGCTTTCTCTCTTGAAAGTTTCTTTAATGTTATTGATATATATGTTTAATTAAAACCTGTCGGAGACACTGAGAGTACTTCCTAAAGTACGTAGAGAATGTCTTACCTTAGTTGAGGTGTGTCCAAATTGAGTCGATAAATGGTTAGTCAACTCAGTGTCCTCTGCACTGAGGCAGGGGACGGCTGTGGTTGAGAAGTGATCTTTAGCTTCCTTCAGTCTCTCTGAGAGTCTCTAAGAAGGCTTGCAAAGCGGAGATTGAGTTATGTTTTCTCTCTTCTCTCCTGGGGACCCTCCTAAGAGAGGGGAACTGGCCCCAGGGTGGGCAGCTCCAGGAGCTGTGAGGTTTGGGCTCTTTAACTGGATTGTCTGAACCTGGGGAGTTCAGAGAACTTTGTGCTCTGGGCTTTGAAGAGACTTTTAAAACATATAGTCCAGTGTTGGTGGAGTGCAAAGTAGTACAACCTCTGTGGAAAACAGTATGGAGATTCCTCAAAGAACTAAAAGTAGACCTACCATTTGATCCAGTAATCCCACTGCAGGGTATTTACCCAAAGGAAAAGACGTCATTTTATCAAAAAGACACCTGCACTCGAATGTTTATTGCAGCACAATTCATGATCGCAAAGATGTGGAGTCAACCCAAGTGCCGATCAGTTCACGAATGGATTAACAAGAGGTGGTGTATACGTGTACCATGGAGTACTACCCAGCCATACAAAGAAATGAATTAATGTCTTTTGCAGCAATTTGGATGGAGCTGGAGGCCATTATCCTAAGTGAAGTATCTCAGGAATGGAAAAACAAACACCACATGTACTCCCTCATAATTTGGAACTAATCGATGGGCACACGTGGGCACAGAGACAAGTAAAAGTCATTGGACATCAAGAAGGGGGAAGGAGGGGACGGGTAAAAACCTACTTAACGGGTACAGTGGACACTATTCCGGTGATGGGTACACTCATAGCCCTGAATTAAGCATTATAAAAGCTATCCATGTAACAAAAACATTTGTAGCCCCTTAATATTTTGAAATAATTAAAAAATCCTATCGTCCTGGCCACAATAGTCTTGGTTTCCTTGAATCTAATGGATGATTTAGCAGCTGTTGCATCTGTTGTGTGAGGGCCCAGGGATGCCTTTTGCCCAGTAAAGCTACACAGATTTAAGCCTGTACCATACCTTTTGCTACCTGCCCATGACAGTTGTCCTTGCACACGGGCCCACGTTTACCTGTGTTGCTGGAGTCATCAGATGAGCTGTGGAGTGGTGTGAGAATGTTTTTATCTTCCTTTCTCCAGTTTCTCCAACCTGCCTGCTTTTTCTTTGGGGCTTGTGTTTGATTCTGTGCTGCTCTTGCTCCCCCTGCCCCACACGCGTGTGTGTGCAGCGTGTCTCTCCCTTTCCTGCCTCCACGATCCAACACCAGCCGTAGCAGGGCTCAAAGTCTGCCCCTCCCCCAGCCACTCTCCACCAGATTCCTTTCTTGGGCTCATATCTACCCAGACAAACAAACAGCTTTCTAAACGGTGATGGATGTGTCTTCCCCATTCCATTCAAGCTGACCCTCTTCTTTTGTTTAATATGCCTTCTTTCCATATACCAATCCTGGGGCAAGTAGACACTCTGGAAATACTTGTTAAAAGAACAAATCTCATCCCACCGAATTATAGATCTACCCTCTTGCATTAAGATGAGTTCACTTTGTTTACTAGCCATAGTTAGTCCACGGGTGTGTGAATATCCAAGACTGTAAGCCTGTTTCCAACCTCCTCTCATGCCAGTCTCCCCACCCCGCACGCCGTGCTCAGCCAGACTCATTTCCGTTCCTCAAACCCATTAGATCATTTCCTGCCTCCCGGCCTTTGCGGATACTGTTCCTTCTTGCAGTGATCTTTTTCCCTCCATCTCCAGCCTGGCTCTTCACAGGTCTTGTTCCTTCTCGTCTTTTGACTGCCAGAGAAACCTCTCTCGCCACTTTATCTCCACTGGACCCCCTGCCCTCTCCCTTCTTTGTCACTACACCCGTCTCCTTCACAGCCCGCCACTATTTGCAATTGTGTATCTATTTCCTGGCCGCCTTGTTTGGTGTCTGCCTTTCTCTCCAGGATGTCAGCTCCACGAGGAAAGAGATGGATTCTGTTGCTTTCACCACGTACACCCAGAACCTGGCACGGAGAAGCCGCTCGGCTAGTATTAGTTGAATTTAATGACTGGGTAAATGAATGAATGAATAATTGAATGAGTACTTTTCCTAATCTTTTTTCCTCCCTTTTTAATTCTTGAATAGTACTTTCTCACTGTGATTCTTCTGTGCATGTTGTATACATTATTTCCCTGTGAATGTGGTTTTAGTCTTTTATTTGTGCATTTTTCTCCTTTAGGAGTCACATGTCATTTTATAGTCTCTGAACCATGATGAAGATGTGCTGTCTTCTTCCTCCCTGCCCTAGTAAGATATTTTCCTTCCCATGTCAGCTGTCATCTTGGAGCTCGAAAGCAAGATTTAGTGTTCTGTGCCCTGGATTAACATCCTGGAATAAAATGTCCAGATGAAACTGGGAAAACTGACATGATTACAGAGAGCAACATGTAAAGGGAAGAAATTGAGGGGTGAGACTCTGAAACTGAGGCCAAATATTAAAGAGAAGAAATATTGCTGTGGGCGTGTGCCCCAGCCTGTTTTCAAGACGAAGGTACCCAGAGGTAGAGAGATGAAGTCTTCACACCAGTTACCGATCAGCCTCCAGGTATGTTACAGTCATGATGGGGGTTGACTCCGCCTATTCAAAGTGTGCTCTGTAGATCAGCAGCGCCAGCTGCACCTGGGGGCTTGTTTGAAATGCAGGATCTTGGGGCTGGCCCTGGACCTACTCAATCAGAATCTGTATTTTTGACAAACCATTCAGGTCATTTATAAGGCCAATAAAATTTGAGAATCACTAGTTTACTCTAGAAAGTGCTGATGATTCATGTTGCTAATGGCAGAGGAAGCATTTGATAACTTACTGGCGTGTGTTCCTGATGACTTGATCAATTAGGAGTGAGGGAAACTGCTTGCGTGAGCTCTGCCCTGGCCCACAGGGAAGGCCAACGTTGACATGGGCTGGGACAACTAAAGTGATCTTCTCATTTAACCACAAGTTCTTAAGAACCAAGATGGGGACTTGGGGAGTCGTCAAGTATTGCAGGCTTCAGAGAAGCAGATTTCAAACTGTGTAGGGATGAGAAAGATGTGAGGGTCTTTATGGAAGGTGGCATGACAAGGTGGAGCTTTCACAAGCAGAACCTCTACTGTGTGTGAAACTACAGGTGGTTCCAGTGAGGAAGAAAAGGAGGTGGTGTCCTAACGTGTGGGCGTGTCTGCCCAAGGCACGGTGGAGAGTCTAGACACAAACAGAAGGAGGAAGAGAAACGCAAGATCAAGCATGAATTTAGAAGACTTGCTTGGATCTATGCTAAGAGTGGCATAGATGCTAAGAGGTAGGTAAGGGCCGGAAAAAATCCCGTAACTTGTTAAAGCATTAAAAACAAAAAGAGCTTTTCTAGGTAAGTGTGGAGCAAGAAGGATTAGAGAGGAACATTTCTGCTGTTTGGAAAACAGAGGGTGTCCTTGTCTCAATGGGACCTTCCCTGAGCACAAGCCTGTCCCTCACTCTGTCGCGCCCTGTCCACGTCACACTTTCGTATTTATCTCATAGCATTTATTGCAATTTGGAATTATCTAGTTAGTTTATTGTTCTCTTATTCATTACTTACTTTGACTCTTCTAGAATGTAAGCTAGAGTAGTGACTTCGCTACCTTATTGACCACCAGATTCTTGGCCGAGACCAGTGCCTGGCACATGCTAGGTGCCACGTAAATGTGAGTGAGTGGACAGAAGTCTGAGACAAGGCCAAATGCCTCGACCCCTAGGAACTCTATTCACCCTCTGCTCTGTAAAGATCTGGAGACGAGGCGCTCCGGACTGCACAAAAGACAGTGAGCTTAGCAAGAAAAGGAGAGAGTGACTCCCCTTTCTTGAGAACTCATGCTGTATCCACACCCGTGACCTCCATGATACCTTTTAGCTCTCACGCTGATGGGCTGGTATGCTCACCCATTTCACAGATGAGAAACTGAGGCTCAGAGAAGTTAAGTGACTTGCCTCAAGCTACTCAGCTAGTAAGATGTGGAAGCCATGAATTAAGTCTCTCTGGTTCCAAAACCTATACTCTTTCCCTACATTGAGGCCTGGTGGGAACTAGAATAAAAGAGAAATGAGCCCATTTAGCTGCGTTTAAAGAAGCTTAAATCTCCAAGTCCTGGACAAAGGTAAGTGTAAATTATTATCACAGTAATGCCACTCACAGCCGTCCCCAAACTGTGATGTACGACCATAAGCACGTATTGTTTGTTCACGTGTCTGTGGGCTGGCTCCGCGGTGTGGGTGGGCCCAGGTCTGCCCCGTGAGCCCTTCACTGTTCCGGTACCAGCGGGCGTCCTGGAGCGCGCTTCCGCTCGGCCGCGGCGCAGCACATCTGGGGCGAGTGGGAATCACACCACATGAGGGCGCGCGTGCCTGCTGCCCGCGTTCCGCCGGCTGTCGCAAGTCACTCGCCAGCCAAGCACAGTAGCAGCGGGGTGGGGGGTACACTCTGCCTCCAGGGGGAGAACTGCAAAGTCGCAGGGCAAAGGGCGTCGATCCTGGGGCGAGTGGGCAATCGGGAGCAACGACGCAGGTGGCCAGGAACGCGTGGACGGCGGCGGTGCGCAGGCGCCGTGCCACGCGCTGTCCGCGCTGTCTCGCGAGGCCGCGCGACGGCCCTGCGAAGTAGCATTCCTGTTATTCGTATTTTTCAATGAGAACGTTTAGGCTCAAAGGGACTAGTGACTCAAGGTCCCACGGAAGTAAATGGACTGTCAGGGACGTTCACCCAGATCCGTCTGGCACCAAAACCGAGTCTGAGCCGACTCGGCTCCAGTGACGGAACCGCAGCGGTGGCGGAGGAAGAGCTGCCGGCCGTCTCCGAAGCCGTGGGCGGGACGGGAGGCCCTCGCGTGCTCCAGGGCGGGGAAGCGGCCCCTGAAGCGACGCGGCTCCTTTCGGCGGCCCGGAGGAGCGCTTCGCTTCGCAAGAGGTCGGGCGGACACGCGGGCTGCACGCCGGGCCGCGGCCGCCAGGGAGCGGCCTGACCTCCTCGTGCCCTCCTCGTGCGGCCGCCGCGGCTCCCGCCCTCCGGTCCGCGTCCTCATGGCAGTGCTCCTCGGGCGCGCTCCGTGATGCCCGGTGCCTTAGTGCTCAGCGCGCCTGGGCCCCGGCCCTGGTTCGGGCGTCCTCACGGACGCCTGGCGTCTTCTCGAACGAGTGTCCGTGGGCTCCTCCCCGGCCCCGTCCTGGGTCCGCCTCTCAGACAGCCGGGCGCCCGGCCCCTGCTCCCCTCGCCGGCCTGGCGTGCCGTCAGGATCCTCCCAAGTCCCGCACCCTGAGGAGGGCTACCTCCCCAGGAACCTTCTAGAACACATGGCTCGTGGGCAGTTCTAAAGGTGATCCGGGGTAGTATGAGCTCAGTAAGGATGAGCATGGCCCAACACACCTCTTTCCTTTGTGAGAAAACTGGACTGCCTGATCCAGGGAGGGGCATGAGGTTAGACTCCCGGATTCCATCAAGGGGTCTGACAGATCCTTTCGTGATCGCTTCTAGAAGAAGCTTGAGAACCATTGGCTGATTTAGCGCAAATAGATTAGTGCTTGGCTGTCATTAGTCAGATGCGATGATGAATGGCGGCCAGAGGAAGGCTGCTAGTGTGGAACAATAGGACTCTGTCCTCATAGGTCCTGCCTAGAGTGTTCTCTCTCTCGCCCTCCTTCCCTCTCTCTTTCTCCACCTCCATCTCTCTTTGAACTTGAAGATACAGCAAGCTGCTTTTTAAAATCGGTGGCCGGTGTGAACAAAGGGGGAGTAGCTAATACAAAAAATGAGAGGGTAAAGATTTAAAAAATAACAATTAATATAGATAGCACTTTACAAAGCCCTCCCCTAGAGAATGACCTCGTCTAAGGCTCTAAACAGCTCTGTGCGGTAGGTATGACCAACTGTCCTGAGGCTCAGGTCACTCAGCATTTTACTGCAGAGCCCAGGTGTAAATCCTGGTTTTTCTGATTCCAAATTCTACATTCTTTAAAATGGGCCAAAACAAACAAGAGAAAATGAACAGAAACAGATTTTTAAGAACATAAAAAGCACAGGTTAGGAGAAACCTAAAGTATCAACGGCCACAGGAGAGATGCTCGGAGGGCCTCTCCCCTGCACCCCACATCTGTGATCTCGCTGCCTCACTCTTTGGCGGAGTTGACATACTCCCCAGCCTGGCCTCTTCCAGGCAATCTGCAATCTTTGGCCCGAGCAGGAGATCAGAAATGTGAACTCAGCTCGCCAGTCTCATAAAGCTACCAACTCCTGGTTTGACTCAGGGGTGCCTGTGACATGGTGGAGGTTAGGGGTCCTGCTAATTAGTTCTGTGCCCTTGGGCACATAGACTAAACCTCACTAAGCCTTGGTTTCTTTTTGTGCAAAAGAGGAGACTAATGGTACGAATCCTAGTGGGTAGTGGTGAGGATTGCACGAGACGATGCCTGTAAAACCTTGGCACAGTGCCTGGTAAAGAGATACCCTAATATATTGCAGTTCGTCTTCCGAGTTGGGAAACCACAAGCTACTGCATGGATAGGCCACGATTGCTGTCCTCTCTGTACCACCACTGCACTCTCACCCTTTCTGGATCTAAGTCCTGGCTTCAGTAATACGGAAGACTTGGAGGGATTTTTATTCACCTCTCACCTCTTCAGGAGGTAAGAGAATGCCCAACACATGGCTGGCCATACTTGTTCTCTTACGCCTTCTACTATTGCAGCAAACAGAAATGATAACAGGACCTTCTAATGTTTCAGAAGGTTGGGGCATCATGCAAACTTACTCTTTTTAGAGTCACCAGTCAGGTAAGCCGATGGATTGAGTAACTCACCTCTTTTCCTTTGGTAGAGGGTTCAGGAAGGGTGGAGGAAGGTAAGGAAATTGTGGGGAAGCAGTACCTTTGGGGATCTCTTTCTCAGTGTTGCAGTCTGTCTTTTCTGAGTCCCTCTGTCTTCTGGGTGATACAAGGAAGCTACTGTTTGCCTAGAATTTAATACTCTCTTCTGTTTGTTTCAGTCCTTACCAGCACTAGCTGTTTCTTTTGGTTTTTGAAGTTTTCATCAATAGTTTACTTATTTGGCACCATAAATCTCTACTTTAAATAAGACACACAGTTTTATACATCATAAAGGTAAAAACAAATGAAATATTTTCAAAGCAATATATTTTAAACCTTACCCAAATGACAAGCACTCACCTAGGGCAAAAAATGAACTCTTCTGGAACAATATACTGCAGAGCTGATTAATTCATTTTGTACAAGAGTAGATGACAATTTACCCAATGCTTACTATGGTAGGGATTGTACCCAGAATGCTGTGCTGAGGTCAGCAAAGCATGATGGTCGGAGCCGACAAGTCTTCGTCTTGTCTGTAGGTCAGGTTCTGAGAGTGGCGTCTACAAACTCCCAGGCTCTTGAGTTTACCTTGATGGGCATTAAAACTTGATGTTGGTCCTCTGGCCTAACACTCAAAACTTTACCTTTTGGCCAATCACTTTTGCTCCTCTTCTATTGATTGATTACCATCAACTGTGTAGCCATAGCACTGTTCACATATTTTGGCGTTCGCTAATTGTCCTTCAAGACTGTTCCTATAGTGAACAAACCCTCCACACATGCAAGCCAGTTTCACCCAGTGCTCACCTCTAATTAATCTCCTTGGGTTTTATTATAATAGCACATCTCTTACTCTTCATCTTCATCCTTTTTCTTATTCTAGCAGCTTTACTGAGGTATAATTTACATGCCATAAAATGTTCCCATTTTAAGTGTATAACAGTGATTTTTGGTAAATGAACAGAGATGGGCAACCATCACTATAATCCAACTTAAGAACATTTCCATCATCCCAATAAGGTCCCTTGTGCCCTTTAGCAGCAATCTGTTTTCCCAACCCAAACCCAGGCAAGCACTCATCTACTTTCTGTCTGTATAGATTTGCCTTTTCTGGATATTTCATATAATTGGAATCATATACCATGTAGTCTTTGATTCTGGCTTCCTTCACTTAGCTTGATGTACCTGAGGTTGATCTGTGGTATAGAATATATCAGTACTTTGTTCCATCTGACTGCTGAGCAGCATTAAGTGTTTGGATGTGTACCACATTTTGTTTATTCACTGCCAGTTGATGGACATTTGGACTGTTCCCACTTTTGGCTACTGTGAATAATGTTGCTACGAACATTTGCTTACAAGTCTTTTTGTGAATATGTTTTCATTTCTCTTGGGTAAATATTAATGGGGGAATTGATGGGCACAGCTCTTTTTAACCAGTTCAGTTGCAATATCTTCCTGGTAGTAGGATGGCACAGCTCCTTCTGCCATGTTGAATGTATAAAGAATTATGTATTTACTCAGTAAAAATATTGATTGAGATTAGTGTTCAAAAAATTATGTTTTAGGCCGGGCGCTGCGGCTCATGCCTATAATCCTAGCACTCTGGGAGGCTGAGGTGGGAGGATTGCTTGAGCTCAGGAGTTCGAGACCAGCCTGAGCAAGAGCGAGACCCCGTCTCTACTATAAATAGAAAGAAATTAGCCAAACAACTAAAAATATATATAGAAAAAATTAGCCGGACATGGTGGCGCGTGCCTGTAGTCCCAGCTACTCGGGAGGCTGAGGCAGAAGGATCGCTTGAGCCCAGGAGTGTGAGGTTGCTGTGAGCTAGGCTGATGCCCCGACACTGTAGCCTGGGCAACAGAGTGAGACTCTGTCTCAAAAAAAAAAAAAAAAATTATGCTTTAAATACATTATTTCAGGAACACAGGCAAAGACCACTTCAATTTGGAGTCAGAACAATTTGAATTTGATTCCCATCTCTGTTGCTTACTACTTCTGTAAGCCTTGGGACAAAATTGTTTAATGTCTCTGGGATTAAGTTTTCTCCTTGGCCAGATGTGGTGGCTCACGCCTATAATCCTAGCACTTGGAGGCCAAGGCGGGAGGATTGCTTGAGCTCAGGAGTTTGAGACCAGCCTGAGCAAGAGCGAGACCCCGTCTCTACTATAAATAGAAAGAAATTAGCCAAACAACTAAAAACAGAAAAAATTAGCTGGGCCTGGGGGCATGTGCCTGTAGTCCCAGCTACTCAGGAGGCCGAGGCAGGAGGATCGCTTGAGCCCAGGAGTTTGAGGTTGCTGTGAGCTAGGCTGACACCCCGGCACTCTAGCCCAGGCAACAGAGTGAGACTCTGTCTCAAAAAAAAAAAATATTAAAAAAACCAAAAAAACAAAAACAAAAACCAAATAAGTTTTCTCCTCAATAATGAGGGATAATGATGCCCATATCACAGCATCGGTGATTGTGTAACCCTTAAAAACCTGGATCCAAGTGGTTCAGTCTCAAAATGGTATCACACTTAAGAAGTACAGTTCGACAGGTAAAAGTAACTGAGAAGTAATCCCAGTCCTCCCTTATGTCTCCCCGTGCAGAGGATCCAGGCACACACAGCACACTAATAGAAAATCTGCTTTCACCAACTCCCAAGTCACACCCTCCTCCCTGCCTGTGCTGCTCTTTTTCTCCTCCTCTCCACACTCTCCCATCTTCCTCAGTCTTTGATTATGTAGATTAACTTAGCTTCTTGCTCAGCAAGAAAGGATTCTTCCCTGAGAGAGGAGAGAAACCAGATTGGCAACTTCAGGCTTTCTTTTCGATGGATGAAGGATGAAATGTGAGTATTAAATCTTTTCACATACATTATGAAGTGTAAAACACAATGGAAATTAAGATATTAATGTTATCATAGTTGTCAAAATTAGTTATAATATAAGGTGATAGAATAGATGGAATTATTAGATAGAATAGAATTAATA
>NW_012146412.1:2210287-2263242 GCF_000956105.1 Propithecus coquereli | reverse complement strand
GTGGGTGGGGCCCTGGGATTTCCAGGTGTGTCCTTATTCTCCCCCTCAGTGGGAGGAGTGAGTCTGGGTGGGGCTGGGTTGGGTAAGCCTGCCCTCAGGCTCCACCACTGCTGCTAGCAGGTTCAAAGGTCTACTCTTTGTTTCTGTGCAAAGCTGCCGGGAGGGGCTGAAATGGGTCCACTCAAGCTGAAAGTCTGGGCTTGGGGGCTGGGGCTGTCCAAGACCCACACTCTGGAGCAGGTCTCACTCCCCTCCACTCTCCCCCTCTCCATGGCCTCTCCCAGGCCTCTGCCAGCAAGCGGGGCCTCAGGCCGATGGATTGCCCCTGGCTGTGACGTGGGCCTGGAGGTCCCTACCCAGGATCGTAACCTGAGCTGTCCTTATTCTCCCCCTCAGTGGGGGCAGGACCGGGAGTGAGTCTGGGTGGGGCTGGGTTGGATAAGCCTGCCCTCAGGCTCCACAGCTGCTGTCAGCAGGGGTCAACTTCTGCTCTTTGTTTCTGTGCAGAGCTTCCAGGAGGGGCTCAAATGGCTCCACTCAACTGAAAGTCTGGGCTTGGGGGGTGGGGCTGTCCGAGACCCGCACTCTGGAGCAGGTCTCGCTCCCCTCCAATCTCCCCCTCTCCGTGTCCTCTCCTAGGCCTCTGCCAGCAAGCGGGGCCTCAGGCCGATGGATTGCCCCTGGCTGTGATGTGGGCCGGGAGGTTCCCTACCTAGGATCGCAGCCTGAGCTGGGTGCATAGCCCTCTTTTAGGAGAAGGGTTGCCGGTCAGGCACGCTGATCCGCCCCTGAAGGCGCACACTCCTCAGTAGGCTCTTTCACAGATCTCTCCTCCATGCCCCAGGGCAGTGCGATCGTGACCTGGGTGTACGGGGTCTGGTCTGCAAGCCCGATCCCTAGACCCTGGAGATCAATCCCCGACCCTGCCAGGGGGAGGGGTGCTGGTCCCGAATCACCTACAGGGTGCCCAAGCTGGATTGATTTCACTCCACCTCGGGATTTGCCCCGCTCTCCTGGAGTCCCAGGCAAGCAGCACCTGGGAGGGCTGGCGGGTAGGGAGTTCGCAGTCTGAGTACCCCTCAGTCTGCTGTACGGCCCCAAAAGGAAAGGTCCCGTTCCTTGGAGATGCCTCCGTGTGATGGCTAAATTGTCTCTCTGGGCACCCATGGGTAGGGAGGGGGAAGGAGAGAATGGAGCACTATGGCATCTGCCGATGGGCTCGGGTCTGGGCCCGGGGAGGTGCCCCGAGGGGGCTGGGAGCCCGGCGCTGAGTCCGCAAGAGGCCACTGCTCAGTGGCGGCAGCCGTCTCTGGGCTGGTGTCGGCAGGTCTCTCCAGCTGCTCAGGAGCCACCAGCAGTCCACGATGCAAGGAGGGGGAAGTTAACCGCTCCACCCACCCTTGTCGCTGATCTCCAAGCCTCTCGGGACCTTTCTCCTTCCAGTTCTCCTCCGCAACATCTTCCCGTGGAGCCTCCTGTAGTTTCAGGCACCCTTCCTTCCAACCCTCACCCGATCTATGTTTCTCTGCTCGCGTATTTTTTTTCTCTTTCTTCTAAAATTCGTCTTTTTTGCAGAGACCTTCTGACTGGTGGCTTGTCTCATCCGCCATCTTGGCTCCTTCCCTCCCCGTCTAATTTTTTCTATATATTTTTAGTGGTCCAATTAATTTCTTTCTATTTTTAGTAGAGACAGGATCTCGCTCTTGCTCAGGCTGGTTTCGAACTCCTGAGCTCAAACAATCCGCCCGCCTCGGCCTCCCAGAGTGCTAGGATTACAGGCGTGAGCCACCGCGCCCGGCCTCTAACAGGTCCTTAATATGCTGTTTCTGCAGTCCCCAACGCCAGGGCTGCGGGCCAGCACCGTCTGTGTCCTGTTAGGAACCGGGCAGCACGGCAGGAGGCGAGCGGCGAGGGAGCGAGGGCAGCTGTGTCCGCATTCACAGCCGCTCCCCATCGTGGGCGCCACTGCACACGCTGCGCCTCCGTCGGGTCAGCTGCAGCACTGGTTCTCAAGGCAGGGAGCACCCGCTGCGAGCTGCACGCAGGGGTCTAGGCTGAGGCTCTTTCTCAGCATCTACTGCCTGATGATCGGAGGTGGAGCTGGGGCAGTGATGCTAGCTCTGGGGAGCGGCTGCGAATACAAAGTATCATTAGCAGAGAAGGTTGACTGCACATTAAATGTGCTGCTCTTGAATCATCCTAAAACCACCCCCTGTCCCCAGTCCACGGAAAAATTGTCTTCCATGCAACCCATCCCTGGTGCCAAAAAGGTTGGGGAGTGCTGCGATTATTCTTCCATCCCCTTCATATTTTAACATTTCTCTGAAAAAAAAAATGTCTTTTAATGAATGACATCTAAAAATCATCATTAGCCATTTCTCCTGTGTTAACATCTCTGAAATCTTATCAGGGAGGTCTTAGAAAAAATACAGTGTGGATTTCCCTCTGTCGGGACTGTACATCGAGTGCCGTGGCGAGGCCATGCGTCTGTCTGCACCAGCACTTGGGCGTGGCTGTTCCTGGTCACCAGGGGAAGCAGCGGCAGAGGCAGCCTATCCATGGGCGGGTAAAGGAGCCCCGCGTGGGGTCAGGTCTGTGATCATGTGCCCTTGGGTGGTGATAGCTTACCCGACTTTTGAAAGCCAAATGAGAGGGAGGTCCGGGCTTCAGATTCCATCGAGACCGTCTGCACCCTCTTCCTGATTCCTTGCCGGGCACACTGGAGCCTTCACAAACCAATTTCAATCTGCAGCCTATCTGAAAAATATATACCATGCCTAAAACCGTACCTTGTGCTCCTGTGACAGTCGCCCCTGACTTGCTGAACAGCTACCGCAGGGCACCTCGGAGTAAACGTGATTGAAGTCAGACGAAGCAATTTCTGCTGAGGCCAAATAATGGCATATCACCCTGCCTGCGGACCAGTGGCGCCGCGAACATAGGATAATATTATGACAAGGAAGTTAAGAAGCACAGGAAATGAAAACAGCACAGCGGCCTGGGGCGGAGATCCGGGACAGAAATGACTCTAGAGCGGCCCGGGTCTGTTTGTAAAAGCATGGGTTGTCCAAGCCAAAAACAATCGGGGCAGAAACCCACAGCTGCCCCTATCAGTAAGCAGCTCACCGGAAGTGCAGAAAGTTTTCAAAGACTCTGCCAGCCCACGCTGGAGTGCGGAGCTATGCGGAATGCAGAGGCTGTGCTTGGCGGCGGCTCCCCGGCACGGCCAGGTTTCCCGATTCTAAGTAAATAAGAATGGATGCTGAGAGGGCAGTTAAAATGTATAAGGGCTTGCCTTCCAAAACATATATTTCTGTTTCCTTTGCTTCCTCTTATGGTCTGTTGATTTAGCACATACTGTGACAGCTTTTACTTTTGGCCTGATGGTAGCTTGGTCAGGGAGTCTGGGTAAGTGGACAGGGTTTGGGATTTGAACTCTTGTTTACTGTTCCATCTCTCCAGGTTGGTCTAACTCCAGGTGGCCCTTGAGTGGACTGACCTGGACTTTCCCAGGTCTAGGGGGTGGTCACTAAAGGTGGCTATCATTGCCCGGAAACCTGCAGGGACACCACAGTGACACCTGAACCCAGGGCTCTGAAATAGTTGACTTTGCTCCCAGAACACGGTGGAAGGGCTCAGCGTGTCTTTCCACGCCTCTCCAGCCTGAACCCGAGTCCTGCAGCCCCTGCAGCCGTGAGACAACAGTGCCGGGATGAAACAGGTCCTGTGTCCAGCAGGACTGGCCTCCAGGGAAACGGAGAGCAGGAGGGAGAAATGGAACCAGCTAGAATCATTTGTTCCTTTTTATCATTTATTGAGCGATTTTTATGTACCAGTCACCATGTGACTTTTTTTTTTTTTTTTCAAAATTTATCTCCTATAATCCTTACAAGAATCCAATGAACTATTTTATGAGTCAGGGATCTCAGAGAAGCAGAATCAATAGTATGTGTGTGCGCGCGTGTGCATGTGCGTGCGCGTGCGTGTGTGTGTGTGTGTGTGTGTGTGTGTGTGACAGAGAGAGGTTTATTTTAAGGGACTGGCTCATGTGACTATGGAGGTTGGCAAGTCCAAAATCTGCAGGGCAGGCCTGCAGGCTGGAGACTAGGGAAGAGCCGATATTGCCATTGAAGTCTGAAGGCCATCTGCTGGCAGGATTCACTCTTGCTTGGGAAAGGTCAGTCTTTGTTCCATTCATACCTTTAACTGATTGGATTCATCCCACCCACAGCACGGTGGGCAATCTGCTTTGTTCAAAGTCTACCAATTTCCTTGTTAATCTCATACAAAGCACCCACACAGAAACATCCAGAGTAATGTTTGACCACATAGCTGGGCAACATGGCCCAGCTGAGTTGACATATAAAATTAACTATCACAGGTATGTATTATATCCGTTTTACAGATGAGGCAATTGAGGCTTAGATACTATAGGCAACTTTCCTGATATCACAGAGCCAGTATGTGGCAGCTATGGGGTTTTTTGGATTTTTTTTTTTTTGCCTTTATTGTTTCAAACTTAGGTTTTTCTGTATTTAAAGCTGGGGCTCTTAGCCACTTTGTGCTATTATCTCCTCACATGTGGTAGCTTTGGAGGGATCTGATATGTAGGAAAGTTGGTTAGTGTTGGCAAACGAGTGACCATAAGGATAAAGAAATAGCCAAGAGATTGTGGCCAGAGGAAGGCCTTTGAGGGCTTCGAGAACCAAATAAAAGAGAGGGCCCTGAGGAACTGAGGCTGCTCCGACATGCCGGCCATTGGCTGGCTGGCTTCTGTGGGTGAGCTGGGTGGTTTGGAGACGCAGGGGCCGCAGTCCGGGCAGGAGCGGTGACTGGCGAGCAGTGGAGTAGGGAAAGACCAAGCACCCCAGCAGCTAAGAAGGCGCATGGATGGAGCACCAAAGAGGCTCACATTCCAGAAGTCCTCCCGTTCCAGATAAGCGAGAGGCACACTCCAGACCTACACAACATGTTTTGGGTGGGAGGAGACTTGCCTAGAGACTGGGCCAACGGGACACTCCAAGAGATAAGACTGATCTGGCAGCAGAGCTTTCAATATCCAGTTTACACTTTTACTTACCCCAAGCCCAAGAGATCAGACTTAGGGGACCTCTCTCTCTGTGGGGCAAATCGTAGCTCCAAAAAAGTTTTATCCCTCTCAGGATGAGGCGGTCACTTCCCAGATCTGCAGCAAAGCCTCAGAGGCTGAGGTGCTCCAAAACAAAGCTCCAGGAACATCCAGGAGAACTGAAGGGAGGATTATGGCAGGGTCCCTGAAAGTTCCGGGGCAGCAGAACAGACAGGCACGCTCTCAGGATCATGTAGCACGACATGCAAAAGAGGATCTAGGGGTGTACTCAAAAAAGACCCACAGTGCTTTACAAAATTTTCAGCTGACAATCCAATCAAGAGAGTTCAAATAAAAATCCATATTTTGGTGCCCTCTTGAAGATTCAGAAGCCCTGACGCACAGAGCTCACATCCCTGCGGTAGCTGAGGTGAGCAGCTGTGGTTAAGTAGAAGCTGCTCACTTCTCCTCGCCCTGTCTCCACAGTCCCCACCGCTCCCTGTTGCCTTCTGGCGAGGAGGTGTGGTTTCCCAAGCTGAGTACATCGGTAAATGTCCGAGCTAGCACTTTAACCCAGCTTCTTTAACATCCAACCCAGCCTCTTCACTCCACACCCAAAACAGAGACTCTCGTGAAACCACCACCTCCGGACGGGTTGAGCATCTCCTCCGTCATCACCCCCGTAATGCTGGGACGCTGCAAGGGCGGCGGGAAGTATAAACCGGAAAGGGGATACACAGGTGATGGTGATGGTGGGAAGGGAAGGCTGTATTTTTTACAGTAAGAGACTGTGACTTAGGACTCAAGAGAGTGGAAAAAAATTTCCCCAAGCACAAAGATCGAGGAAGCAAAATGTGGAAGAGAAAGGGGAAGGAAATTCAAGCTGCCCCGGAATTTAAGCAGTAAGAAGTGTCAACAGTCCCCTGAACTGGGAACGCAATTATTACAGAAAGCTTTGCTTAGTCCAGAGTCTGGAAACTGTCAAAATTGAGAAACTATGGACTCACATTTAAATGTTAGAAATGGCAAATATTTTTTAAATGAAAGATAAAAACTGTGACTTGGTAGGAGTAAGGGGAAGTTTCATTTTCGAAGTGAACACTGAGATGGAACAAACACCGTTATAAAAATAAGGCATATGAGCATATCGCCTTGAAACTTACAAAGCAATTCTATTTGCGTATCTCGCCTATCATGTCATGAAAGGCTCGTGATTGTTTAACGGCCAAAGGAGTGTTTTCTCCCAAGTTTTTGTTCCCCTGCTGGAATCCTGTCACCTTAGACAGAGAAACATGAACTCCAGCAGGATGCTGGAAATACCTCAGGCCCACGAGACCAGATATGTTGCTTGAAAAGGGGTTTTATTTTGCACAAGGGTGTTCTTTCCGTTGTTTCTAGCATTTGTTTGCAGAAATTGGCAGCAGAGGGAATGTGTGCAAGGCCAGGAGAGGAGTCTTCCACCTTGGCTAGTTAGTTGAACAGGTCTTTACTGAGCTCTACTACACGCAAGGCGGTCCCACGGCAACTGGGTGCTGGGAGTATAGTGAAGACTAAGCTCCGTGTGGTCCCTTACTTGGTCCTACTGTGTGTTGTGATTCTCTATGGCTGGGTATTGTATGAAATTTCGATAGTTTCCAACAGTCTTTTGTCGTCCCCCAATGTTATTCCTTAGTTTGGCTGTAATATCGGGCCGGGTATGTGGGCCTTCTATGTGTGTCTCTCCAAAAATGTCATGCTGTGTGCAGGTGTCTTACGAAGAGCAGGACTTGAGTTTATAGAGCACGCAGGTGATATTTCAGAAGCGCTTCCCTCCAGTCACACGTTTTAACACAAAGTCAGCCCTCAGGAGCCATGGAAGGTCTTTCTCTTTCGTGGCTCCATCCTCGCCTCTTGTGCTGGCCAGAAACCCCAGGTGGCACCGAGTAGAAACGGTGATAGTGAAGGTCGTTATCTTGTTCCAAATCTTGAAGGAGACGCTCTTGACCACTGAGTTTTTTCCATTTGCCATTTACTGTTACGTTTGCAGTAAATTTTTTTAAAACAATGTGCTATTTGCCTAGATTGCTAAATGTTTTTTTAAATCATGAATAGAATTTTATTGACAGCTTTTCTACATCTTTTAAGATGATCATGTGATATTTTTGTTTTGATCTGTTAATGTAGTTAGTTCATCCTGTTGCATTATCCTTTTTAAATTTATTGGTGGATTCAGTTTGCTGATGTTTTGTTTAGGATTTTGTGTCAATGTTCATAGTAAAATTACTTTGTAATTTTCCTTTTTCAAACT
The DNA here is from genome assembly GCF_000956105.1 of Propithecus coquereli. NCBI lineage: Eukaryota > Metazoa > Chordata > Mammalia > Primates > Indriidae > Propithecus > Propithecus coquereli. The sequence continues at coordinate 2,255,887 of NW_012146412.1, read as the reverse complement.
GTCCTTGGTTTTTGGTGAGTTATTACAGCCTTATACAATGAAAAGAGTTATTTTTCTATTCTGTGGAAGAATTTATCTAAGACTGGAATGATGTTTACTTTGTGGGAATATTTTAAACTATGGATTCAATTTTTATAATTTTCATAAATCATTAGTTTTTTTCTCTTTCTTTTGGATAACATTTTAGTATTTTAAATTTTCTAAGAACTTTCTCTTTTCATCTGTTTTCTGTCTTGGGGGCACAAATCTGTTTACAACATTTTATCTTTTTAACATCTGCACCAACTATACTTATGTTTACTTTTCTCATTCATAATATGGTTTTTAAAAAATGATTGCTCTTTTTCTTTTTCAAGGGTTTGTCAACCATATAAGACTTTTCAAAAAACCAACTTTAAATTTATTGATCCTTTCTATCATATGTTTATATTTAAATTTATTAATTTCTGCTCTTAATAATATTTCTTCTTCTATGGGGTAGGCTTATTTCTAGTTTACTCTAATATTGACAGGGGAGATCTTTGAGGTCTCAGATCTATGAAAGGGACTTCTGATACTTCTTATCTTAGATGAGACCTAGCTTATACATTCTCTCTGTCAAAACAAAGGCTCAATCATGCCAGGGTTTGGCTCAAGCTCCCAAGAGCAGAGTGGGTTACCTAAATTCTCATTTTTACTTTATTTCTGGCCTCCAAGGAGTTCTTCCTTTGTTATCAGCTTAGTGACACATTTACAAAGATAGAATGTTTAAAGGTTTCAGTAAGCATGGTAGCTGTTCTCAGTAGGAGGGTCACTCTGGGTAACTAACCCACTATACTGCAGGAAATAGAAGTCATTCCAGTTTTTTCTTTCCCTCTTTTCCTCCTTATGTCTCTTATGTGTTTTGCTCCCAGGTTCATGGCTTCAAATTCCAGAGTCTGTGTCCGATTTTTGGGTCTTGTTCATCTTCTAAGGTGGCTTCGTACATTCAGAATGCACCTCTAAACAGTGAATAATCCTTTGGGTTGCTAATATTGATGATTGCTCATTATTCAACTCACAGATGTTCTTATGCTCACACTATCTCTGTTTCTTCACTCTGGAAAGGCAGGCAAGTGGAATTTGGGAAGAGTGAAGGAATGAGAGGAGAGGTGAATGTAAAACAAAATCCCACCTCATCACAAGTACCCAGAGCTGAGGAGTTCTGGGGGCTGCTCCGCCCCCACACTCCCCCCCCCAGGAGGGACCCATCATACTAGCTTTCTAGGGTAGACTTCTCCCTGATGATGAGACAAAAATGGTCAAAGGCCATCCCGCTCTTTAAGAAATCAATTTGGATATTAAATAATAATAAATTAGTTTCTTTATATACATAGGTATATCATTTTTCATAAATGTGAACATATCCTACAGCCTTTTTTCTTGTCATTTTGTGCTTGGTTCTCCTCTCCTGAGCCGTCTTCACCTCTCCTTGTTCACTGCCCATAGTTCGCAACCTCCACCAGGTAACCGGGTTGCAGCCCCACGTGTATTGTTCCAAATTTTCCTTCATGCACACGTAGTCATGAAATGAAGATTGGCCATTACTTATTCTATACGAATTGGTTCATATTATACACATTTGTGTTTTTCATTCGATAGTGCCTCATGGAACTCCCTCTAAGCCAACGGATACATTCTTTCTTTTAAGCGTTCTTTTAATTCATTCTTTTAAGGGTTGTAACAATCTCCTTTTGTGTGGGTATACATAATTTATTTGACCTTACTCCTACTGATGGGCATTGTTTCCGGTTTGCCACCACAAACAAGGATAAATATCCTTGTAAACGTGTTCTTTCTACTGATGGTTTTATGTTTATGGGACAGATTCCCAGGAGTGGAATTCAAAGGCAGAGGGTAGGAGACATTTTATTAAATTTTAATAGACATCATCAGAATGCTTTCCACAAAGGTTGTGACAATTTACATTTCTACCAGTAGCGTATGAGAGTAAATTCTTCGCTGAATCCCAAAGTCACTTGATGTTTTCAGTTTAAAAAGTTTTTGGCATATAATGAAAATAAAGTGATATTTCATGGTTGCATAAATTTGCATTTCCCTGACCATAATTAATTTAAATAATTTTTTTTTTTGAGACAGGGTTGCTCTGGCTGGAGTGCAGTGGCATCATCATAGCTCACAGCAACCTCAAGCTTCTGGGCTCAAGCGATCCTCCTGCCTCAGCTTCCCGAGTAGCTGGGACTACAGGCACATGCCACCATGCCCGCCTAATTTTTGCCTTTTTGTAGAGATGGGGTCTTGCTCACTCTTGTACAAGCTGGTCTCGAACTCCTTGCCTCAAGCAATCCTCCCACCTCGGCCTCCCAAAGTGCTAGGATTACAGGCGTGAGCCACTATGCCTGGCAATTTAAATAATTTTTCTATTTGGATTAGCTCTCCCCTGAATTGTCTATTTGCTATCTTTTGCATATGTTTTTGAGTTGTCTTCCCCCACCCCAATTTGTAAATGCTCTTTTTATATTATAGATGTTAATCTTTGGTCTGTTATGTGTGTTATAAATTTATTCCAAATCTATTATTTTTTACTAGTTTTTTTTTTTCAAATCTATTATTTCTCACTTTTTTTTAAAACAAAATAATATATATTTTTACTAATTTGCTTATGGTAACTTTTCTATCCACAGATGTCTAAAAATTTTTACATAGATAATATGTTTATCTTTTACTTTCAAGCTTCTTTTGCTGTCCACTTTGAGTTTTGAAAGTTTTCATCAACTTTAGGATTATGTGTGGTCTCCTAAATTATCTTGTAAGATTTTTATTATTTTGTTTTTTATATTTAAGTCTAATCAATCTGGAATTCAGTTGTACATATGGTTTAAGATGGAGGCCTAATAATGTTTTTTCTGATCTATTTGTCTATGTCTACGCCAATATTTAATGGATTCGAATATAGTAGACGTAAAACATGCTATGATCTAATAAGGCAAGGCCCTTTACCATTACTTTTTTTCATATTTCTTAGTTTTCCTGCCATATCTTTTCGTCCATATGTGTGTTAAAATTATTTTATACAATTTCAAGAAAAATTATTTTCTGAATTGATTCAAAACTACATTAAATTTATACGAGGGCTGTCTGGAAAGTATCCAGCCATGTAACTGTTCTCATTATGTTAACAATGGCTGGATACTTTCCGGACATCCCTTGTATATATTAATTATTACAGAATTAATAACTTTATGATATTAAAATTTTCACTCCAAAATATAGGGAATGAATAAGTGCACGGGCACTAGAGCTCAGCCCCCTGGGCTGAATCCTGGCTGTGTCATCAGTGTTGGTGTGACCTTGAGCTTTGAAGCACTGGCGTGCACAGGCTCTGAGATCCAAGTTAGAGAAGAGCATGGTCTTTTGCTTTTGTATTTGGAAAGTTTTCCCACCAGAGAATATCTCTCTTCTACTCTTAGCTGTTCTTTTTTGATGATTAGTTTCAGTGTGTTCAGACATTAAATATATTTTCACATAATAATGTTAACATAATGATGGGATTCCGAAAGGACATCTGGGGCCCTCTGAAAGAGGAGTCATTCAAGACAATTGCAGGAGTTACTTGGAGTTGGCAATTTGAACTTGAAAAGGTTATGGTTTGCCAGGTTCCAGAAGGAGCTCCTCAAACCACAAACAGGAGCTCGGTGGACACCCTAGTTACTGCAAGGTTTGAGGCCAGGATGGCTAAGAATCCTGCTTCTGGCTGTGGGAGACTGCTCTTTGATAGCCAGGTTTTTAGGCTAAAATCAGTGAAGTATCCCCCGAGCCATTGGCGAGGGGGTACTCACACTAAGATCCGCAATTTGGATACTGGATAAGGAAGTGAAGGAGCTAAGCTATATGAGTGGATAGACTCAGTTCTGACCATGGCTGGCGAATGTATTTCAGGCAAATGGACTCGTCCAGTGGGAACCGACCTAAGGAGCAATGATAATATACGTGGGACCTGTGCCATATCCGGGGTGGACAACTGATACCATTGCAGAATGACCCGTAGCCCAGGGGAGAGTTCGAGGGAAAGAAGGGACACTGACAAGGAAGTGCATTTCTCATCTCCAGAAACGTGGAAGGAGTTGAGAGATTCATGACAGTCTCAAAGTCCAAGTGCAGATGAGGACATTAAAGCTAGAGAGGTGATAGGACTGGTCCAATATCGTACCACTTATTGAATGTCAGAGCTGGAATTTAGACCGGGTCTTCTAAATCAAAGACCTGTGCTTTTCCCACGATTCCATAGACACTACACTTGCAGAATGTTGGTCATAATCATCACAGCAGTGTTGAAAGCTTACCTCGTGCCAGGCACTCTTCCAAGCACTCAGCATGTAACAGCGTATTTCACCTCACAGAAATCTATGAAGTTGGACCTATTATTTTCTCCAGTTTTCAGAGGAGGGAACCGAGGCAGAGAGAAATTAAATACCTCATCCAAGGTCACACAGTTGAAAGTGGCAGAGTTTGGATTCAAACTCAGTCTAGCTCCCAAAACCTATTACTGTTAGATCCGGTTCCCCTCGGCCCCAGGAACAGAGAGGCAGGGTCACCGAGGCTGCAAATGGCAAAGGAGTTTATTGGCTAGCTCGAGCTAGGGTCCAAGTCCCAGAGGACCAATGCAGTGGCCTCCCTATGAACCAGGACCCCGCCCCGGGGTAAAAGTGAAGCTTTTATATTTTCTTTTGCGCACGACACACCGGTGGCACAGGACACGCTGGGCCCACCATCCCCCTTCCCCCTTCGTCCATTGGTTCCTTTGAAAGTGGAGGATTGTTTTGACCCCTGATTGGGTGGCCCCAAGCCTTGAGATTTTCAATTTTCGCGCGGGCGCCAGTTCTGATCTGCGTTTGGGGAGGGGGACTGAAACTTAGGCCTACTCTAGGAAGTTCAGCCTGTCATGGAGTTACTTCCGCCCTGTTTTTTTTTTTTTTTTTCTCCTGATTAACTATATTTGACTAACAACTAAAAGCAAGCACGGTTACAGAAGCAAATGGCATTAGTTAGAATCAAAGAGAACACACTTTTCTAATCTAAAACAGTTTTTGTTCCACCCAAAACAAAGTACATTCTTCTACTATCAATTCCTGCCTTTCATTACTGCTAACCTTATGCTACACAGAATTTTGACATAAGTTCTCTGCATTTCTTCCTCTATTTTGTTTCTATCCTTTGTAAGCTATATTTTATTGCTATATGTATTTATTATATTTGTTTGTTTTTTCTCCAGTTTTTAAAATTTCTCATTTTTACAGTTGTTTCTCTGTCACTGCAGTGAGTTTGGATGAATAAAGTTTGTTGCATGGGGAACTGTCCCTAGGCCAGGCCTTGGTTGCTGATGGAAGGCTGGGCCTCAGGAAAGGCACGTGTGGATGTTCTGGGCTGCAGGAACCAGCCAACGCAAAGGGAGGGCTGGGGAGGAGAGACTGACACTCCCTGGACTTTGCCATCAAGCTCCACGTGCAGCTGCTGGGCCTCTGGCATTTCTCCCAGACTCTTCTGGCCTATCCCAGATGGAGCGGGGTTGGGGAGGGTGCCCTCTTTAACTGTGCTGCCTCTCACTCAAGAGTTAGGAGAAAGATCCATGACGAAAACAGCGTGGCCTCTGTAGGATACGATAGTGGTGGGTACATGTCATCACACATTTGTCCGAATTCAGCATGCACACCACCAAGAGGGAGCCCTCACGTAAACACGGACCTGGGTGACAATGATAGTCCGTAGGTTCGTCAGCTGTAACGAAGGTAACTCTCTGGCGGGGATGTTGACAGCGGGGAGGCTGTGCGTGTGGGGGGGTACATGGGCAATCTCTACACCTTCAGCTCAAGTTTGCTGTGGCCCTGGAGCTTCTCTTAAAAAAATAAAATCTTCACACAAACCCAACAACAACCACAAAAACCAACGTCAACTGAAACCCGCATTCTCTGCTGGCGTGTGCACGTTATGGAAGAGGGTCAGAGACTTTTTCTTCTACTGGAGCCAACAAATATTTTTAAGCGTGTATTCTGTGCAATGCATGATGCTGGGCATGGCTGGGCACTCACAGGCATTAGCCACAGTCAGCAGTCAATGTCCTTAGGGTGGCAGACACATATTAATTTTGACACAAAATTGATTTTAAGTATCGTGCTAGAGGTTAAATCAAAACACAAAGGTAATGTAGGAGAGGGAAAGGTGAATTTCAATGGGAGGCGTCCGGGAAACTATTTTAGCTTAATGAATTAATTTAAAAAAACATTATTTTTGAAGAGGCAGATTTGTGGGAGTTGGGGGGAGAGAACAGAGGATAGTGGTTTTATTCAGGAGTCACGAAAGCTAGGTTCTAGCTCCTTCTCTATAATCCTTACCAGATGTGTGACTTTAGGTAAGCGACTTAAACTCTCTGCGACTGTGTTTCTTCAGCTGTAATGTGAGGCTATTAAGAAGTACCTACCTGGTAGGTTTGTTGGGAGGGTTTTAGCTCAGTATCTGGTGCATCGAAGGTTCTTAGTAAATGCTCAAAATAAAGTGTGTGCATGTGAGTGTGTGTGTGTGCACGTGCACGCTCACGCATGTGTTGGGAGAGTGTCGGGTGGTGGGAGGAGGGGGGAGCAGAGAGGTGGAGAGCTGTGTGTGACTGGGCGATGGTGTTAATGGAATGAGGGGGGCACAGCTCTCCACCTCTCTGCTGCCACAGGAGATACGACTAGAAAGCTACGTAAGAATCAAATAGTGGAAACTCACAGATTTTACTCTTTTGGAAATGGGGAGCCAACAGTGTTTTTTTTTTTGAGACAGAGTCTCACTCTGTTGCCCGGGCTAGAGTGCCGTGGTATCATCCTAGCTCACAGCAACCTCAAACTCCTGGGCTCAAGCAATCCTCCTGCCTCAGCCTCCCGAGTAGCTGGGACTACAGGCATGTGCCACCATGCCCGGCTAATTTTTTCTATATATTTTTAGTTGTCCGATTAATTTCTTTCTATTTTTAGTAGAGACAGGGTCTCGCTCTTACTCAGGCTGGTCTCAAACTCCTGAGCTCAAACAATCCGCCCACCTCGGCCTCCCAGAGAGCTAGGATTATAGGCGTGAGCCACCGCGCCCAGCTCCAACAGTGTTTTTGATCTGATGATTAGAAAGTCCCCTTGGGTCCTAGAAGAAATGATCAGACCCTGTGCTTGTAGACTCAAATGTTTATTTAGACTCTATTCAGTGCAACAGACTGTGCCACTCCCTGAATTGTCCCCTAGTCCCATCCCACCCCACTTATTAAAAGCCATTCTTCCATCTGTTTTGAAGCCTGGAGGACAAAGGTGATTTGAGCTTTAGCAACAACAACAAAAAAACTCCAAACGATTTCTCACCCAGTTACATACTCCAAACCAACTTTCCTAAGTTTGCTCGTACAAACTCCAAAAAGTAATGAGGTTAGGGGAGAGGTTTACAAGGTCAGCAGAAAACATCAAACCACAAGAGATTTGATTCACTTCCATGGAACTGGCCTTTCTTCCCTGGTACAATATCCTGTAAAATTGTAAATAAATCACTGGAGCTAATAAATCAATCACAGAGGGACCTTCCTGCTGCCAACCCATCCTCTAGAGAATGAAATCCTGAGGGCAGATTTAGGGAATTGAAATCAGAATCTGTGCAGCTGCCAAGTGCCCTGCCTTGGCCTGCCAAGTTAAATGTGAACTTTTGTGAACTTTCTTTGCAGCAGTTAGAATCAGCTTCTTTGTGCAATGCAATTCCAATTTACGGCATTATTGAATATAGGGTTTTAGGGAAATATACCAGGCCAGTGCATTTATTTGGCCCATGAAGCTTAATTGCTGATGTTAAATCTATGGCCCTGGCAATCTTCTCTGATTAAAAAGCTGCTCAGAGTGCAATCTGGGGCCACTTTCTTTTATTACTGTTCTTCTGAAGAAAGTCTAAGCATTCAGCCTATCATGGGAGTTAAGAGCACAAGTCAATGATTAATGGCATGATTGCATTTGTTTTCTTTCTGAATTAACCCATGTGACCCATGGCATTTGCACCCTGTGTTAACCATTAGACACATAAATGAGCCCTGTATTTATTTGGGTGGCGGAGTTCTAATGCCTGTTGTTTGACTTTATAGTGAGAGAACTGTGCAATCAGCAGGTCTTTTCCAGAAGACAGGAGTGGGGGTCCTGCATTCTCTCCCCTGGTGTGAGGAAGAAGCTCCGTCAGCTTCTGTTTGCTCCTTTACTCTGGCTGGTCACAGCGGAGCCTTTCAGTGTTTGATATAAAAGTCCCTTTGATTGCGTGGTGCTGCAGGGTCCGGGTGGCTTGCAGGCCCATTGCCGACCAAATCTAGATCCAGCAAGGGGGGCTTCGCACTTCTCGTGACTGCAGGCGTCATTTTATTCAAGTGTCTACTTTTCGTACAGCAGATATCATGTGTTTTTTTACTCTTTGAACTCTTTCCATAACTAACGCGGGTGGGGGGAGGAGCCATTTGTAGAAGTACTCTTGCCAAGTTATTAGTTTTAGATAAAGTCAGCTCAGGTTAAGCGAGAAAATAAAAACTCTGATTATCAGTCTCTCTGGAACTCCACTTCCTGCCAGAAACAATGTGGAGTCCGGCCCTCTCCCTCCCGATTGCTTTCATTGCATTGCCTGAAAGTGTATTTTTTTCAACTGGTTCTAATGCCATAGGAGGAGGGGATGGAAGGGAGGCCTGTTTAGCTCATAATTGTCTGGTTTTAGAAAGAATCTCTTAATGAGAATTGGGTGGGGAATCAGGATTGTGTGTCCGCATGTGTGTGGGAGTTAGTTTAAGGACTTTGTTTTGTTTCATTGCTTCAATTTGTTTTAAGAGTTGTTGTGTAGTTTCTTTTGAGATTCAAACAACGTTAAATGAGGATGTGGCTTTTAGAAATGGTTTTGACAGGGAGCCCGCCTCAGTCCACTCGGGCCGCGCTAGCAGAATGCCGTAAACTGCGCGGCTTACAAACGACGGGAATTTGTTTCTGACAGTTCTGGGGCTGAGGAGCCCGAGATCAAGGCTCCGGCAGGTCCCATGTCTGGTGACGGACAGCTTCCTTGTTCACAGACGGCCACCTTCACTCTGTGTCCTCACCGGGTGTAAGGGGTGTAAGGGGACTGATCCCACCCATGGGGGCTCTGCCCTCATGACCTAATCACCTCCCAAAGCCCCCACCTCCAAACACAATCACGCTGGGGGAATAGGTTTCCACACGCGAATTTCAGAGGGACACAAACATTCAGTCTATGGCATTCTGCCCCAACCCCTCAGAGTTCATGTCCTTCTGTCATTCGTTCCCAACAGTTTCAAAAGTCCTAATTTGTTCCAGTATCACCTTGAAAGTCTAAAGTCCAAGTCTCATCTAAATATCATCTAAATTGGATATGGATGAAACTCATCCAAGGCAAATTCCTTTCCAGCTGTGACCCCGTGAACACAAACACGTTATGTACTTCCAAAATATAACGGTGGGACAGGACAGACACTGCCATTGCAAAGGGAGGAATAGGAAGGGAGTGACAGGTCCCAGGTAAGTCAAAAGCCCAGTAGGATAAATAGTATTAAACCTTAAGTCTCCAGAATAACCCTCTTTGGCTGACACTCTGCCTTCCAGGTCCCCTGGGGTTGGGGTCCCGCTTCCGCAGCTCCTGCCTGTGGCTCTCCCCACCAGGGAACTTCATGTGTCCATCTTGTGTCTATTCCTGGAAGGCCACGTTCTTATATCCAATGGCCTACTTACCATCTGCCCGTGGATGTCCGGGAGACATCTTATATCCCAAACCAGACTCTTGACCTTGCTCGATGCAAACCTGTTTCTCTCCTAGTTGTCCTATTTCAATAAATGGCAGATCCGGCCTACGTTGTTTGGGCCAAATTACCTTGGCATCATCTTGATGCCTCTCTTTCTTTCAGACTCCACATCCGATCCATCAGCCCTACCTTCAGAATATATTCGAAATCCAGCTTTTCCCCTGTCACCGCTTCCGAGGCTGCTCTCCCGCTCCCAGCCCCGCCGCCTGCGCGGTCGCGGTGGCGTCTGCCTGCTTCCCTTGCTCCATCTTGCCCTGTTCCCCGTTGTCTCTTCTCAACAGCCGGAATGATGGTTTTAAAAGATCAGCCCACACATGTCATTCCTTGCTCAAGACCTTCCAGTGGCTTCCGAACCTGACCTGATTTACCCACTCGCCTTCCTGACCTCGCCTCCTGCTATCCTCCCCTCCACACCCACTCCTTTGCTGTTGCTTGAACATGTTGGCCATGCTCCTGCCTCAAGTCCCACTTTGTGCTTTGTGTTCTTCCTAGAATGTTCTTTCTCCGCAATTCAAAGACACCTCATCAGAGAGGACCTCCCTGAACACCCTAACCCCAAAATTGGCCCTCGCTGTCCCCTGCTCTTCTTATACGTCTTCTTAGCCCTTCACATTCGCTGCGTCTATGTTTGGATGCTGTGCTATTCTACCACCGCTCGAATAAAAGGTCTATGAACGCAGGCACTTTCTTTTTTTTTTTTTTTTTTTTTGAGACAGAGTCTCACTCTTTTGCCTGGGCTAGGGTGCTGTGGCATCAGCCTAGCTCACAGCAACCTCACACTCCTGGGCTCAAGCAATCCTTCTGTCTCAGCCTCCCGAGCAACTGGGATTACAGGCATGCGCCACCATGCCCGGCTAATTTTTTTTCTATATAGTTTTAGTTGTCTGATTAATTCCTTTCTATTTTTAGTAGAGATGGGGTCTCACTCTTGCTTAGGCTGGTCTCCAACTCCTGAGCTCAAGCAATCCGCCCGCCTCGGCCTCCCAGAGTGCTAGGATTACAGGCGTGAGCCACCGCGCCTGGCCGGCACTTTCTTTTATTTGCTTTACATAGCACATAGTAGGTACTCATTAAATACTGGTCAGATGAACTGCATGAGGTCCACAGAGGAACACTGGGAATGAGGATTACAGGCTGCTGACTCCCGTGGCAGCTGTCGGGGCCCAAGAAATGAGTGAAGAGACCAAGGAACCTAAGGGTAGGGCGAACCCCATGTAAGTTAAGCCCCTCTTTTCTGTTTCCTACAACCAAGGGTTCAGCGGTTTTGTTTTATTTTTTCAAAAGAATGAGATATCAGTGGCTAATCAAGTTAGTATTTTCTTGTGTAGATCAGTAACTCATGCCATTGACATATCTCTGAGTGTGTAAAATCCTAATGAGCTTTCACAATTTCCCACTGTGTCAGAAGGAACAACTGTTCCATATTTTCAGCTTGGTCAGACAGACAATCGTCCTTGCTACTGGCAATAATCATAATATCACCCATACTCTCCAACCAAGGGGCTGACAATCTATTCTGGACACCACAAACAAGATCTCATGTCCTTACGAAGTTCCAGACACAGTTTTATGTCACTGGTTTAGGATCTCTAATTGGAATTTCAAGTTCGTTGGATTCTCATGGTCCTTAAAACAACAACAACAACAGTCATAACAATAGTTTTTAAAACCCTTAAAGATTATTTCAGAGAACCAATTTTAAATATCTTATTAGGCAATCTTGCAGGTAGAGTTAAACCTAAACACAGGATATAATAGTATCCTGGCTTCATGTTAAGATGGTGGATTCAACATACTTATCCAAGTTAGTTTTCTCTCCCAAACTCAAATTACAGCAAAAAAAAAATTTTTTTAAAGTATAAACTCACAAGGACAGGGAAAACAGGAGAGGAGACAGCAGCAACATAACCTTGGCTAGCTGGATAATATGATGGACATTATAATAACCGACTCAGCAGACTGGAAGAAGGCATAGCTCAAGCTGGAGGTGAGGACGGTGGCTAACTCGCTGCACAGAAGGCCTGGGCACCGCTGGAGCTGTGGACCGAGGAGCTAACGTGAGAAGTGATGTGAAAGCTGAGAAATCATTAGACCTCTAGATCGCCTTTCCTTGAGCCATGTCTCTGAGGTCTATTTCTCACATAGCTGAAAGGTGTTTGGAGGCTTATTCTTTGGAAAAACGGAAGATCTCTGGTTAAGAGATACCAGGTAGATGGGCACCATGGCCAAAATAGGGGGATTTAACTGACTGCATGCAAACTGAACACTGATGGTACAGATCCCTGCCCCTTGCCTGCCCCACAAATTGGCAGAGGATACTTTAAGGCCCACATGATAAAGGGAAAATGAGCAAAATTAGGTTGCAGTGAGTGAGCCTCTGTAACCAGCAGGGTCTTGGGTCTTGACAAAGTGATACTCACAATGGTTTCAACCAGCAAGGGCACTAGTACATCAGAAAGATACCAGATATAAACAATTGTTGAGGCCATACTCAGACCTACATTGAATGGTTGTTCAGGCTGTGCACTGCACAACTGTAGGTAGCAGCCCTGGCCATATCAGAGCATATTAACTGAATATTAATTCTAGGCTTAGGTGATCTGTCTCCACTTCTGATTTGACTTGAATTCCTTATAGGTAGAGCCTGGGACACTCCCACAATAATGTCTTTTGTGATTGATTATTTCGAGATCAGGCACACACTCTGTAGAGCAGGGTCACCCTGCTGGTCCCATTTTTTCCTCCTGATATTTTATACTAGTCAATTGATTTTGGACTCATAATTGTTAATGAAATAAGCACAAGAAGCAGTTCCCGATGGGGAAAGAAAGATAAATGTTCCAGGCCTATCTCCAAATCAGTGTAGTAGAAAATCGATGTTAATTGAAAACAGTTTAACTCAGCAAAACACACAAACACAAATTTCTTTCCAAAGTGTTTGCTAAATTAATTATTCTAACATTTATCCAGGGTTCTTAAAAATGAGATCATTTGCAAATGAGTGACCCAGCTTGCAACTTTCCATCACTGGATGGGAATGGGGGAGGAAGGGGAGATGGGGTGGACCGAGAATTCTGATGTAACAGGGCACTGGGCTCTTCCCTTCCTCATTACCTGAGTGCTTACTCTGAGCTGCTTCGCTAATGTTAATGAGCATCAGGCTTGCCTGAGAAAATACCAGCCTTTAATTTAATTGGGCTGATTTCTTTAGCTAAAGTCTGAATCTAGGCAAAGTTTTAAAAAAGTCACAGTTATTAACCAACTGCCTGATACATCTTTTAAGCCTCTGGAATCTTGCGTTTCAACTGCCTTTTCTTAATTTATAGTGGCTGAGCGATCCAGAAAGTTAATGTGCTCTTTTTTATAAATAGTCTCAGCTGTAAATCATTCACTAGTTCCGTAACTGGTCTTCACGTAGGTCCAGAAGGAAATGCTTTCGGGTCGGTGGCCCCTCGCTTCTGTCCAAGCTTCCCCTGTGACCACCTGGATTTTTACGGAGGTTCTGGGTACAGAACTGCGCTCTGAGTGCGTGCGTTTGAGCAGGGTTCAAACCAGGTTTGACACTGCTACCTGTTTCTTTAGGTGGAACAGTGGGAGTGACCGCAAACAAAAATAAGTTCATCCTGATGAACCAGATGGTCCAGACTGGTGTCAGCAGGGTGGATCCCGCGTGCTCTTATCCAACCGCAAGGTGAGGGCCCCGAGTCACACTCTTTATCTCTGGCTCCTGGCCCGGGGTCAGCGCACCAATAAACCAGGCTGTTTCAGACATGCCTGGTGATGTGTCTGGACGCTGCACCGTGGGATGTGGTCCTGGAAAAAACAAACGCTGGTCATCACCCGGTGGTGACTGGAGCTCGGTTTTCTTTCTTGGAAAAATCTGAAAGGGTTGCGGGATTCATGCCCCAGTGAATTAAAAACTTCTCTGAGCCAAACGACCTTTTGAATACTCATGTGAGCTTTCATGGGCCAATATTCTTACTCTCAAATAACCTCCAGGCAGCTCCTGTCCTCCCAATGCCGCTGTGCTCTGCACTCGTGCATGTGCTGGAGGCCACTGCTGGGGGTCCGACAGGTGTGGGGGCCCGTCTGCTGGTCTGCAAGTTCCTGCCACTTGTCCAGCTCCTGCCCTTGGCTTTGGGGAAGCCTCACCTGGCCCGGCATGTGTAACCCTGGTGAAAGAATTACAGAACAACTCCCACAGACTCCCAGTACCACAGGCCTAGAGACTCCAAGTCAGTTTCAAACAGGGTTGTCAGACAATAAACAAAGGCCCTGCATGTCTCTGCCACACAGCGGCCTGCGGCGGCTTTCCGAAGCAACCCCCTTGAAGGAACCTTTCTCTCAAAAGGATGATCTGCACAAGTCCTATCCATTCCAGAAAGCTGGCTGGCAGTTCCATTCAATACACATAAACCTGCTCCCATAAGAAAGGCCTGCAGTCAGACAGACCTTAGCTCCTCTCCTGTGTGATCTCGGAAGAATGACTTCACCTTTCTGAGTTTCAAGTTCCTCATTTGTACAGTCGGGCAATAGTACTAACCCTGTAGGGTTGAGTCGTCGGAAGGATTAAATGAGCGGTGGTATGACAGCTGTGGGTGAAGAGAAAGCATTTCAGCGCATGGAAAAGCTGCAGCTACTACTTAGTGTGTGCTATCAGTAGACAAGGCACTGCCTCACAAGCGTGAAAAGATGCAACTTACGGCCCAGTGGGAAGTCGGACCACGGACAGATCAGTTCACATTTCGTTAGGGTTTGGGGAGCAGCAAGCTAGGGGCACACAGATGGTGCTAGAGGAGCTCCCCTGCGTCCAGCTGGAACCTGGCACTTCTTGAATTTCCGCCTTTTGTTTTGTAATTGCCTGACAGTGATGTGTTTTCTGGCCACAGGTGGAGTCACGGGTGTAACTAGGTGGGGCAGGTGAGGCCAGAGGCCAGGTGCAGCCTGGGGGAGAGGTGTGGGGGTGGGGAGGGTGTGGTGCGCAGGGCCCTGCCCTTCCATAGGCAGCCCACAGAGATGCTGCTTCCTGGAGAGGCAACACCTCTTTGTCAACGTGGGCATCCTTAATCCTTCTCTACTGGGGAGGAGTCTGCAGTCTGAGACACCCGCAGTGGCACCCGTCGCCGAGCAATTCTTTGTCATCTCTCCCCCAAACTCAGGCTGCTTGCGGTGCTCCTGCCTGGTTGTAGTCATGGAAACCATCTGCGATCATATGCACTTTTCATGGGCACCTGTCATTTTCGTGGAGGTTCAAGCTGTTAACGACTTTAAGTTCTCAGAAGACCTCAAACTGGGTTCGGTGAAGGGGGTGGCCGGAATGGGCGTGGCGGATCTCATTAAGCATTCTGTCCTTCTTGGGTTCAACAGTAAACTCACCCACCTGGCACTGGAGGCTGTTCGCAGTGTGGCCTTTCCCAATCTTCCCATTATCTCTCTCCATAATTCACAGTCCTGTCTATTCAGCCTCTGTTCGAAACGCTCTTTTGTCTGCCTCCTCTGGTTGGATGCAATCTTTCTCTTTTAGGACCCGCCCTAGCAAATTTTTGGCACATCTCTCAAAATGCCTTTGTTGTCCCTGATTATTAATAGTTATGTGAGTGCTCATCTTTTCCCCACAGGACGGCAAACTAGCGAGTCGGTGGCAGGAACCATGCCTTGCTCCCCTTTGTATTTCCAGTGCCTTTCACATAGGATGTGCTCAAAAAACATTTGTTAACTAAGGATTTTAAAAGAACGTGATTGACTTCGCCCTCCAGCCGCGGCTGCTGCAGCCAGACCACGAGCGAGCAGAGCGGCCCCAGCTGCGAGCGGAGCGGCGGCGGCGGCCCCCTTCAGGAGACCACCAGATCACCTCTTTGCGCGGTCTCGCCATGGCGACCTACGGACAGACTCGCGCGCGGCCAATGTGTATCCCTCCGTCGTATGCTGACCTTGGCAAAGCTGCCAGAGATATTTTCAACAAAGGATTTGGTTTTGGGTTGGTAAAACTGGATGTGAAAACAAAGTCATGCAGTGGTGTGGAATTCTCAACATCTGGTTCATCTAACAGACACTGGTAAAGTTACTGGGACCTTGGAGACCAGATGTAAATGGTGTGAGTATGGTCTGACTTTCACAGAAAAATGGAACACTGATAACACTCTGGGAACAGAAATTGCGATTGAAGACCAGATTTGCCAGGGTTTGAAACTGACATTTGATACTACCTTCTCACCCAACACAGGAAAGAAAGGTGGTAAAATCAAGTTCTCTTACAAGAGGGAGTGTATAAACCTTGGTTGTGATGTTGACTTTGATTTTGCTGGACCTGCAATCCACGGTTCAGCTGTCTTTGGTTATGAGGGCTGGCTTGCTGGGTACCAAATGACCTTTGACACTGCCAAATCAAAGCTGACAAGGAATAACTTTGCAGTGGGCTACAGGACTGGTGACTTCCAGCTACACACTGATGTCAATGATGGGACAGAATTTGGAGGATCAATTTATCAGAAAGTATGTGAAGATCTTGATACTTCGGTAAACCTTGCTTGGACGTCAGGTACCAACTGCACTCGTTTTGGCATTGCAGCTAAATATCAGTTGGATCCCACTGCTTCCATTTCTGCAAAAGTCAACAACTCTAGTTTAATTGGAGTGGGCTATACTCAAACTCTGAGGCCTGGTGTGAAGCTTACACTGTCTGCTCTGGTTGATGGGAAGAGCATTAATGCTGGAGGCCACAAACTTGGGCTTGCCCTGGAGTTGGAGGCTTAATCCAGCCAAAGAGAAACCTTTGGGAATGGAATCAGAAGATTTGGCCTTAATATATTTCCATTGTGACCAGCAGGCTTTTTCCCCCCCAAGAAGGTGATCAAAACAAAGGATGATCTAAACAAGAGCTGTATTTTAAATATTTAGACAGTTACTTGTTAGCTGGTTTCTAGTTGAATTGGTTATCTAGTTACTGATGCTGTGGTCGAGCAGTCACCTATACATTATTTAAATGTATTTAACTGTTAAATGCACTACCCACCAATAATGAAACAGACCTTTATGAAAACTGTGCAGTTGTGTGCATGTTTGTTTTTATGTTCCTTTAAACATTGAGTACTGCCATTGAATGAGATGGATCAGTGGATGTTTTCAGATGAGGTTAAAACATTTTTGTTAAATTCAGTCATCATTAGAATTACTTTTGGTATCACAAGACATTACAAATTATGAATAAAATAAATATACATAAAAAAAAAAAGAATGTGATTAAACACCCGTAGCGCATCAGATGGTGACTAGAAAGGAATCTAAAGCCACAGTCCCAGGTTTTGTAAGTCTTCCTTGGTCTTAGGTTATAAACGTTAAACTCATTTTGAACCTTCAGAGTGTTTAAACAAGGGCTTGCCCTTAATGTGGCTAATGTTAACTTTAGAAATTGATAATGAACCATAGAAAATAAGATGCCTGTGGGTGGCAGTGATTAATAATATTCTCTGTTGAAGGGCTGGTGCTGGGCACCCGGGGTTTTTGCAGGGACTTTATATGACATATAGATCAGAAACTTTTGTTCAGACTGTCTCCCACACCCAACTAGTAGTCCTACAAATACCTTGAATGGATCAGTGAAATTTGTCAACTGCAGGAACAATAATTCAATTCGAAGAGCAAGGATTCCCAGGGAAGGTTTGGAATAAAATTCTGTATGAGACTGGATTAGTCAGTTTTTGTTGTGATGATGCTGTGTAACAAACAACCTCAAAGTCCCAGTGGCCTTTAATAACAATTGTACGTTGTTTGTTCATGCACTCATCAGTGGCTATGGGTTGGGTTCTGTGGCTCAGGGCCACCCCTATATGTCCCCTTATTCTGGGACCCAGGCTGCAAAAACACCTGCATTGATAAATAAAGTTCTCGTGTTGGAGAGGAGTTCAAGAGAGCTGCAGTGCCTCTCCAAGGCTTCACTTGAAATGGACGTGTTGTCACTTCTGCCCATGTTCCATGAGCCGAAATATTTTACATAGTCAAGTCCCAAATCAATGGGGCAGGGAACTGGGGAGGGAGAAGGGAGAGGAAATATTTGCTAAATGATATTACAGTCCTACTACAAAAAGACATTTAGAATATTTTATTCCTTCTACTGATGAAAGTATGGATTCTTTGAAGAAAGAGCCCAGCTCCTTGCTTCTTGCTTGGTACATAATTGACACTCTGTGCATGTTTGTTGAATGAATGATTGGACTGTCATGGCTCAGTTTAACCAGGTGCATGACATTTTTATGCATCTGGTTTTCATGAAGAATGTCCTCCCTTGTAGAAACACAGACCATGTGGAGATTGTATATCATCAGAAGTTCCAATCCTCATCGAGTGTTTGCTGCTGTGCTCTGCAGGAGGGCTGTCAGGAGAGCAGTCTCTGCAGCCAGAGTCCTCCTCGTGAAAGCTTGTGGGTGAGCAGATGTAAAGAGGTGGTTTGGGTGGCTCCCCACCCACTGCCACACCCAGCACGGGACCAGCAGTGGACAGAGAGTAAGTAGGAGGTTTCATCTGCAAGACTTCCACTACCTAGTAAAGGAGGAAGGGTGTGCCCTGCTGAAGGAAGCTCATTGTATTATATAAAAGATTAAACTTACAAAGTAGGTAGCTGGGGAGAGGGTATTCCTATGGCAAGAGACTTCTCTTTTCAAGAGGAATTAGAACAGAATTCCTTTAACTAGCACAGTGGTGAAGCCAAGAAGGTTGGAAGTTGTAATAGAGGAGGCCTACGTCGGAGCCTCAGCTCTCCCACTGTGTGATCTCCGGTAGGTCGCTGCCCTGTGCCTCTCTTGGCCTCAGTTTCCTCTACTGTAAACAGGGCAGAATGGCAGTACGTACTTCAAGGGCTCCTATAAGAATTCGGTTAGCTGCTGCATACAAAGTTCTCAGTCCAGTGCCCAATATGTAGAAAATATAATAATTGGAAGCTATTATTATTATTTTGATCGCCATCATTATTTTAAAGGCATTGACTGAATTTTAAATGTTATAAAACCATAATTACATACCAATATCCAGGAAAAGCATCTATTTTTGTTTTCTTTTTTTTTATTTTTATTTTTTTGAAAACATCTATTTTTGAAGGCAAAGAACTCCTTTAGCTCTTCTTAGGAAGAGTGAGAGGCAAAAAAGTTGAAAAGGGAAAGAGAGAAGGCAAAAAAGGAGAGTAGAGAAGAAAGAAAAGGAAGAGGATTGGGTTTTTTGAGGTTTCTAAAGAAGAGAAGTTAATTAGTAATTGACTGGAAGAGGAACTCTTGAGTTTTGGCAGTGGGAATTGGGTTTTAAGAGACAAGAACCAAGAAAGGGGCTCCTTCATGGGATGTAGAAAACCAGAATGAGCTAAAAGCTGAAGACCTGGTCTAGAAGAAACACCAGTTTCATGAGTCCAGAGTTGGTGGTAGTTAAGGTAGCCAAGTCCAAGGTTTAATCTCTAGAAGCAATGGGCTGGGAGTGACACCATGTCAGGAAGAAGAAAGGGGGTCCTCGATGGTGGCTGCAGGCGTCTTGGGACATGCACACCTTGCCTAATAGGCTAGGGGGTTCAGGTGTGAGAAGACGACAAGCCTGGGAAGAGCAGAGGCAGGGCAGACGGCATGAAGGTGACAACACTGCTGCACCCATGCCAAGACTGATGGGCCTGTGGGGTGCTCGAGACAAACCTTTGATTACAAGGACACAGGGCTCTCTTCCCTTCCAGAATGTTTCTTTTATTAGGAACAATTGCCTTCCTATTTTCTTATACTTGCATGAAAATAAGATATCATGGAAGGTTGACTATAAACCTCCAGAAGAAACAGGCACCTGCACCCAGGTGAAACGCACACAATTAAAGGCACTCTTTTTGCAGGAAGCCCTGCCTCCTCAGAACATTCTGGGTTACTAGTTTCACAGCTCCTGTTCATGCTCACAGCACTGAGCATGTTCGCTTTGCTTGCAGATGTGTGCTTGGTGTCTAGCTCAGCGTCTGGCACATGGGAGGTGTTTGATAAATGTTTGTTAAATGAATAAATGGAAAATGCTGGAACATCTGAAATAGCTCTTGTTAAGAGAATTTCAAAGTTCTTTTATTTATTTATTTATTTTTGAGACAGAATCTGGCTCTGTTGCCCGGGCTAGAGTAAGTGCCGTGGCATCAGCCTAGCTCACAGCAACCTCAAACTCCTGGGCTCAAGCGATCCTCCTGCCTCAGCCTCCCGAGTAGCTGGGACTACAGGCATGTGCCACTATGCCCAGCTAATTTTTTCCACTTTTTTTTTTTTTTAGTAGAGACGGGGTCTTGCCCTTGCTCAGGCTAGTCTCGAACTCCTGACCTTGAGCGATCCACCCGCCTCGGCCTCCCAGAGTGCTAGGATTACAGGTGTGAGCCACCGTGCCCGGCCTCTCAAAGTTCTTTTATATTAAAAAACATGAGAGCTCCAAAAGAGCTGAACACTTGTGGATCCAAGAGAAGGGTGGGAGGCCCAGTTCCAGGAGAGATTTGGTGCTATTGAGGTTTGCAGGCAGGGGTGATGGGCCTGGGCCACGTCCAGCCCAGCCCCATAGTGGCATTTTCCTAGGGCTGGTCCTATCGTGTGATATAGCAGTCAGGATCCCTGTAAAGAGCAGATGGCACTCGCATACTGGGTAAATCAAGGAGAGCTGGGTAAAGAGACTATTTACAAGGGATGGGTAAGGTCTAGGGAAGACACAGGGCATGGAGGGGGAGCCTGAGGCTGGCCCAACAGGCTCCCCCGAGGGCCGAAGGGGCAAGGAGTGGGTGTGGGTGGGGGACTTTGTATAGCCATGTGAAGAGGCAGTATCCTTCAGTGGAAGGACTCAGCCACCCTGTGACAATCCTGAGGAAGGAAGCTGAGTGATGGATACCCTGACCTCATGCTGACCTCCCTCCCATCTCCTGCAGTGCTCCCTATTTGCCGAACCCAGCTGGATGCCAGAGGGCTGCGGAGTCCAGTGAGGCAACCCCTCCAGGCCAGCCTCCTGGAACACAGGGCCAGCTAGGGAAGGTGGAGCATGGGTATGGAAAGGTACATGGGGATCATTTCAGAGCCCGGGGAAAATCACGCGGGAGATGGAGTCTTCAAGTTCCTGGGTGTGGTCACTCCGGAAGGCAGTGTAGGGGATTCTGACTGTAGAGTCCAGCTTCTCGAGTCAATGTGTGATGATGTGGCATGAAAATTAGAAAGCACAGAAGCGTCAGAAACACAGGGATGAAACTGACACAGGGTGGGGCTTGGGTGCGGCCAGGGAGGTCAGCTTAGGTGTTGCCCATTTAATCTCTATTAATGATCTATTCCATAAGATAAAAACATGTTGTTGAAATTGACCAGGGTCACCGAATGACAAGGTGTTACAAGCTCTGGCAAAGAGAAACCAATGCCCGTGAAAATGCCCCTGGATTTAAAGGGAGGATCTGGCAAATGAGATTGAGCCATCAGGGACAGCTCAAAGCACACGTATCCACTAGGAGGCAGAAAACAGGAAGGCAAGACGTGAGCAACCACAACTAAGAGTGAAACAGTCCACGGGAAACGCCAAACTCTGGGGACTTCTGGTAAAAGGAAAAGTCTGTGCCGGATAGTTCATTTAGGGTATATACGTATTTCCTTGGCAACCGTGAGTTCCACAACCAAAATCATTTAATTAACCAGGAACTTTTACCGAGCTAAGTCCAAGAGGAGTTGTATGTGCTAATGGAGAGCTCTCACAAACTCTAAATTAAAAGATTGTACCTCATGGAATAAAACTAAAAGAGTTTAAATTTTTAACATACGCTTTGACCCAAAATTGTACTTCAAGGAACTTATACTAAAGAAATAATCAGGGTGATTCTTAGGGGTATAGGTGAAAGGATGTTCATTGTAGAATTCGTTATGATGGCTCCAAATTAGAAACAACCTGTATGTTCAATGGTAGAGGACTGTTGAAAGAATTTTTTCTAAATATAAAAAAGAAATGTTATATAAGAATTTTAATATCATTGGAATATGTCCAACATGTGGTTTAAAGAGGAAAAAACAGACTCTACAACAGTATAATCTCATTTTGGTCACACATGCGCGCGTGCACACACACAGAAAGACTGGAAAGACTGTGAAGTGATTAAAAGTGATCGACTGCAAAATCATTAAGAGTAATTTCATCTTTTTCTTATCTGAACTCCCTAAATTTCTGCCATGGACATGCATTACTTTGTGATATGAAAGCACATTATTTGTTTGAACCCACAGGGAGGACTTTCTTGCCTCTCGTGCAGCGTGTTAGCTCTCCGGTGTTGTCCCCAAATCAGCAAGGCAGCGGGGAGACACATGGGGAGAGGTGCGGAGAGGGCGTTGGGCAGATGAATGGAGGAGCTCCCTGGGAGCACAACGCAGAGGCCACCGTGTATTCTCTGGTGACATTGAAGAGTGTGTCTGAGACCAATGGAAGGTCGTGGATTACTGGATCTCAGGGAGAAAGCGGATATAATCTGGGATATAATCTACATTACAAGAAATAAGGAAGAAATGTTTTCCTCTCTAGTTATAAACATTTATTTAGCACCTATTCTAAGCCAGGCCTTGTGTTTCGAAAGAATAAGATGAAGAAGAACCATCTTTTCCTTTAAGGAGTTCACATTCAAGTGGAGAAAACAGACCCAGAAACAGATCATCGTAACAGAGTGAGAACAGTTCCATGATCAAGACTCATACAAAGTAATATGTGACACAAAGAAGCGGAAGAACCGTGAAGGTAAAGTATGACTTAAGAAGGGCATTTAAACTGAACCTTGAAGGACAAGTGAACTTCTAGCGGTCAAGGGAAGGAATGCGCGCGCGCGCGCGTGCGTGTGTGTGTGTGTGTGTGTGTGTGTGTGTGTGTGTGTGTGTAGGACAATGCTCTTACTACTAGGACTGAATAAGGCATGAGGTTTTTGTATATCTTCTTTGGTAAAGTGTCAGATCTCTTGCACATTTTTCATTGGCTTGTTTATTACAATTTAGAGTTCTTTATATATTGAAAGGATTCAGAGGGTATAATTTTGGCTTATGGTATGCATACAGGTATTTAAAAAACTGTCCTTTCCACCATAGAAAATCAATTGATCATGTCTGTAAGTCTATTGATGGACTCCCTATTCTATTGCATTGATCTAAATGCCTATTCTTATGCCAGTATCAGGCTCTCATGATGACTGTAGCTTTTTTTTAAGTCTTGAAATTTTATCGTGCAAGTCTCTGACTTTGCTCTTCTTTTAAAAAATTGTCTTAGCTATCCTAAATCTCATGTATTTTATTTCCACATAAATTTTATAATTAGTTTATTAATTTCTGTAACAAATGGCTGCCAGGATATTGACTGACATTTTGCTGAATCTATAGATCAATTCTGGGGGAACCGATAACACTATTGATTCTTCCAATTCATGAGCATGGTATATCTCTATGTTTGTTTAGTTTCTCTTTGCTTTTTCTCAGTGAAGGTTTGTAGTTCTCATTGTACCAGTCTTGCACATATTTTGTTAAAATTTTCTCTAAATATATTATGTTTTTGATGGTATTATAAGTTGATTGTTTTCCTTCAATTGCCAGTTGTTTTTTGCTAGTATATAGAAACATCACTTTTATATTGACCTGGTATCCTGCGGTTTTGCTAAACTCACTTATTAGTTCTAGTAACTTTTTAAAAATAGATTTTTTAGAAATTTTTATATATATGATCATGTTGTCTACAAATAAAGAAAATTTTACTTTCTTTCTTTCCATCCTTATACCCCACCCCCTTTTTTTTTGGCCTTATAACACTGGTTAGTGTAATCGCTGCTGTTAAAGGGAATGCAGTTAGCAGAGTGTCTGGCATATTGAAGCTGCCAGAGAGTTGTCCAGGGCCCCAGGAGACCTTCGAGATGTACAGCAAACACACCCACCCCTTGGTTCTTCACTGATCACTCTGGTCCAGGCCGTTATCATCTCTCTGCTGAACCTTCGCAAAAGCTTCCGACCTCTTCTCCTGACGTCCACTCCCTGCCCCGGCCCCCCTCACAAGTCTGGTCTCCACACGGCAGCCACATCATCCTTCTAGGACACCAGTCAAACGTGGCCGTGAGGGCTGCTCCTCTTTGTCCCCCTCAGCCCTGCTTTGCCTCCCTGGCCATATCCCTCCCTCACCCCCATTTTAATGCAGTGTCTCGAGTCACCTTCCCCAGGGGTGACATGCCTGCTTTTTCCACACGGTCTAGAAGATTGATGGGCCTTGATCCTTGTCGCTTA
Source organism: Propithecus coquereli (assembly GCF_000956105.1). NCBI lineage: Eukaryota > Metazoa > Chordata > Mammalia > Primates > Indriidae > Propithecus > Propithecus coquereli. The sequence continues at coordinate 2,231,812 of NW_012146412.1, read as the reverse complement.
GCCCCTTCCGAGGCCTGGAATTAAGCTCAGTGTGCCCAGCAGTGTTGCTGACAGAAGCTGTGAGAGCCTCAGGACATCGGCATCCTGGTGACCACGTGTAGAAAAGTCTAGGGAGGCTGGTAGGCTTGCTAAGAAGACAGACATTCCCTAGGGCCTCTCCCTGAAAACCCTAAGTAATGCAGTGCTTCCTAAGGTGAGGCATAATGACTTTTTATCTTTCTTGCAGGTCCCTAATTAGAGACTCTGCAACAGACACATCAAATTAAATGGGACAGGAATTCCATTAGAGGCAGGAGTGAGTAGGAAATTCCTTGGCCAGACCCCAGTGTTCACCCAGTTTTATGTTTACCGTAATGTCTTCGCCCCTGAAGACATTGTCCTTCCCAGGCACCCTTACTGCGGCAGTCAACCAATGAGCAAAAGCTGTGGGGCACCTACACCCCCTGGCATTTGTGGAAAGCACTTTCACCTGCCTGGTCTCATCCTTTCGCCTCAGGCGGGTAGGATAGATGTCACTCTCTTAGGACGAGGACTCTGAGAGGCTGAGTGTCATGAGATCCCACGGCTCGCCTGGGACAGAGTTGGGGCTGGGACCCCGGCTGCCTGATCATCCTCCACTCCTGCCCCCACTCCCAGGCCGCACCAGGGGATGGAGAGGCAGTAGAGACACCAAGCTCTCTGCCATCGGAGGCTTTCTTTTCAAACAACCACTTGTTCTTTGAGGTCCTTGTAGATACCATCTTAAGAAGACTCTCTCACTCAACACAAGTCAACTCTGGCAGGAAAAGCCTGGGGCGGCCACCGCCCACTGCACACGGAGAGGATGGGAAGGGGGCAGGGAGGGCTCAGAGCAGCAGGGGAGGAGAAATAAAGGGAGACCCCCTCCAGGGCTCGTCAGCCTCTCAGCTGGCATATTCTTCTGAGCTGCTAATCTTGGCTTCTTTCTAATCACTGAATTCTCTTTCAAAGAGTCCTTTCCCCACACCTCCTCCCCTTCTTCTCTCTTGGAGGGCCCTTTAAAGCAGACCTCAAACTAAATAAACACACAAGTGAAGCCAGCCGGGGCTGTGGATGTGGAGGGCGTAGCCAGTGGCTTTGGGCTCTGCGTGCGTGTGTGTGTGTGTGTGTGTGTGTGTGTGTGTGTGTGTGTGTTTGCCAAGATGAGGAACGGGTGGTGGGGACTCCTGGTTCTCCCCGCGCTTTGCCTTGTCCTCCTGTCTTCTATTCCCTGGGCCTCTGTTGTGTGTCTTTCAAGCATCCGTCACCTGCCTTGATAGTTCTCCCAACGATGCTCATCTTCATCGTGCCGTGTTTGCGTTTGTTTCTGCCTTCCAGCCTCCTGCTCTCCTTTCTTCCTCCCCCCTCCCTTTTCTATGCCTTCCCTTCCTCTGTTTCCTTTTTCAGCAGAGCAGATCTTTCTGTGATCTTAAAACATGTACATTTAGCTGATGGGTAGAGGAAGGGTGTGGGCCCTGGAGCCTAGGTTTAATTTAAGCCCCTTAGAGCTCAGTTCTCCTTGCATGATCGGGCTTAGCTATGGTACTGCTTTAAGGGTTGCTGGGAAGATTAATTGGATAACACATGTAGGACACACGGAATGGTGTTTGGCACACAATAAAGGACTCATGACTGCAGGATCTCCATCAACAAGGCACTGGGTGAGCAGCGTGGGTCCTGCTTTGGATCCCTGGATCTAAGTTGCCCGTTGAAGACCAGGCTGTATCACAGTATATAAATACCATTTTCTGTTTGGTCCGTTTTTTGCTTATCTGACCTGAGAGCTGCTGGGCTACGTTAACAATTTTCACAAAATCCCTAACCTAATGGGGGACAGATGAGACACCTAGAAAGATCGGGGACCTCTACTTGGGACGAGGCAATGGTGTGAAAGCAATGTGCGTTCAGTGGAAACTGTACTTTGGGTGCCCACACAACCATTCTGTTTTTACTTTCAGTACAGCGTTCAGTGAATGACATGAGATATTCAACACTTTATTTTAAGATAGGCTTTGTGTTAGGTGATTTTGCCCAACTGTGGGCTAATGTAAATGTTCTGAGCACGTTTAAGGTAGGCTAGGCTAAGCTATGATGTTTGGTGGGTTAGATATATCAAATGTATTTTCGATTTATGATATTTCCAACTTATAGTGGGTTTATTGGGATGCAGTCCCATCGTAAGTTGAGGGGCATCTGTACAATCCCACCATAGACTTCCTGTGGACAGCTCTCAAGTACCTATTTGGGTACTTCAAATGTGGAAAGCAGAGTTTGAATTCTAGCCCTGCCTGCATGCTTTTTTTTTCAAACTTCATTAGTTTTGACAAGTGCACGCAGTCAACTGAGATAGAGAACATTTCCATCACTCCAAAGGCCCTCAGGCCCCTTTGCAGTCAACCTTTCCCCCACCTCCCTATCAATCACTGATTTGTTTTTGTCTTTTTTGGATGGTCATATAAATGGAGCATACAGTGTGTAGTCTTTTGAGTCTGGCTTTAGTGACTTACAATGCACTTGAGATTTATCCATGTGTTTGCATGTATCAGTAGTTGGTTTCCTTTCACTGGTGAATACTTTTCCACTGTATGGATATATCACACTTTGTTTAACCATATGCTGGTTAATAGACATTTGGGCTGTTCCAAATTTTTGACTATTAAAAATAAAGCTTGTAAAGGAAAATGAAAATCTCAGGACCCACACCCCCCAACTCCTTATGCAAAAGGGAAGGTCAAGCCTGGAGCTGAGTCATAACACCCGCTCCCAAATGGATAGCTGTCCCTAACATTATGCATCAGCCAGATCCCCACGGAAAGGGGAAAGGCCTCAGGCATCTGTGGAGGACTGCCCCACAGGTCATTCATAAGGAAATTCCTTGCTGGCCTCCCATAAACAAGGTCATACCAATTGTAGCTCTAGGTCTACAGTCCACGTCTAGCTCCTAAAACTAAAATCTGTTCAATTCCACACAGATCATGTTGATTCCAAGCTTATCTTCCCAGGTGCAGAAGAGAGACCAGACACCCACCCAGAGACATCTGCATAATTGATTCTTCCTTTATTCCCTTTCTCTCTTCAAACAATTACCTTACATAAAATGTGAATTTCCTCGGCTTCACAAAAATGTAACCATTTGTCTCGCTACTCCCCTAACTCCTTTTTCTTCTATGTGCTCTCTCCCCTTAAATACCGAGTTCCCAAATCCCTCTTTGGTGAAAGCAGTCACATCTGTGCCTTGTGATTTTCCCAGGAATGTCCTCAAACTTTGGCTCAGTAAACCTCCATTGATTGAGATTTTGGGTCGTCAAGCTGCTATGAATATTCACATACATACATGTGCTTTGTTTTCTCTGGGTTGAATACCTAGGAGTAAAATTCCTGGGTCATATGACGAGTATATGGAAAATAACTTTATCAGGAACTGCCAACCTGTTTTCCAAAATGCCACACCATTTAGCATTTCTGGCGGTAATGTATGAAAGTGTCGCTTGCTCTGCACCCCCACCAGCACTTGGTATTGCCAGTTATTTTATTTTTTCTCCTCTAATGGATGCGAAATGCTATGTCATTGTGGTTTTACTTCGCATTTCCCTTAAGACTAATGACATTAAACATTTTTTCATGTGTTTATTTGCCATTTGTATGTCTTTCTTGGTAAAGTGTCAGTTCAAATCATTTGTCCACTTTTTAAAATTGGGTTTTTGATTTTTTTATTATTGAGTTTTGAGAATTATTTATATATTATGGTTATGAATCCTTTATCAGATATGTGCTTAGCAAATATTAATATTTTTGTCCCAGTCTATAATGTGTCTTTTCAATCTCTTAGCAGTGTCTTTGGAAGAGCTGAAGTTCTAAATTTTGATAAAGCCAAATTTATCAATTTTTTTCTTTTATGGATTGTTTTTGGTGTTGTATCTAAGAAATCTTTGTCTCACCTAAAGTCACGAGGTTTTTCTTTTATATTTGCTTAGTTTTACGTTTTACATTTAGGTTTATAACTAATTTTGAGGTAATTTTTTGTATATTATGCAAGGTTTGGATTGAAGCTCCTTCTTTACATAAAGAAAATTTGCGATTGTTGAAAATGCTATCCTTTCTCAACTGAATTACTTTTGCACATTTGTAAAAATCAGCCACCTGTAGATATGTGGGTCTATTTCTGGACTCTCTGTCACTGTTACACTGGTCTATTTATCTACTTTGATGCCAGTACTACACGGTCTTGATTAATGTAGCTTTTGATTAATGTAGCTTTATAATAAGTCATGAAATCAAGTAACATTAGCCCTCCAACTTTGTTCATCTTTTTAAAAATTGTTTTGGCTATTCCAGTTTTTTGAAATTCAATATGAATTTTAGAATCAGCTTAACAATTTCTACAAAAATCATGCTGGCCTTTGATTGGAACTGTGTTAACTTTGAAGATCAATTTGGGCAGAATTGGTTTCTTAACAATAGTGAGTCTTTTGACTCGTGAACACAGGGTTGCTTTCCACTTATTTAGGTCTTGGTCAATTTATTTCAGCAATATTTTATAATTTTCAATATATATGTCTTGTACAGCTTTCATCAGATTTATTCCCAAGTATTTCATGTATTTGAGACTATTATAAATGACAATTTAAAAAAATTCAATGATTTCTGCAAATTGATCCTGTATCCTAAAACCTTGCTAAACTCACTTATTAGCTTTAATAGTTTTTAAGATTCTCTTAGATTTTCTACATGGATGATTATGTTTATCGATGGATAAAGACAGTTTTACATCTTCCTTTCCAATTTGGATGCTTTTTAATTCTTTGACTTGCCTTGTCTCACTGGCTTGAATCTTCAGTAAAATGTTGAGTAGAAGTGGAGTGGAAATCTTTGTCTTGTTCCTAATCTTAAGGAGAAAACAGTCAATCTTTCACCATTACTTATGATTTTAGCTGCAGGTTTTTCATAGTTCTTTGTCAAATTGAGGTTTCTTGTTTTTGAGAGTTTTTGTCAGGAAGGGGTGTTGGAGGCAATCAAATGCTTTTTCTGCATCTATTGAAATGCTCACACAGTTTTTCTTTTTTATTTTATTCTAATGTTAAACCAACCTTGCCTTCCTAGGATAAACCCCACTAAATTATGACATTTTTAAATTGTTGAACTTGATTTGCTAAAAGTTTGAATAGAATTCTTGTATATATCTTCATGAAGGATATTGGTTGATAATTTCTTTCTCTTAAAATTTATTTATCTGGTTTTGGTATCAGAGTAATGCTGGTCTCATGGAATGAGTTTGGGAATATTCCTCTTTTTCAATTTTCTGGAAGAATCTATGTAAAATTATCATTATTTCTTCCTTAAATGCTTAGTAGAATTCCAGTGAAACCATATAGACCTGGGGTTTTCTTTGCGGGAAGGTTTTTAACTATGAATTCAGTTTCATAAATAGATGTAGGATCATTGAGAATACTTATGTCTCATTTGATGAGTTTTGTGTCTTTTAAAGAATTGGTCCATTTCACCTAAGTTATCGAATTTATTGGTATGAAGTTGTTCATAATATTCTCTTACTTTTCTTATAATGTCTGTTGGATCTGTAGTGATATCTCCTCTCTCATTTCTGATGTTGGTAACTTATGTTTTTTCTATTTTTTCTTGATCAGTCTGGCTATATGCTTATTAATTTCATTGATTTTTACAAAGAACCAACTTTTGTTTCATTAATTTTTCTCTGTTTTTTTCTGTTTTCAACTTTGTTGATTTCTGGTATTTATTGTTTCCTGCCTTCTGCTTGCTTTGGATTTAATGTGCTCTTCTTAATCCTACAATTTCCCTCTAATTTCTGCTCTAGCTGCATCCTACAAATTTTTATAAGTTTTGTTTTTATTTTCATTCAACTTAAAATATTTTCTAATTCTCATGATGAAAGCCTATCTAATCTATGAGTTATTTAGGAGTATGTTGTTTAATTGTAAATATTTGGGGGTTTTCCTGATCTATTTCTGATATTGATTTCTAATTTAATTCTATTGTTGCTTGAAAACATTCTTTGCATGATTTTAATTTTTAAATATTTGTGGAACTGTGTTTTATGCGAGAACATTATTTACCTTGGTGAATGTTCCACATGTACTTGAAAAGAATGTATATTCTGCCATTTTGGAGTCTTCCATAAATGTCAGTAGGTCTAGTTGGTCGATAGTGTTGCTCAGATCTTCTGCAGTCTAACTGATTATCTGTCTGCTTGTTCTATTGATTACTGAGAGAAGAGTATTGAAATTTCTAACTATCATTGAGGATTTTTCTATTTCTCCTTTCTGTTCTGTTAATTTTTGCTTTATGTGTTTTGAAGCTCTGTTGTTAGAGGCATATGCATTTAGGATTGTTATGTCTCCCTGGTAAATCGATCTCCTTTGTGATTCTGCAATGTCCTTTTTATCCCTGCTAATACTTCTTGCTTTGAAGTCTGTGCTTCACAGAGTTTTTGCAACCCCAAGACAATAAGACCCGAGTGTGGAGAAAACCAACAGCAACCCTCCATTTTTCTCTCCATCCCCATTTCCATGATGTGGCCTATTTAAGCATTGCCTGGCACCCTAAGCTGCCTGGGGGAGATGAGCAAAATAAAGCAGGCTTGATGTTGAGAGATGCCCTTTGGCTCTTAGAGCCAAACTGGGGGAGTATTTCAGTAATGGTGGGGCTAGAGCCCTGGGCTACCTGAGTGAGAGTTGGTGACCTGGATGCTCAGACGTACCAAGCAGGCAGGGCAATCAGCAGCACTTGAGCATGTAGCAGCCAAGTGTCCTGTAGTTCCCCAAAGTAGGTACATCACAGTCAGCTGCAGACACTCAGGAATAGGTAGAAGACTGGAGTTTCCACCCTCAGTTGGAAATCTCCCAGCCTAGGAAAAGTGTCAGGTAGCCCTTAGGGATTTGGGAAGGCTGTGTATATGGTGGATGTGGGGATTTAGGTGTTTGGAGAGTGAGATGGGAAAGAAGGATTTGGACACCCCATCACTATGGGAGGAACAACAAGCCAAAACAATCTTTTGCTCTCAATTGGCTCTTTTCTCTTAATATTATTAATTTTGAATTCCTATTACTATGTTTGGAGCATACTAAGTGCTCATGAAGAATTTGTTGAGAGAATAAATGCCTAAACTTGAGAAACAAAGGTTATAGGAAAAAAAATTCCTTCCTCTGTGGCTTACTGTGGCCGTATCTTTTCTTGGAAGGATATGTGTTAGTCAGCTATTGCTATGACAATAGTGCATAATGAACAACTTTAAAAATCTTAGTGCCTTATAAGATCAAGCATTTATTTTTCGCAAGAGACTATGGGTCTTGGGTCTGTGGGTTGGCTGTGTGGCTCTATTTCAGTCTGGGAGTTTGGGTTCAGGTCTGCTGTTCAATTTCTCATGGGGGGATCAGCAGCTAGCAGACGCATATACTTCTCACGGTGGGTTCAGAGACTTAAGAGGCTAAACCAAGCCACAAAAGTGTAGTGAAAGCCTCTGCTTGCATTATATCCACTAACATTCCATAGGCCAAAGCAAGTCACATAGCCTAAAGTTAGGCAGGGACACATACACACACACATATTTTATTTATTTCTTTATATATTTATTGTGTCTGCTAAGAGGCACAGCAAAGCCACATGGCAAAGAGTGTGGATATATAATTCCATTACAGGGAGGCAGTGAAGAGCTATGAACAATAATTCAATCTACTACAGATGCCTCTATGTGCCAGGCACTGTTCTAATCACTTTACCTGTGTGAATGTATCAGGGTAAATAATGCCTTCTTTGATGACTTTAAGGATAGATGGAAACATAAAGACTCAAATTGATTTTTGTTTAGATTTCTAGAGTTGTGAAGGAAACTGTAAGTTATATATGCAATAATATACAAAATACACTAAAATTTTAAAATTCTATGTAAAAAAAAACTCATTATGAAAAGAGTCCAAATATTTTGTATTGTTATTTCAGGAATTTTCTGAGAATATGTCAGTGATTTTTTTAAATCTTCTAAAAGTTCTATGTGCCCTTGGTATTTACAATATATCAAGGAGTAAATATTTACTGCACTCCTATTGCACACAATACTTTCCTATGCTGTACTGTGGGGCTTCCTGCCCTTGGGGAACTTAAGATTTAGCCAGGAGGGAAAAGGTATTTCCATGAAGACAACTAACAATAATCCAGGGCGGTAAATATAAGTGCCAAATGGCCGTCCTGCAGAGAAAGAAGGCCTGGCTTATGCCTTCACCCTACAAAAATACTTAAAGTCCTGTCATTAAAAGGACCCACATCTAATTATTTGGCTTATTTCCTGTCCAAAGCTTTCTTTGTTCTGGACATCCAGAAGAAATGTGAATTGTCATAACATTGCATCATTTCCAAAAGGCTCCAAAAATTTCCTAGAGAAACAGAGAGCAAATCATGTTACGCGTTATTGGTTTGGTGAACTTATTGATGTAACTGATCCTTCCCTTCCTCTATCCTTCACTCTTTATTTCGAGGTAACAAAAAAGAGTGCAGTCCAATAAAATAAACAGAAAGTGCTTGTTCAAAGCCTTGAAACCGATGCTCACAAAACCATTTGCCTCCTTTGACTTAGGTGTCTTGTTTCTTTGTTTCCCAAGGGTCCTGAGGTGATTCCTGTTCACACATGGGGAATGGAAAGAGAATTTGGAAGTTAATTTCCTTTCAAAGCCCTTCTGTTTTTGCCAATCCCACATCTAAGCCAAGGCTGGGTACAGAGAGGGATATTGTGATTCCTAAAAATGGGAGTGCTGTGAAAAATTATGTTTGGCCTCAGGTTTTTCTCCTTAATGATATCAGAATGGTAAGGGCTTTTTTAATTTTAGTTTTGATTTTTCTCTCAGTCAGTCCATTATTGATTTCAAGTATTTTTGTTCAGACACATTATACGTTTTGTTATTGGTCCTTAACTCATGTGAAACACTTTGTAAAAAGGAGGTCAGCCTAAGACCTCAGGATACTTGCAAACCATAAACACTTCTAAAGTAGCTCTGGTTTTATCTGATCCATAAAATAAGATACCCGTCAAGACATTCCATTACCCTGGATAATGGGCTACACTGACCAATGTTTCAATGAACTTCCATAATCAAATTTTTGGATTGGAAGTAGTGAAATTTGCCCTTGGAAACAAAGTAATAATGAATTTTTTTGTATTCATTTATTTTCACAAAGAAATTCCCATTTTATTTAAATTTTGAGATCAAGAGGAAACATGTATGTTCATCATTTGAATAGTGGAATTGAAGTGTGTGGATTTAATATTCCCCTTATCTACAATCCTGCTATTTGTATCATGATTTTATCCACTAGATTTGCTCATCTACTTCCCTTATGCTTCTGACTTGTGTCCTGAAAACCACAGTGAGCGAAGCCCCCAGGAGGAGCTGGGCCTTCATTGACCGTTATCTTACACTGCCCTGCATACCTCTCAGGACTGTCTTTGCTAAGGAAAGAAGGAAGGAGGGAGGAGAGGGGGAGAAAAGAAATGGAAAGAGGGAGGGAAAGATGAAGAAAGGGAAAGAGTAAGGGAAGGGGAAACGAAGAAGAGGAAAGGAGAGAGGGAGGAAGAAAGGAAGGAGCAACAAAGGAAAAAAGGAGGGAAGGAGGGAGGGAAGAAGAGAGGAAAAAGGGAAGGAAAAGGAAGAAAGGGAGGGAAGGAAAGAGAGATAAAGAAAAAGTGTTTTTTATCTAAATATATGAAGGGTCTTCAAAAAGTTCATGGAAAATGTATGTGTATTATGAAAAAACTATGCATGAATTTCAAAATTTGTTTCCACCAAAATAAACTTGCACTAACTTGTTATGACATGTATGAACAAGATCTAGTTTGAGGCACTAAGAAGAATAAGACATCAGTTTGAAAAGAGCCAGTATCAGAGCAACATGAATTCTGCTGAAATTGAAGCAAGAACAAGCACCAAATTTATGATGAAGCTTGGGTGGGAGAATAATGAAATTGTTAATGCTTTATGCAAAGTTTATGGGGACAATGCCCCAAAGAAATCAGCAGTTTACAAATGGATAACTCATTTTTAGAAGGGATGAGATGGTGCTGAAAATGGAATCGCAGTGGCAGACCACATCAACTTGAGAGCAAAAATTAATCTTATTTGTGCCCTAATTAAGGAGGACCAATTATTAATAGCACAAACAACAGCCAACACCATAGACATCTTAATTTGCTCAGCTTACACAATTCTGACTGAAAAACTAAAGTTGAGCCAACTTTCCACTTGATGGATGCCAAGACTGTTGCACCCAGATCAGCTGCAGATCAGAGCAGAGATTTTAGTGGAAATTTTAAACAAGTGGGATCATGGTCCTGAAGCATTTCTTCAAAGAATTGTAAGAGGAGATCAAACATGGGTTTACCAGTACAATCCTGAAGACAAAGCACAATCAAAGCAGGGGCTACCGAGAGGTGGCAATGGTCCAGTCACAGCAAAAGCAGACTGATCAAGAGCAAAGGTCATGGCAACAGTTTTTGGGATGCTCAAGGCATTTTGCCTGTGGACTTTCTGGAGGGCCAAAGAACAATAACATCTGCTTATTATGAGAGTGTTTTGAAGAAGTTAGCCAAAGCTTCAGCAGAAAAACGCCTGGGAAAGCTTCCCCAGTGAGTCCTTCTCCACCAACTGCGGCAGTGCTCCTGCTCCTGCCTCTCGTCAAACAAGGGCAATTCTGTGAGAGGTTCGATGGGAAATCATTAGGCATCCACCTTGCAGTCCTGATTTGGCTCCTTCTGACTTCTTTTTGTTTCCTAATCTTAAAAAGTCTGTAAAGGCACCCAGTTTTCTTCCATCAATAATGTAAAAAAGACTGCATCGACATGGTTACATTCCCAGCACCCTCAGTTCTTCAGGGATGGACTGAATGGCTGATATCGTTGCTTACAAAAGCGTCTCGGACTTGATGGAGCTTACATTGAGAAATAAAGTTTATAATTTTTATTTTTATCTTTTAATTCCTTGTTTCTGTAAACTTTCTGAAGTCCCCTAATAAAAGTAAGAAAATTCACACAAAACATTTTCATCAAAATGAAAAACTTCACTTCAAAAGACACAATAAACATGGAAAAACCAGGCATAGACTGGAAGGAAATATTTCCAAACACATATCTGATTAAAGACCTAAATGTAAGACGTAAAACTATAAACTCTGGAAGAAAACATAGAAGAAATCTTTGTGACCCTGGGTAGCTAAAGATTTCTTACATACTGCACAAAAGTACAATTGATAAAAAATTAATAAGTTGGGCTTCATCCAAATTAAGAATTTCTGTTCTTTGAAAAATACTGTTAAGAGATGATCCACAGATGGGGACAAAATATTTACGAATTACATATTGACAAGAGATTTTTATCTAGAACAAATAAAGAACTCTTTTGTATCTCAGAAATAAGGAAACAAACAATCCTTCTAAAAAGGAGTGAAAGATTTGAACAGATTTTTCACCGAAGAAGAGATACTGATACAAAAAGCATGTGAAAAGATGCTCAACATCATTCGTTATTAAGGAAATGCAAATTAAATCCACAAGATACCCCTACATACCTATCAGAATGGCATAAAAAAATTTTTTTAAAAAAGCAACAAATAAACAAGCACAAATGTGGCACTAGCCAGTGCTGGCAAAGCTGCAGAGCAGTGGCTGCAAAGTGGTGCCGCCACTCGGGGAAACGGTTTGACTGTTTATTACAAAGTTAGACACACACTTAGACTATGACCCAGAAATCCCACTTCTAAGTATTTATGAAACATACATGAAGCAAAAACATATGTCTGCAGCTAACCCTGTCTGAGAATATTTATAGCAGCTTTATTCATAATTAAAAAAAAAACTAAAAACAACCCAAATGTCCATCAACTGAAGAATGGATATATAAATTACAGTTAATCCATACCATGAACTACTGATTCCTGCAAGAATATGAATTAATTTCAAACGTTTTATGCTAAGTTTAAGAAGCCAGACTCAAAAGGTTGCCCACTGTATGGTTTCATTTATATGACATTTTGGAAAAGGTAAAACTATAGGCAGAAAAAAATAGATCGATGATTGCCAGGGGCTCGACTGAGAGAGGCGAGGGGACTGGTTACAGGGGGACTCAAGAGGATGTTTTTGGGATGATAGAATATCAACATTTTGATTACGTGGTATATGTTCACCAAAGGTATAGGCTTATACACTAAAAAGTAAATTTTTCTGTATATTCAGAATATACCTTAACAAACCTGATTTAAAAAATAATTCAGCATTATCATAACATTAACAGATGCATTTGAAATTTGAAAAATCAAGACAACCAAATCAAACTCAGTGTAGAGAGTTTAGAAAATATATAATAAGCAGAAAAAAAAAGAAAGAAAATATAATCACCCATAATTACAGTACCCATAGACGGCCAGTGTTAACAATTTGAGGTAATACTTTTTTAAAAAAAGTACAAAGTTTCATAGCTTACTTTGATTTCTTAACATCTTACATGAACATTTTCTCCTACGTCACCATTTTCCATGAACTCATGGAATTCTCTTGTAAGAATGTACCACAGATTATTTAAAGAATTCTTGATTGTTGGACATTTAAATTATATATAATTTGTCACTTTCACAATTAGTGATTCAATAAGCATTCTTCTATATATTTGTGGACAACCATGACTTATTTGTTTAGGGTAAATTCCCAAGAGTGACACTGCTGGCTCAAAGGGGAGGCACATGTTTAGGGATATTGATAGAGATGTCAAATTGCCCTGAGAGTTTGCACCAATTTATCTAAGTTTACTTTTAAGCTCTCTTTATCTTATCTGCAGTTCACAATTTTCTTTCTAAATTCATCTGGCCCCCTCTTAATAGAAAAATTCTAGCCAAGAATCAAAGCACAGAGAACTTTATGCAGGGCTACGCATAGAGGACGGGATTAAGAATCCTAGTAATTCCCAGCTTTCTCCCTCTCTGCCCTGGGCCCTCCTCATTTCCCATGTGTTGGAGCTTATTTTTTCCTATTAAATAAATTTAATTAATTTTTCTCATAGGTAATTTTAGTTACCAAGCTAAGAGGACTGAAGTTCAAAGGAAAACAAAAATCAATCTCACGTTTAATTTAGCAAACTTACCTTCATGTGTGATTTCTGATTAATATTTTGTGCATTGAAAACCCCTCGCAAGGGTCCAGACCTGATTTCTAGGACTTTTTAGGGGTTTGAGACCCGAGGGTTCCAGGGATGCCCAGCACAGTTCCGAGCCCCGTCACGTCGTCTCGTCTTCCCGCAGCCTCGTGTGCTCCCTAATTGCAAGCAGTGGAGTGGATGACGTCTCTTCCACCTGCTGCGAGGGTCCAAGTGGAGGATGCTTTGGAAAGCACCTCGAAAGCGTTAGTCGTGATTTGAACATGCACGTGTATGTTTTCCGTTGGCGATGACTCGGGGACATTCCCAACAGGACGAGCCGCAGGTGTGGAGCACGCCCGGTCCCGGTGCGCGCGGGGATGGGCGAGCTCGCGCCTGCCCCCGCCGTCGGTCTTCCCCGGGTTCTCAGGGTCCGCTCTGACCAGCCTCTAAGGCACCGTATTTCCATTGCCGTTTTCTATCCCTGCAGAGTTTGGTCTTTATCTTGTAGGTCATCGGCCCCCAACCTCTTTGGCACCAGGGCCCAGTTTCAAGGACAACCGTGTTCCCGCGGACGGGGCGGGGGTGGCGGGCGAAGGGCGCAGTCAGGCGGTGACGCGAGCCCGGGCCGCGCTCGCAGCCCGTTCCCGAGTTGAACGGAAGACCATTTTTCCAGGCAGGAGACAGGCGGCGCGTGGCGATGGGGGAGCAGAGCTCTGCACCCGGGGTCAGTAACAGGCCACAGACAGGTGCCGGTCGGCGCCCGGGGTTGGGGACCGCAGCTTTGGACAACAAAGAGCTGTTCTGATTACGTCGAGGAGAACACCAAGGTCAGATCCGCGTTTTAGAAAGAATACTTTGGTGGCGGTGCGTGGGGGAAGCATCAGAGGGCGCCCATAGTTCGCCCCACCCCCCACCCCTCCTGCCCTGCCTGTGTCTCGGAGTCACATTCCCCAGGTTCCTTGACAGGTGGCTCCCAGACAGGTGGGCCACTGGGACGCCCTGGTGGAAGCCAGTCCACCCCCTCTGCCTCCCCAGCCTCCGGCTGCGTTTCTTCATTTCCTCTGTCCCGTCCCCTGCCTCCCCCATGCAGTTCCTGCCAGGCGGCTCCTGCTGCTTCTGGCCCTGGTCTGACTGCCCCAGCCTCCTCCCAGCCCTAGAGTGGTGGCTCTTCCTGCAGATGCTAATCCTGGGATTGCCTAAGGCCCCTTCTCGGCCTCTTCACTCTTCTGTCCCCTGCAAACCAATTCCTTGCGTTAAATTCCCTCTTTTGGAAGCACCTAGAGTGGCTCGTTTGCCCGGTTAGACTGGGTGGATGCAGAGGCGGGGAGCAGCGGACAGCAGTTCAGTCCCAAAGCATTTGCTGAAAGCCAGGGGACAGGCACAGTCCCGGGGGCAGACGGGCGCATACATAGGCGACTTCCACGTACTGCCGTGCTGAGAGCACCGAGAAGTGTGCGAAGGGGCACCGGAGATGAGCAGATTGGAACCGCAGAGGTCCGGCCAAAGCGCACTAACAGCGTCAACGTGGGCAGCGGTTCTACTCACCACTGTTACGCTCCGGGCCTTTCAGGGCTCCTAGCACATAGCAGAAGCTCAGTAAATAGGAGGAATGGTGCCTTCTCACAGAGGTGCATAGACACGTCTTACTCGCATACAACAAAATCGCTAAGACATGATTCTGAGTATGAATTAGATGGCAGGAGTAATCAGCCAGAAGTTAGCAACTGGGAATGTTCAAAAAGATCCCAAACGTTCTAGAGTAGAAAAAATGAAATGAAAAAGGTGTTCTCAAAGAGAACAGTTCTGGTGAGCCAATCAATGGAATATGTAATTTCCCTTCAAAAATGGCGACATCTACTTGGTCCGAATGTAACTTGTGTTTTGTTCCGTATGTGAAATGAACCCAGCCTGCATTTTTGTTTGCCTGAGACCTGGGAGCTTTCTCAAAACTTCCCCCACACCCTGACTTTTAGACTCTTGATGAGATGCTGTGAAAAACCAAGATGTCAAGGTGCACGTGGTAAATTTCATGGTTAGTCACGAAGCCCCTGATTTAACATTTGTGTGATCACAACTATAAATATTGCAATTTTGAGATGAATGTTATGCTGTTTAAGCAGAAAACTAATTATAGCGAGGAGGCTGCATGATAGACAATGTTTGTCACTTCATTATCAAGGCAGAACACACAGGCCCTGCCTTTGCTCATAGATTATTACATGTGTTAGTAAATCAGTTAACCTCCAAAATTATAAATTACCAACAGCTTGCGCATTTTTAGCTGAAGAATTTTTTTTTAATAATTCAGTTCCTTCGTATAATACATTCTACTTTAGGAACTGTCATTTGGCTAATAATAGTATAAAAATTGAAGTAGGAAAAGGATTTTTAAAAAATCTTTAGGTAAAGAAAAAACTGATAGGATATAAGGAAAAGCAATTTGGTAAGTCTTCTAGGCATCCTCCGTCCTCCCTTCCCCTCCCCACAAAATATATGAATTAATCAGCAATTTTTTGGTCAGTAGCATGATAGGTCTAAATATGCTACAGATGAATCCATATTCATCTTTCTCTAATCCTTGGAACCCCATTTTAGAGACTGGAAAACTGAGGCACAGGAAGCTGAATACTTCAGAAGGTCATCTACTGCCTAGTTATGAATAATTCAGAGAGTAATCCTCAGACCAGTAGCATTACTGGGAAGATTTTTAGAAATGCAGAATCTCTGGGCTCCCAAGATCTACTGAATCAGAATCTACATTCAAACAAGATCCCCAGGTGATATGGATACTCGAAGTTTGAGCAGCACTAACCTAGTGAATCGTGCTGGAGGTGGGATTACAATCTTTAGCTTTTGGCTGAGATAGACTCCACCACCTTGGGTCTCTGCTGAGATGTCACCTTCCCAGGGAAGCTTCCCATGACTTTCCTGATTCCACTAAAAGGCTTCAGACAGTCTGTAATGTCACCATGTCCCTTTAGAGCCCTAGCCTGCCATTTATGAGGTCTAGTTAATGAACTCCAACAGATGGTAATAACCACAACTCCAGTATCATCCCAATAAAATCCAGTAATTAGGGCAGCACCTTTCCTGTCATTTTCAGCCCAGAGGGCCCCACCCTGTGCCCTATAATAATTACCGTGGTCCACAGGGCCTGCCCCAGGAAACCAACAAGGAAGCCCTTCTCTTGCAAGTTTACAGAGTGGCACTGTCCCTTCCTGTCCCGATAAACCATGCTGTGGTTTGGAAATGAATTGTCACCTTTTTTAAAATGATGTTTTGAGTACGAGTGTAACAGCATTTGCAATTATCAGAGGTCACCTAGCCAGTTGGTGAGACTCGTGGCTGTTGCAGAGGGGTATGGTCCCTGAGGAAGCAAGGAGTTTGCGGACATCCTCCCCATCTCCCACACAAATGATCACGGAAGACGCGTGAATTGGCTTTGGAGGCTTTCCAACTCTTCTAAACAAAGCTTCAGTTCTTTTCCAGGTGATTTTTAAAGTTTACCTGGACCTAAGTTGAATTTATTTCCAAAGTCTCCTTCCCGTGTCAGCCTGGCGCCTACATAACACCTCCTTGAAGACTGGAAAAAAGGCGTACAAATCTGGCCTGAAAGTAAATAGAGAATCGGTGGGATGAAGGTTGGGTAGCTTTATGCCGTCTCGGGGGGCACAGGTTGGGGGCGGGGCAGTGGAGCTGAAATTGCAGATGAGAAAACTATATTAAAAAGTGGAGAGAAGTGCTTGAATGTAAGGGTTTGGATCCAACATTGGAGTGGCTCTAGAAGACAAGACCTAGGTAGGTCGTGGAGCTATTAATACTTTTCTAGAAATTTCTTTAGAAAAGAAAATGTTTTCTAGACTACTTTAATTCTCTCTAGGGGCAACAGAATGGACTGCTTGACCTTCATAGGGACATTGATATTTTTTTCAGTTCTCTAATTTCCCCCCTTAGCACGTGAAAGTGCCAAGATTTCTGTCAGCCCCTCCCCTTTGTTAGCCAAAAGCCTTTTAAAGTCTCACTTTCTCCACTAAGCTCCACAAACAAACTAGAAACAGATTTCAGAGCCTCTTCTTTGTCTGAGGAAGGGAGGAGAACTGACATTTAATGAGTTCCTCCTAAGTCCCAGCTCAGCCCAGGTTCCTTTGTTTATCTTATTTTGCTGAATTTTCATGAGATTTGTGCCTGTCTTCCTACTTATGTGATATGTCTCATTTATGCCCGTCTTCTCAGGTGAAGAAATCTTAGATTAAGTAATTTACCTATTCTCATGTAGCTAATTAACTTCAAACATAAAATACTCTCTTCCTTACTCCATGTTATTTCTGAACTTGTCCATCTTTTTTTGCATGCATATAGACACACAGATACAAGCACAGGTGGGCAGACACACAAAACCTAGCCTCACAGTAAAGTATAGTTTTTTATTTATGTCTCTATTAGATATCTAAACTGTTAAAATGACTATTTTTATGCTCTATAGGCTCAAATTTGAGAGTATCTGTTTTCCTTTAATGATACTGTCAATTTCTCAATTTCATTGATTTCTGTTTCTCCTGCCACCAGCTCCCTGGCCCTAGCACACACAGTACTTGCATCAGGAGACATTCAGTACATGGTTCGTAACCAACCAAGGATGAAGGGCATATCTATTAAATTTGCTTTTTTATTAGTCTTCAAAAATCCTGGCAAGGAATCACGTGAGAAGTCCCGTTTATAAAGGGGAACCCACGGCAGATGTCTTTCATTACACTGGCATTTGGCATTAAAACTGCTTTTTTAAAAATTGAGTTTCCCAGCTGGTGTTCTCACTTAGAATTCTGAGTATCCTGGAAGGAACTGGGAGTGTTTGTCGATAGCTAAGGATGTGACCGGGCACTTGTGGACCTGGCTTTGCCAAAGCCCTTTTGAAGCTGTGAGATCGCAATGCATGGTGAGTCAGGACAGGACAGATGGCCCCGTGACATCGGGCTGAGCCATTGCAGGGATCTAATGTTACACTGGCAATCTATGCTCTGTTTTGCATGTCGTACAGGAGTCTAACTGCAACTGGCTATTAACTAGATTTTGAAAGTATTTCCTCGTGTCACTGTGCTAGACTTTTTTACTATCGTCTCATGGATTGAAAGCAGCACCTTGGCAGGGTCCTGGCAGGAGAAGGGGAGTATACGCTCGTGGAGTAATTAAGGAGAGTGTTTTGAAAGGGATGATTTACTGAGGTGTGGGCAGAGTTAAGGGAAACTGCCCAGGGATGGGGCAGGAATCGGCGTTAGCAACGTGGCAGAGCTGGTGCCACCTGCTTTGTGCTCCTGGCTTCTGGACAGGGGTAAAAAGAAGGATGGGTTATTGGCATCTGGAGAAAACAACTACACAGAGGGCCATTGTTGCCTGGGGGGTAGCAGCAGAAAGCAACCTTGGGAGGGGGGAGTCTGGGAGATAAATTCCCTGACCCCGCTCTCCACTGGCTGGACACAGAGAAGCCAGCAGGCCAGGAACTCAGGTACCCCTCTAGGCCCAGGGAGGCATGATTAAGGTGAGAACACACCTGCAGGCAAATAGAAATGCCCAGCAAAGCAGCAGTCCTCAAATCTTGTTTGCAAACCATTTGTATTGGTTCAGAAATGTTCTTTTGTGGAAAAAACGGGTTCAATGAAGTTCAACAGGTCTCTTTACCTCAGGATGTCTTAGGAGCTCTAAAATGCAAATTTGCACTATGATTCTTCAATGGAAACGGTCAATTTCCCAAACTTAGTTGGTCATGGGATCCTTTATTTGAAGAAGCGTCTCATAGGACTTGCATTATCAAGAACTTGTTTTAATCCATTGATTAAAGCAAAAACAAACAAATGAACAGACTGAAGCAATAATGATAAAGAAATCAGGAGACCTCGGACATGGGTGGTGCTGAGTTATAGGCAGCAATGCAATTCCTAGCAGCCAATAAAAAGTGACTCCAAACAAAAAGGAGACATCCCTCTGTATTCTACTAGTCGAGGTTTGGCTTTGCCATGCAGGAGTAAGAAGTGTCACCTACGGAAGACCTGGCCGCCCCCATGCGTCCTGCAGTGACACTGTCACTCTCTTCTTTTTCCCTAAGGCTGCGGAAGATGGCGTTTGCCTCTCAGGACCGTCCGCAGTTGCCCCACACCCCCGCACGGTGTGGCCGGTCCGCCCGCGGCCGACTCTCGGACGAGCTGAACCGGCCGTTCAGTGGACCGGTCCCGGCTCTGCCCTCGCGCAGCCGGCCGGCCGCTCGCCGCGTGCACTGATCGCCGACTGCACAAGCGGTGTTCCCGGCCAGCAGTGACGCCCGCTCCCTTCCGCCGCTGCCCGAGGGCGCTGCGTGTTTTCTCGTTGAAGCACCGCAATCACTCCGTGAGACATCGCTGCGGCCCTTTACCAGCAAGAACACCAAGTCTCAGGGAAGCAAAGTGACCAACCCACGGTCGCTTGGCCACGCTGGGACTGGGAACCGGGAATTTGGCCCATGAATCGATGCTGTCCCTGCCTTGCCAGCTATGGAACGTGAGGCGGGGAATCGTCACTTAAAACCCGCACTGCCTTGAAGGGTAGGGCATAAATTCAGACGGGCCTCTCCCTTCCCTTGCAGACGCTGGCGTGCGAGCGAAAGGGGGGTCGCATTTCCGCGCCGGCCGAACCTCCAGTCGCGCGGGGCAGGGCCGGGACCGTGCGGGAGGCGGGGATGAATCCCCGCGTTAGAGAGTGAGCGAGGCTCGGGCGGGGAGGGACCGGAGGGCGGGCGCGGAACTCGGGGAATCAGACGGGGAGCGTGGAGGACTCGGCGGCTGTGGCCGAGAACGCGGCGTCCGGGGACGGCAAGGGCCGCCGCCCAGAAGGCGACCGCAGTCTGGCTGCCGCATCCTCGCGCGAGCCCCGCGTGGGGCCTGCGGGCGGCGTTTGGGGACGTCGAGGGCAGAGCGACGGGCCCTGGCGCGGGCGGCCCAGGCGAAGAGCACGACGCGCTGGCCGGACTGACGCCGGGGAGCTGCTCGGAGACGAGGGGCGGAGGCGGGACGCTCCGGGGCGCAGGCTCGCGGGCCGCGTGGGGCGCAGTCGGGCCGCCCGCCGGCCCCGACAGCCGAGCTCTTACGCACCCGTCGTTGCCCGCTCGGCGCCCGCCACGGCTGCGCGGTTGCCCGAGGAGGGCGCGGCTCCCGGGCCTGCTTTCGAAGCCTCAGGCACCGGGGTCTCTTCACGTCTCCTTCGGCCACTGGGCCGCTGCGAGAAAGCCCGAGTTCCTGCTTCGTGAGCCCGGCTGCAAGAGCCTTTCTGTTGTGATACCCGCAGCTGTGGCGGGGTGCGTCTGTCTGTCTGTCTGTCTGGCGAACTGCTCAGCCTCGGTTAACCCGGGCAGGGCTCCCGGACACCTGCGGGAAGCCGGCCTTCTCTTGTGAGCCCTGTCACTGTCGGCAGTCCCAGGGAGCACGGACGCCGCTCGGCTGGGGGCTCCGGGACGCCGCACTGGCTGCTCACCTGTCCTCGGCCCCGTCACGGTGTCTGCGTTTCTCACTGTTCATCTTTGGTTCATTTTTCCCAATTGGTTACGATCTTGTCTCGGAGGTCTTAGCCATCTCATCTAGAAGCATCACGCAGGAGCACACAGTGTCCCACGACACGTGAGCCCAGAGCAGATTGCGGGATGACCTACCTGTGGCAGGCAGAAAAACGCCCTCCTTAAACGTGGCCACGTCCTAATCCCTGGACCTGTGCATGTGTTACTTTGCATGTTAAGGGACTTCGCAGATGTGATTAAGTTAAGGGTCTTCGGATGGACGGATTATCCCGGATGAGCGGGGCTGGCCCGGCGCAATCACCAGGGTCCTTACAAGAGAGGGAGGAGGGTCAGAGCCAGAGAAGGTGATGTGACCACACTGTACCGCTTTCTTTGGAGATGGAGGAAGAGGCCGTGAGCCAAGGAATGCGGACAGCCACCGACGCTTGAAGAGGCAAGGAAACTATCTCTCCCCTGGAGCTTTCAGAAGGAACGCAGACCTGTGGACACAGATCTGCTGATTTTAGGCCAGTGAAATGTATTTTGGACTTCTCACCTCTAGAACTGTGAGACAATAAATTTGTGTTCTTTTTGGCAATTCGTTACAGTAGCAACAGGAGACAAATACATTACTTAAAAAGAAAATGAAATCCTAAAGAAATAAACATAGGTCAGAAAACATTTTCTGTATGTTTAGGTATTGTAACAGTAACCCAACATTAAAGAACAAACTGCAGCCCGGGCGTGGTGGCTCACACCTGCAATCCTAGCACTCTGGAAGGCCGAGGCAGGAGGATCGCTTGAGCTCAGGAGTTCGAGACCAGCCTGAGCAAGAGCGAGACCCCATCTCTACTAAAAAAAATAGAAAAGAAA
>NW_012146412.1:2190884-2210228 GCF_000956105.1 Propithecus coquereli | reverse complement strand
TGAGCTAGGCTGATGCCACGGCACTCACTCTAGGGCAACAGAGTGAGACTCTGTCTCAAAAATAACTAACTAACTAACTAACTAACTAAATAAATAAAAAAGAACAAACTGCAAAGTGCAAATAAAATGTATTCAAATCACCCTAAAAAAATGCCTGTCATTTTACCCTGTTCTCTTTCAATATTTGGCCATGTGTATTTTTAAAATGTAGTTAAAATTAGAATACATATAAGACTTTGTGATTGCTTAATCATAAACGTGCTTCTCAATTGCTACAAAGTCTTCATAACTATCATCTTAAATTACTCCACGATACTCCCCTGAGAGAATCTGCCATAACTTATCCATCATTCCACTGCTGTTAAGCACTTTGGCTGAAGCCAACGCTTTGCTATAACAGCAAATGAGTGACATTTGTATATCATAGGTGTGCACCAGTTTTGATGGCTGACTAGCTGAATAGCCTTGGGAAATGTACTTCATGCCTCAGGGGCCTCACTGAAAAATGAGACCAATAGCTACTGCCTGCAAGGTTGTTGTGAGAATTGAATGAGATATTGGATGTCTGGTACCTCGAATGTTGTTGAGCACCTAGTTGATTACCAATAAATAATAACTTGTGTATTCCTTTCATCAAATGGTAATAGTAATTTGATAATAATTCTTTATCATCCAGGGTCCAAATTTCCCCAGTTGTTTCATAATTATTAGGTTATTAAATATGAAATGTCTGATTTCCTTAAGTACTAAGTTTGACAGTTGACATCTCTGACATTTTACTTTGACATTTCTTGTTTTATTTTTATTGGGAAGGTACATCCTCAGTCTTGCAAACACGTTTTGGCTCATGATTATCTTTTACATTTTTTAGAGCAATTTCTGTGAAACCATGGATAAGTCAAAAATTATTTTCAAATCTGGGTTCAGTTGTGGAACCAATGCAGTGCAGACAGCTCAAAATATCAACGAAGTGTTTGGGAAGGATGTGGCTAATAAATGTACAGTATGTTTGGTTTGAGAAGTTCTGTTCTGGTGATTTTCATCTTGAAAATGAGCCACGTGGGCGACCTGATACCAAGGTGGATAATGATGAACAGAGAGCTGTTGTGGAAGCAAATCCATCTCAACCTACATGTAAATTAGCAGCAAGGTTGGACATTACTATTCCAACAATATTGGACCATTTGAAACAAATCAGCAAGGTAAAGAAGCTGGATAGATGGGTTCTGCGTGAATTAAACAAGTGTCAGCAGAGACATTGTCTCAAAGCTTACCTTTCTTTGCTGTTGCGACAGAAAGGTAAACCATTTCTACACCACATTGTTATGTGTGATGAAAAATGGATTCTTTTTGACAATCGCAAATGTTTCAACACAATGGTTGCATAAAGATGAGGTGCCTAAACACAGTCCAAAACCAAATATTCACCAAAAAAAGCTAATGGTGTCTATTTGGTGGTCCAGTGCTGGTATTATTGAAGTTGGTTGATAAGTCTTTAAAGTCTCTTTTAATCTATAGATTTCTCCTCCATCTTATTTCTCTTTCCTTTTATTTTCTTTGCAACTGATTTGTGGAGAAACAGTGTCATCTTTTCTGTAAAATTTCTCTTAGTTCTGCTGATTGCATCATTACGGTATAATTTAATATTTCCTGTTTGCCTGTATTTTCTTTTTCTTTCTTTCTTTTTTTTTTCTTTTCTTTTTTCTTTTTTAGAGACAGGGTCTTGCTCTGTCTTCCAGGCTGGAGTGTTCAGTGGCCCAATCACAACTCATTGCAACCTCGAATTCCTGGGCCCGAGCAATCCTCCTGCCTCAGCCTCCCAGGAAGCTAGGACTATAGTCACATGCCTCCATGCCTAGCTAATTAAAAAAAATTTATTTTTTTTTTAGAGATGGGGGTCTTGCTGTGTTGCCCAGCCTGGCTTCAAACTCCTGGCCTCAAGCAATCCTCCCCTCTTGGCTTCCCAAAGCACTGAGATTACAGGTGTGAGCCACCATGCTGGGTGTGCTATGTATTTTCTATAAATTGGCAACTAGAGCTAGAGGCACAATCAGATTTCATTTCTTTTTTTTTTTTTTTGTAAGAATACTTCATAGGTGGTAAAGCGAACTTCCATAGGTAAGCACATGAGGTTAGGTTGTTTCTCTTTTTGTGATGTCAGCCCCTCATCATTTTTGCCTAGATCCATTAATTTGTTAGGTGTTGAAAAATAGTGATATTTTAATTCATTTATTTTTTTTTTCATGTATTAGCTGGAATAATTCTATAAAATTCCTCTCATCAACTATTGGGTACCCTGTAGTACATTTTGTAAGGAAAGGGCACGATAAATGCTTGATTCTTTATCTTGATTTGCCAATTATTTTTTAAATGAGTTGGTTTACTGGTTCGCCAACAGGAACAATGAGTTTTCAAAAGTCATTATCAATATGAATGCACGAATGTAGTTTACGGCTGTAAAAATCCTCACTGATACTCAGATTCTCCCATCTTTGGCAACTGTTCAGATTGGCTCCTGTGTCTGTGGATGTGACCTTTGTAATTTGGCAGCTTCCTTGTTTTTCTGGTAAGATGACAGACTCACTTGAGATTTCTCACTTGGACCTAGAACCAGTCATTTCTTCAAGGAGTCATTTAGTACGAAACGGTATTTAGAGACAGCAATCTGAGTACTAAGGGTGCTCAATGCTATTGGGTTAGTCACTATTTTTTAGGTCTTTTCAATAGAGCTGAGAAATACTTTTTTTTAAAATTAAAGATAAAAATATATCAAAAAAATATATCAAAAGTTCATACCAATACTTGCAATTCAATCCAGGATTACAGGTGTTAAACTTAACCTCATTGATTTTACATCTGTCTCATTCCTCCTGGGCCAAAAGTCCTGGATCTTAGCAATATCAACAAACTGATTCAGAGACTTTATTCCACAACACACACAACAGTTCAAAATAACTGCACCGGCACTTCCATCAACAATATAATTACTGAAAAAATTTAAGATGCTTTCGGGCTCTTTTTTTGTCTTAGTTTATACCTTGCTTGGGCGTCTATCAACTTTCTGTGCTTTAATTCCATTTGAAATGGTTCCTATGCGTTTATACCACCAATTCCATATACTGTTAGATTATTGTATTACATTTGTTTTTTACTTTTAGGGATTTAAAACATTTAATCTCATAATTGCATGAAATATTTATGTGGTCCCTAAGTCAAATCTATAAACCATGGTGCATTTAGAGAAGTCCAGTTCCATTTCTGTATTCTTACCTTATTCTCCCCTCCTCCATTAGAAATGGTTTTGTTCTTCCCTTGCATTTTAAAATATTAGTATATAAATATGTGTGTGTGTGTGTGTGTGTGTGTGTGTGTGTGTATATAGTATCTTCCCCTTTTCTAGATAAGCTATGCAAATTTTTAAAAAGTAGACTTTATTTTTTCGAGAGCAGTTTTAGGTTTATAAGAAAGCTCCCACATACTCACTGCCCCCACACACGTATCTTCCCTTACTGTGAACATCCCCCACCACAGTGCACATTTGGTAAGACTGATGAGCCTGCATTGACACGTCATCCTCCGAAGGCCATAGTTTACATTGGGGTTCACTCTTGTTGTGGTACATTCCACGGGCTGGGACAAATGTATAATGACATGTATTCACCATTATAGCATCATATAGAGTAATTTTACTACCCTAAAATAATCTCCTGTGCTCCAACTGTTCTTTCTTCCCTCTCCCTAACCCAGCTATGCATACTTATTAAACTTTTTTTTTAAAAAAAGCAAAACAAACCCAATATCGTGGAGAACCCTGCAGAGTATTGAGACATTTTTTATTTCTTTTTATTCCTGCAGTCTTCTGTGGTGTTGCCATGTGTGGCAGTCTAAGTTATTCAATCTCTGTGCATATAGAAGGCTGCACTATAAAACTGCATTATATGGACATCGAGATTCATTTTACCAATCCCTTAATATTGGTTCTGTAGGTTTTCACAAAAAATTGTTTTTGCTATTATAATCAACACTGAAATGAGCATGTTGATGGATACACATTTTGATGGAATTTCTGACTGTTACTAGAATGGATTCCTATCAAAAAAGTTACTGAGTATATCATATAGTTATTGCAAAACAAACTAGCCCAAGGTTTACTGACTTAAAACAACCATCATTTGTGTAGCTCCCAGTTCTGGGGTCAGCGATTTGGGCTGGCTTCATCCAGACGGTTCTAATCTTCTAGACTGGACTGAACCATGCATCTGTAGTTAGCTGCGAGGTGGGGCAACGGCCAGCTTGTCTGAGGTGGAATCGGCTAGGACAGCTTGCCTATGCTTCATGTGGTCTCACCCTTCAGCAGGCGGCCCTGGCTTGTCACGTGATAGCTGGACAAGGTTTCAAGAGAACAAGCAGAAGTATACAAGGCATTCATTTTGGTCCAGTCTATTGGCTGAGCAAGTCACAAGGCCAGCCCAGATTCAAGCTGTAGGGAAACAGACTCCACCCTTTGATAAGAGGAGCTATAAAGTCACATTGCAAAGGACAGTGACACAGGGAGGGGCGGAAAATTGGGGCAAGTTTTGCAAGCAATCCACAACTCTGGGTGGAAGAATACGGACCTTTGTAAACTCCTAGTATATATTAGGGGCTTCCTCCTTTTATCCCGTTTTTTTCCCCACACGATTGAATTCCATTCAGTGTAGACAGGCCATCCTCCATTTCCACCTGGGAAAGTAGAACTGTGGGAAGTGTGAGCCTGGGCCCACTTGCCCGCAGTGCCTGCGAGGTGGACCCGAGCAGCGCACAGCGCAGCAAGTTCCAGCTGGTACCAGCGTGGGTCTAGCACTCCGTTTTGCTTATGGAGTGGATGTGGATCCCCACGATAACTCTGGAGCTACTCTGAGGCACACCCCAAAATTCATGCTCCCTTCAACTGCTCTAGAAACTTCTGGATCCTCGTGGGCTGGTCCAGATCGCAGTGGAAGGACTCCCCAGAGGGTGCTGAGGAGGGAGGAGCGTCCTGGGAGACGGGACAGATGGACTCCAGCCCTGTCTCTGCTACTTGCTGGCTTTGTGTCGTTAGACAATTGTCCATCCCGCCAAGCCTCGGTTTCCCCCTCTGAAAGATGGGGAGAATAATTCCTGCTCGTGGAGTCAAGGCGAGACTTGGATGTGACGCGGTACGATACAACGCGGTCAGGCCCGGCTTCCGTGTGCGAGCACTTCTGCCGCTGGCAAGAGCAAGAGCGAGGCCTCCACGGGGCTTCGGGCCGAGACCTCTGGAGGCCAGGCTTCCCTTCCTGCAACGAGGCCAGGCTTCCCTTCCTGCAAGCGTCGGGCGGGCCGGCGGACACCCGCAGGCGCGCGCGGCTGCTCTGCGGAGGGCGGCAGTCGCAGTTCGGGCCGAGCTTCGAGCGCGTGGCTGCGCCCCCGGCCCAGACGTGCGTGTGCACGGCCCCGCCTGGCCTTGCCACGGCCCCTGCCTGCAGCCCTGGGCGCGGGGCGGGTGTCGGCGCACAGGAGGGCGAACTTGTTCGGTTAATCGTCTGACTCATAGCTCCCGGCCGGGCAGGTTCCGAGCTTGTTTCGGACCCGGCTTCAAAGAAAGGTGAGCGGCGGCGCGGAAATGGGATCCTCTGCTGACAGCGCTCCGCTGAGGGGCTGCTTCCTCCTCCGCTGATCCAGCCCCAGGCTGCCGTCTAAGGGAGCACCGAGGCCGAGCTCCCGTGTGGGGCTCGGATGCGCCAGGACTCGCCCGCTGGGAGCCGAGGGCCCTTCTCTGCACACTGAAGGCCACTCGCACCCTTTGCCCTTCAGGGGCATCCTCGTTCGTGGGGGGGGAGCGGCTGCTCGCTGGACCCCGTTCCACAGCCCTGTGTCTGGCAGCTGTCGGGTAGTGGGTGTCGTCTGGAGCTAAGTTAGAACCACATTAGTGGTCATTTGCACGGGGGGGACGGTGGCTATACTAAGTGCCAAACGAAATTTGAAAGCAAAAACGCAGCGCCCCCCACCCCAGTGGGGGTCAGGGGATATGTTATTAAGCAAGGTTAGACAACCACAGCCCACAGGCCAAATCCGGCCTGCTGCCTGTTTTTACAAATAAAATTTCACTGGAACACAGACGGGCTCATTTTTCAAATGTATTGCCCATGGCTGCTTTTGTGCTAAAACAGCAGAGTGGCATGCTTGTGACAAGGGCTGTATGGCTGGCAAAGCCAAAAGTATCTGCTAGCTGGCCCCTGGGTTAGACACACCCTTCTAGAAACACAACTTCACTCACTACTGACCAGCCCTGTGGGACGCCCTCCTATCTCCCAGCTGAACTTTCTGGAGCCAGTGTCCATCTGGTATGCAGGAGAAGCCCAGCCTCAGAGCTGAAGGGACCCGACACTGGCCCCCCTGCCCTTAGGAGGCTGCCAGCACCTCAGGAAGGCAGGGGCAGAGGCCGTGGTGGCTCGCGGGGTCAGTGGACGTGGGGCCTTCTCAGATTTCACTGGCTACCTCCTCTCTGCCGCTGGCCCTCCCCGGGTTCAATCACCTAGGGCAGCGGTCCCCAACCTTTTTGGCACCGGGGCCATTTTCATGGAGGACAATTTTTCCATCCACGGTGGCAGGGGGGATGGTTTGGGGAAGATTCAAGTGCGTCACATTTATTGCACACTTTATTTCTATTATTAGTACATTGTAATATATAAAGAAATAATTATATAACTCACCATAGGTCGGGGACCCCTGATCTAGGGTGTTCTATTAATAGTAAGTAACGAAGAAACAAAGAAATTACTTTGAGGGGGCTACCTTAATTTTCTAGGACGGCCATAACAAAGTCTGACACTACACACTGAGTGGCCTACACAACAGAAATTGATTGTCTCGCAGTTCCGGAGGCCAACAGTCCCAACATCAGGGTGTCAGCAGGGCCACTCTCCGTCCGATGGTGCCGGAGAAGGATCTGCTCCGGTCCCTTCCCCCAGCGTCGGGTGGCTCCTTGGCTCATGGATGGTGCTCTCCCAGTCTCTTCATGCCATCTCTCCTCCATGTGTGTCTGTGTCCAAATATCCCCTTTTTTGTAAGGGCACAGTCATGTTGGATTAGGACCTCCCCTAAGGACCTCATCTCAATTAATTATATCTACGACAACCCTGTTTCCAAAAAAGGTCACATTCCAAGGTACTAGGAGTTCAACGTATGAATTTTGAAGCAGGGTGGGGGGAAGACACAATTCAACCCATAGCAGGAGCGGTCCCTGTTCATTGCGAGGTCTATGTTACATAACAACACAAAAATCTTATGACTGCCATGAAGAGAGAACAATCTACAGCATGTACAATGGGTGATTAAACTTCTACTCCATGCAAGCCACCATGCCTCCTTCAGAATCATCTGAACCTTATAAAATTGCAAATGAGAAAACTGGGTCCCAGAGTGTTTAATTTCTCACAGAGTGGAGCAGGTTTCAAAGCCTGTTCTTCCTGGTTTCGCAGCCTGGCCCCTGTTCCCTAGGCAGTGGTTACAAACTGTTACCCGGGAACCAGCGGCGTCAGTAGCACCTGGTAGCTTGTTAGACACGAAAACCCTCAGCCCCTCCTCAGACCTACCGAATGAGAAACTCCGCTGCCGCAGAGGGCAGTTGTGACACTGCTGAAGTTCTAGAACCCCTGCAGTAGCAAGAGAGCAGGCTGGGCGATGCTTGTAGGTACGTAGGTGCCAGGCACAAGGCTGGCTGCCTGCATTTAAACCGTTTCACATGACTGTGGTAGGTAGAAAACGGCCCCCGAAAGAGTCCGAATCCTGATCTCCAGAGTGGAGAATATGTTACCTTACGTGATAAAAGAGACTTTGCGGATGTGATTAAATTAAAGGTCTTGCGACGGGGAGATTATCCTGGGTTATCAGAGTGGGTCCAACATAATCTCAGGGGCCTCTATGAAGAGGTGGGCTGGAGGGTCAGAGAGAGAACGTGGCGACGCTACTCTGGCAGCCCTGACGATGGAGGAAGGGCCCAGGAGCCACAAGCGCAGGCAGGCGGCCTCCAGAAGTTAGAGAAGGGAAGGAAACGGTTTCTTCCCTAGAGCCTCCAGAGAAAGCGCTGCCAACACCTCGAATTTATCCCAGTGAGACCCATTTGGACTTCTGACCTCCAGACTGTAAGATAATAAATGTGTTATTTTAATCCACTACCTTCGTAGTAATCTGTTACAGCAGCGATAGAAACTAACTAATACGATGATGCTCTTTGGGAGGCTGGTTAATACATATCGATCTAGGCCAATGTCCAATGTCGAGCCGATGCCCACAGAGCCTTGTTCCCAGGCACCAGACCTCTAGACTCCAGAATCAGCAAGCTGGCTCAGGAGCCCACCACCCCCTGCGGTCGGCTTGGCCTTCTCCAACAGGTAAGCTACCAGGTGACGGAGGTTTGAATGTAGACCACAGGCCTGTGCCTCTCTAGCTGTAATGGGTACACACGTCACCTGGGAAGCTTATTCGAATGCAAGTGATGCTTCTGAAGGCCCGGAGTTCTTCACTTCCAACAAGCTCCCAGCAGGAGATGCTATTGGCTGGTGGGGGCACCTGAGTAGCAGGCTGTGGCTGCCGCTCATCAGAGACTGTCGCCTCCTTCAGGGTCCCTCTGTGTCTAGACCTCCAGGCAAGGGCTTTCGAAATCTGATGGATCACCTGCCTCACCTGGTGCCTGCCGACAAAGGGCGGAGTCCACCCCACGCCTGCGCATCAGGAATCTGTTTATCAAGAGCCTCATTTCTGAGACAGATGGTCCATGCACAGGTGTTCGGAAATGACTGCTTGAAACTGCAGAAGCAAACAACTGCTCAACAAATCGCCTGCACCTCACTTCTGATTTTGCATGGGTTCAGCGCCATTGCGGGAAACATGAACTGCTTCTCCTCTGCCCACCCCTGTCCCCCTCATCTTAGGAAGAGCTCAGGCACTCCAAGGCCTGATGGAAGCACCCTAAGAGGGCGGCTCGGCCGCAGTGGGACATGTGCCAGGACAGCAGAGAACCCAGAGACACTGAGCGGAGGGGCACAGAGCTCCCCAGGGCGAGGTCGGGGCTGCCCAACTGCATCGCCTCCTTGCTTGCTGACCCCAAGCTCTCCCCTCCTGACAGGCATGATTAGTGTGAATTCCACCACCTTCCGCCAGGCAAGGCCGAGTGTGGCAGCCTGCAGGTACAATTTACTTTTGCATGTGGTCATAAAACACAGCAAATGAAACTTCAAAGGCCTTGGGCAGCCACTGCCCACGGGTCCACCTTGCTCCGGAACCCTCGTTAGCAGCCTGTGCAGTTCTCCTCCAGGGTGACCTCAGCTCCCTTCCCTACCCCACCCTCCATCAAGGCTCCCATTAAGAAAGCTGGTTTTATGACATCAGCCGTGATTAAACTGACCTAATTTCTCCCAGGCTGGCAGAGTCAGGAGCCTGAGTCAACACAGAAACCTATTCTAAGGGCCTCAGCTAAGCCACTCAGAGGACAAAAAGACCCATGCCTTGTTCTGAGAGCGAAAGGAAAATGGTGCGCAGCTGCAGCTTATCCCACGCGATGCTGGTCCGAATGCCAAAGAAAAGAGCTGCAGAGACCCAGCCGTTCCCACGGGAGGCCTCTCTCTGTGCTCGGGGCTGGGGTGAGGGAATGCCCTGTCCTCCACACGGATGGACGCCTGTTAATGGAGTTGGTGTGTCCAGTATTATTTCCCTTGGGGACAACAGCCACTTCCTGCCCTGTCATCCTGTTTGCTGGGCCTACTCAGGGATTTGCTGGCCTCATCCTACTCACCTGACACTCCTTGGACCCACCAACCCACTTCTGGGCTCTTTGTTCATGCCTTTCCCCACACCTGGAGTAGCCTTTCTTTTGTCTTATCTAATAAACTCCTATTCAACCCTCCAAGCTCTGCTCAGGCTTTGAGTCTTTCAAAAATCCTTCCTCCCCACCAGCCAGAATGCCTTTGATGCATGTAATTCTGTTTGTCCTGGGGCTCTCAACGTGTGCGGGACACCGATCTCCATAGCATCCTGTGCTCTTCCCCTTTGACACTGGTCGCAATTGTCATTATCTGATTCTTTGGGTAACATCGGTCTCCCCCATAGACGAAGTTCCCCAAGAGCTGGTTGTGTTTGTGCTCCTGCACCCTCGGTGCCAGCCGGCGCCTGCAGCACAGCAGAGGCACTTCCTTTCCGAGCTCACCATCCTCGGTCAGGCACCTTCATCCCGGGGCCGCAAATCCCCAGGTCCTACCCACGGCCCTTTCCCCGAGCGTGGAGAGTTGCAGGCAGCAGGGCTTCTGGCAGACAGGCTTGACTTGCCAGAGCTTCCAGCTGGCCCGTGTGGTAAACGACGGAGCTGCAGGGCGGGTTCACGTGGCCGCTTTGTGAATCAGTCTCCACTGCCCAAGTCCCACTGGACTTCCCCGGGTTTGTTTGGTTCACCCAGAGTGAGTGCTTCCATTCCTGACTTCAGCTTTTCTGACATTATCTGGTTACAGTAGGGGAAGTCTTCATGATAGCCGATTCATCTGCAAAGCAGTGCTTGAGCACCTACTGTGTGCCAGACAGCTCCCAGGTGCTGAGGAGAGAGTGTCCAACAAAACAGTCAAAACCCCAGCCCCCTAGGGCTTACATTCCACCACAATTCCTTGTATTTGTGCTAAAAGAACAGAGTGCCATGTTCCCATTAAGCAACATTTTCCTGGATATTAAACACCACACTCCCTGTGAAGGTGAACTGTGGGTTTAGGGTTGCTTGGAGATGTAGCCTATGTCTTTGAAACACTGTCCAAGTTTTTCCTAAGGACAGGAGGAGTCTATCCTTGAGGTAACACCCTGAGGATTCAGTAGGTCTCTGGCTTCCAGGGTGTGGTGTTTATAGGGGTGACAAACTTGGTCGTAAGAGAGTGTTCTGCACTGAAGAGTTCATCTGGGGATGGGAAATGCGAACTGCTTTGTCCTCTGGTTTAATCTGCCTGTGACGTGCTCTCCTAGTACCTGTACCTTCTCTTCAAAGCATCTCATTGCTTACATGGCTTCTTGTTTAGTCTCCGCTCCCCTTCCTCTCTCCCCACTCCTCTCTTTCCTTCCTCCTCCTTTCTTCTCCTCCCTCTCCTTTCTCTCTCCCCCCCATGTCTCCCTGTCACCTCTCTTCACCTTTTTCTTCTCCTTTTCTCCCTCTCTTCCTCTCTCTTCCTCCTCTCTCTGTCTTGTTCATGGCTTATTTCTACCAGCCCAGTGTGTGTCTGACACGTGGTGACAGTCTGTACAATTGGGGGATGGAGGTGGGGGAAGGAATCTTGAGATTATTCTTAGACCTGCAGTGCTCGTACATTTGATATTTTTATTTTAGGGCAGAAGAGTTTTATTTTTTTGTAATGTATGGCCTAATGTAGCCCTTGCCGGTATTTTTCACACTCTCCGTTTTAAGTTTTTGGTACGCCTGTTTCATTGCAAGTCATCACTGCCAGCTTGAGGTGTCTGACCTAGAGAAGGAAATTTGTGCCCTGCTTTTAGCTACACCTCTGATTAACCGAGCAATCTTGAGTGGGTGGCCCTGCCATCCTCCTCGTCAGAGCAGGTGATTGCTCTATGCGAGTCCGTAGGCCTCTCCAGTTCTACCGTCCACTCCCCTTCAGCCAGGTGACGTAGCACTTCTCCAAGGTCTCTGCCGGGACATCAGTGGGCAGTGGAAATTTTCCAGGAGTGTCTCTGCTGGAGCTGCCATCAAGTGTTGCCTCTGTCTACCTAAAATGCACCCCCAGTGATGTCAGGGGAGATGCTGCCAACCCAAGAACCCCCGTGCTCCAGCTGTGCTGATGGGCCACCTGCCCAGCTGATGTTCCAGGCCCACGGAGACCTCTGTTCTCCTCGCCTGCACGTTGGACACTCACCACGTTCAGACTCGCGATCTCTGGCGCTCCCAGACTCACTCCCGGGATCCTCCTGTCCAGTCTGTGTGTCTAGACCCTCCCTTGGCCCTTCTGGGTGCTTATAGGGATTCACGGACTGCCCGCGTTTGCTGTCTGGATTTCTGGCCAGACTCACCGCCTGCATCCCCTAATCCTTGCCTGTTGGGGCTCGAGGACTCCTTCAGACCTGCAGGCAAACAGACGACTGGGACTCAGGAATCGCATTTCAATTCAGCTATTCATTTACCTTGCACAAGATGCTGCTTGACCACTCTGCATGCCAGAGTTTTCTCACCTGAAAAGTAGGGATTAAAAACAGATCTTGGCTTGGATTTTCTGTGCAATGGCCATTTGCTGCAAAAGTGCTGAGTGACAGAGAGGCCACCCTGGATAAGGCCCCCTTTCTCCTTTTGCTCCTTCGACTTCTTCCGCCTCTTCCTCTTCCCTCTCCCTCTCCCTCTTCCTCCTCCTCCTTCCTTCATTTTCCTCTTCTTTACCTCTCTCTAATGAGATATTAAAACACACACACAGAGAAAAATGCTAAAACTAAACAAAGCCTAATAGATTTTTGTAAAATGAATACCTGTGTAACTACCACTCAGGTCAAGAAGCAAAATATTATCAGCTCCAGAAACTTCCCAGTTGCCCTTTCCAACAATAAGCCCCTCTGTCTCCCTTGCGGCAACCACTATGCTGATTTTTATCATTTTCACTTTGTTCTCAAGCCAGATACAGATTTCTTTACTGTTTCCAAAGATTTCTTCATTTAACAATAATAATAGCTATACAGTGCTTCTTGCTAGCCAGGTGTTGTTTGAAGCACTTTACAGTGATCAACTCTTCATCTCTACCACAACCCTATCAGGTCTTCTGACTGTTATCCCCATTGTATAGGTAGGGAAACTGAGGCACAGAAGGTGAAGTAACGTGTCCAGGGTCTCGCAGCTGGTGAGGGGCCTGGATTTGATCCCAGGGAGTCTGGCTTCAGAGGTGGCGCTCTTGTCAATCGCACCCCTTCTCATCAGTGGGATCTGGAAACTGCACTGGAAAGTTCTGACGCCTGCGGGCTCTCTCACAGCTGTGTAAGGAGAAGCGCGAACAGTAGGGCAGGATCACAGCCTCGGACTGAGGCCGCCCCGCCCTGCCTCCATCTCTGCAGCGAAACCGGTTTGGCAGCATGCATGCGCGCGCACCCGTGTGTTTGTGTGTGTGTGTGTGTGTGTGTGTGTGTGCGTGTGTGTGTGTGTGTGTGTGTGTGTCTTTTCTGGACGTTGTACTCACTATGAGGTTAGGTTGTGTACTGTCACCTTCGTTGACTTCCTCTCACAAGGAGGGAGCCGTGTTGCCCAGTGCCCAGGCTACTGCAGGCTCTAATGCTCCCGGAGAGTGACGCTCATTTCCAGAATGGTGTAACTCAACCCTGCCCAAGCTTTCTGCCATCGAGAACTGCTTTTCATTATTCCTCTGCCTTGACCAAGTAACACTATATGTCTACTCCCTGCATGTTTTATTACTTAAAGACGTCTGTACCTGCCACAGGTCGCTTCTAGTCGCCAGGAGACAACATTCATGACAGTGAGTCTCAGCGCTCACACTGACTGGCCATGCCATCCTGGGCAAGCCACTCACCCTCTCTGTGCCTCAGTTTCCTCGGCCATGAGAAGGGAATAACATCGTGTCTCTTCCTGGGTTATTTTGAGTATCAAATGAGGCAGCGGATACAAAGTGCCTAGCACAGAGAAAGTGCTCTGTAAACATTTGTTGTTTTTGTTGTTATTGTTACTAAGCGAACTCCAGCTCAAAGCAAAGATGCTTGGAAATTTGTATTAGCCTGTTTGCCTTTACTTAAAGTATGTCATTTATGCTAGCCTCGTTAAAATATTGAGAATCATTTGTGACTTCCCTTTGCCTAGTTCCTCTGAGGAAACCCACGTCTCTTGGGACCCCAGGTTGGAAACAACTAGCCTGAGTTTTAGCTATGGAGCATCTTAGGTGTCTACAAATTTTGCCCTAATTGGTTTTTACCCCAATTACATAATCAACCCTGGATGATGTACGGACCACGGTCTATTTGGAGGAAAGTCTTTGGCATCTTCCTGCTTTACACTCCATTTCATGTCCTATGGGCAACTTTTCACAAGAATTCAAGAGAGATTTTGAACACCAGAGGACGGAAGAAGAGAATCGGTCAAATGTATTATTTGTTGTTAATTAAGGTTGAAAGAAGAGAGTGAAACTACTGACCAATATACATCTGAGATTTCAATCAGCCATGTCATCCCAGTCTTCTGCTTCTGTGGAAAATTAAGATTTCTTTGTACGTCAGCTGCCGGGTATTTGGGCAGACAATATTGTAATAGTAGAAAAGTATGGCGTTATGGTCAGCGCCCCATTCAAATAGTGGCACCTCTGCTCACTACCTCTGTGACCTTAACCAAGCTTCTCTAAGCCTCAGTTTCCTCGTCTGTCAAATGGAAATAATATCCATCCCATCGTGAATATTAAATGGAATGCCGTAAGTAAAACGCCTAGCACGCAGAAAGCACGCAATAAAAGCTAACTCATTTCTCCTGACTCTTCCTAGTTGGTCTGTGAAAATAAGGTGATGGATCAATTTTGTGAAAAATACAAGAAGTTGGTGACATGGCTTCACTTAGCCAAGTAACTTATCTGCTGACTGTATTGTCACCATCTTACCTTTGTTCGAAAATTGTTCAGAGACAGCTTAATTGTTACAGAATAATCAGAGTCCTGAAAGACAAACATGGAGATCTTGTTACAGAGGCAGGGCACCCTCCACCTCCCTGCACTGTCTTAGGTCAGTGTCTCACATGACGGTGTGGCCACCGTATCATTTTACAGCGTTCCCACCTATGCATTGTCCCATTTCATTCTCAGCCATAACAACTCTGTGGGATGGTGGATTACATGTTGTTATCTCCATTTTCTGGTGAGGAAATTGAAACTCAAGGAGGTCAAATGACCAGCCCAAATTCACACTGCTAATCAGTGGATAGAAAAAGATTTGAACACATGCCTCTAGATCCAGTCTTTTTACCATTCCACGTTGCCAGGCATAAAATAGTGATTATGTCTTATTTTTGGATATTTAACTCCCATTTAATTTTGCTCTTATCTTTTCGCTTCCTTACAGAGTATCTAAAGAAGTTTTTTAAACCTCAACACTATCATATTCATTTGTTTTATTACGGATCAAATTCCATGGTAACAAATAAAATCACCAGAAATGTGTGCATGTTTATACATATGTATGTATGCACACATGTATATCTTTTTCCTTCAGAAGCCCAACCTGACAGCCCACAAATATATTCATTTTAAATGAAAAAGAAATACATTCAATTTAAAATTCCAAATGAGCTTGTCCGACTTGGAAGGGAGAGGTGTGATGGAATTTAACTTCTGTGCTATGTGCTATTTGGGACTCACACTACTCCTCAGAAGAGACACAGTTTTCCCGTGGAGATAAATGACCTCGTCCCAGAACGGTGGGAATGGCAGGGAGAGGAGAGACGAAAACACAGATGGATTGAAAAGAGAAGAGTTATAAGCAGTTTGGCTCACTTTGAAAGGCTTGAATAGAGTCTCTAAAAAATGAATAAAATGAAAAGGCTACCTATTAGAATACCCTTCAAAGAGTGGCTATAACTTTAAGTCAAAAAGCAGATTTAAAAAGTATGAATATAGTGAGCTACAAAATTTCTCACCACAACCAAAATGTGCAAAGAAAATGTAACTTCTGTTTTCTTCAAAAATGCTCTGAGCCCCACGCAAACCTCATCCCCTGGGGTATCCATGGAAATTTAGACTTGACAAGAAACAACGTTCCAATCTCTTCTGATTTAAAGTCACCTTTCCATTTAAACATTTATTCAATTGGATATCATCTTGAATGAAATAAATCCCTTGGGATAAATAATCCTCCAGAGTGTTTCTTTTTCTTTCCCTTCCCCAGGACGGGGTCTGTCTACCAAGGGGCCGGTGGGGGACTCTCTCTGCCCTCACGTGAGGTCCAGACAGACCAGCTCCCCAGACTGGTGATTTTCGAGGAGGCCTGGTTCCGTCTGGCTTCTTGAGAAGCCATATGTGCTGACCCCACTGCTGGAGCCCCTAGTCCCGGTCATTTGTCCTGGCATGCTGTGGCCTCTCTTGTCACCCCCAGGTCTTGCTGGTCCGCGTTTCCTTAGAAGCTCCAGGTCCTCTTAGGGACATGAGGGCCCCTCTGGTTGTGAGGAACAGGAAGCACGGCCTGAACTCATCGGTTTATCGCCTTCCATCATCCCCATGTCATTGTCCCTCAACCATGTTAACCATGCTCCAAGCTAACAGCCTACAACCTCCTTGCATCAGTCCTGGAGGAGCTGTCATCTACCCTCTCCTCCCAGCATCCTTTGGCTCCCCAGGACTGTCTGCATGTTTCTAAGCATCCCACAC
This sequence comes from Propithecus coquereli, assembly GCF_000956105.1. NCBI lineage: Eukaryota > Metazoa > Chordata > Mammalia > Primates > Indriidae > Propithecus > Propithecus coquereli. Next base: position 2,193,858 of record NW_012146412.1, on the reverse strand, counting down.
TCATCTTGAGTTTTCTTCCCTGAGCTGTTGGTTCTGACCTACTTTCTCTACCACCATCTTCCCTTTTCTTCCCATCTTGGTTCTTAAGCAGAAAGGACATCTTCTCTGCATTGGGGAAGAAACTGCAGCTGAGAGTTTTTTAAGTTTGAACCTGCTAAGTACTGAGAGTTAAAGGAATTCAGATTGGCTTTCAAGATTACTGCCTTGACCGTTACATTTCTTTTGAATGTCAAAAGCAGCATCTTCTTTCCTTTGCATTCACACTCTGATAACCATTTTCAAGAAAAATAGATGTCGATGGCAGAACTTTGCAAGAGATTAGTACATTAATGAGTTTTTTAAAAAATTACAAAAAAGTATTAAAAATATAAGAATACATTCTTGTTGCAAATATTAAACAACACAAAAATATACACTAAAAAGAAAATCTCTATCTTGCCTTATACCCCAACCTACCATCCCCCTGTCTTCTCCAGGTATACCCACAGTCAAGCTTGGGCTATCCCCTTCCAGACCATTTTCTACGTTTATATACATATATGTGAAAGTACAAATGTACAGTTTTGCTTTTACTTTTATTGAAAGTGACTTAATGATACATAGTCTTCTTTTACTTAAAAATATATTTTGGAAATCATTCCGTATCAGTATGTATAGGTCCACTTCACTTTTAGAAACATCCAGAGTATGGATGGACCATTATTTATTCAGCCATTTTCGTGATGTACATTTATACTGTCTTACAACTTTTTGTTCTTATAAACTGTAAACCGTGAACATCCTGGTTTCCATCTCTGGTCCGGTAGTTCGAGCACTGCAGACCTCCGTGCCTCTCAGGACCGACTGCACAGTGACGGCTCCCATACGTGTCCTTCCGCGAGCTGGAAACATGAAAAGAAACATGGTCAGGAGCCCTATTTCCAGAAGCCGAACATCTCCCTTAATTTTGCCCATTATTATTCATTTGCATCATTCAACCAGTTGCACTAAAATGGCAGTTTTCAACTGATATTTTTCTCTATCAGAAAGTACCCAGTACGGGTGGAACAGGGCAAATCGCTGCGCTGCCCAGTGTGTGCAAGCGTGGGCCTATTTTTAGTGTCATTATGGCAGAGAACCAAGCTGAAACTCACGGCGCTTCGTGCGAGCACGGCAGGGCGGCGGCGTCCCTCGGCGCCTGGGGCACAGGGCAGCGCAGGCCTCGGCTGCGCCGTCGGGACGCGGACACGGAGACGCTCTCGCTCGTCCGACGCCGGCTTGCGGCGCAGGTGACCCGCCGTCTCGTCACGGGTGTGTCGCTGCCCAGTTCAGTGCTTCCCCGCTACGGGGGCGTCACGCTCTCTTTTCTGCCTCTGGTGCCTTCCCCGCCGGCCGCGCAGCCGCCGTCTTCCTTTGCTTGCGCACGTGGTCGGGTTCGCGCATGCGCTCATCCCGCCGTCGGGCGGCCGGAGAGCGAGAGCGCGTGGCAGGGGCCGGAAACGCCAGGAGCGCCGCGGATGGGCGGCGCTGGGCGTTCAGAGACGTCTCCGCGGGGCACAGTAACTGGCAGGCGGGGTGTCTGGAAAGCGCGTCCTGCTAAAACTTCTGTCCGGAGACGTGTTGTCAGCGTTTCCAGCCTGCAGGAGCCTCAGAGGGAACCACTTAGATGCCGTCTGATTATCATGTGTTTCGCAGAGAAACAGCCCAAACTGAAGCACACTTCCGGTTGTCAATTTTTTACAAGCACCCTGGAACTCAGTGACAGTTGTTGAGGATCGATATGGTCGGTGACAGTGAATGGATTGTTCCAGCAGAGATCTTTAATGAGATTGTCCACACTATTCAGGCACCGCCTCTCCAGCAGATTACAATGACAATGGTGAGACCTCCTGAATACAGAAAGCAAAGCAACCTTCCTGCTCGTTTGTCTTTGAAAGCACCAACACCGAGCAGCAAGGCTTTCTTGTTAATTAGTTGTTAATTATTGGGACAACTCGTGAAATGTTTATTAAAGAGCTGGCCCAGTGGCAAAGAAAAGAACCCAGAGCAAGAGGCTGAATTGAAGTGTAATAAAAGGAACGAATAAGCTTTTACACAGTTGACTGGCACCAAGGAAATTCCAGCAACTCGCTCTTCTGGTGCAAGAAAAGAGGTGCTGTGGAAACGCATGGTAAACAAACCAGAATGGGTAAAAATATACTAGACACACAGAACTGGAAGGATCCTCAGTAATCATCTTCCCTTATTTTACAGATTGGGAAACACATGTAACAGAGCATAGATGAACTGCCGAAGGTCACACTTCTAGTTGGTGTCCCAAGAATCAGTTCAGCCCAGAGAACTCGTCACTACCAGGCCCTATCGAAGATGAGTGTTGGGGCATCTGGCTTGGACCTCCCATTCACAAAGGGATTCTATTCTAGTGGGTTTTTCCTTTACCCTCAAATGAGGCCATAACATATATAGTCAGGGCAGCACACTGACAGTTATTAATGGAATTGTCTTTCATATAAATTTTAACCTGTGTTCTACTACTGCATATCTGGACCACATGACTTTTGAAGTATTATAAATTAATACTTTTAAAATAAATTCTGTTATTGTGTGAACAATTAAGTTGTTTACTTATACTTTTTTTTTGTTGTGAAAAGTTAATTTGTTACATGTATGTATTTAAAATATGCCAGTTTCTGTAACCTTGTTTTGGCACTTAAAATTTTTTTATTGTTTAATATTCTAAAATTTGCAAAAATAGAAGTGGCCTAGACCTCCTGAAACCTCTTAAAGGTCTCATTCACCACTCTACGTGTTCTCGTTGTAGAATGTCACTTTCTTAAGTGATTTAAATTGATACAGTCACGTTTTAGTTTTCTTAAAAGCAGGACATTGTGTGTTACACATCTGTAGAGTTGTCATAGGGAACCCAGAACATTGTTATCCATCTCTTGGCAGGTGTAGACTACCTAAATACTGTCTTTTTTTTTTTTTTTTTTTT
>NW_012146412.1:2156981-2190619 GCF_000956105.1 Propithecus coquereli | reverse complement strand
GCCTCGGTCTCCCAGAGTGCTAGGATTACAGGCGTGAGCCACCGCGCTTGGCTGATACTGTCTTTTTTTAAAATTTTATTTTTTAGAGTTGGGGTCTTGCTGTCACCCAGGCTGGAGTGCAGTGGCTTGAAGATAGCTCGCTGTAGCCTTGCACTCCTGGGCTCAAGAGATCCTCCTGCCTCAGCCTCTTGAGTTGCTGGGATTACAGGTGTGAGCCACTGCTCCTGGCCTGGATGCTCCTCTTCATAAATTCTTAGGAAAGAGCAGTTAATATTGTCATCTCTATATTAGCCATGCCAGTCTGTTTGGGCAGCTCCGTAATATGCTCTCAAGCCTATTCTCATGCACAGTCGTGTTTTAACTTTATATTGCAGGTAAAAAAAAATTTTGAGTAGTTGTAAAGCGAGGATGTTGTTATATGTATTTTTATCCTCCCTTGAAAAATTACCATAAGATATCTTTTCATTCTTACCTTCTGCTTTCAGAAGCAACATGTTTGGAAAGCATTACTGAATGATGTCACTGTTATAATGAAACATGCAGGCTCAATCCTCAGCCTACGAGGATTGAAAGGAAAGCTGTATCCCGTTCCATTAGGAAATGCTTCCGTCCCCTGCACTGGCCCCGTTACGTGGTGCCAGGTGCCCAGCCCCACCGGGCTCAGCCAACACTTCTCTCGCTGTCTCATTCCTCTTCCTGCCCTCACTGTGTAGTCTCAAAGGTTCTCAACACGTCAAGAGTTTCTGTCGCAGGCATTCTAGAACCACCCTTGAGAATCCCTGCTCTGCCCGCATTTTCTTGCCAGGTCCTTTAGGTGGATGCCGGTCCTTGTCTCTCTGAATCACGGGCTTTATCTCACCATTGGACTCACTCATGGGCTACCTTGGTAGATGGCCCTTCTCCCCCAACCCGACTCCTAGGATCTGCCTCCTTCCCTTGCCTCTGTCGGGGAGAACTAAAGGAGCCTGGGGAAGAGCAGACCCCCAGTAGAGTCTGCCCACCAGTGGGACCTTCCTTCTGGGCTCACTTGCATTGCCCATGGACATTTCTCAGAATGGATTTAGAAGAAGTGCTGGGGATCTGGGGTCAGTTCTGGTCAATCAGGGTTATGACCAAGTGGGGCAATTACTGATCAGAATCAAAAGCTATGCACAACTATAATGCATGTCACAACTGATATTCTGGCTTGAGTCTTACATGCATCTGTGACATCAGATGGAGAGTTTCTAAAACATTCTCCACAATGATGGTGGCTGTCACAGCCAGGCTGCCCCCAACTGACTCAGGCTGCTTGCAACTGCTGCTATTCTAACCGGCTGGGCAGCCACTTTTATTGGTTGAATGTCTCATTTGGTTGGTTGGTACCTCTGCTATGCCTATTTAATGTTTGTACTACTGGAATTAATATATAATTTTTCTCCTGAAGGACAAAACTCCTGTCAATATCCAATTTGGAGTGTTTTTTAAAAATCCAATTTTGTGAACTAATAGTCAATCTTTGTAAATGACATAAGTGTATGGCTCACATTCTAAGTGAAAGGCTACGTTAAGCCAGGTTAATATTTGTCCTACAACATTTATTCCAGGTATTAACTCACTAGGAATGAAGTCTCCATGCTGCGTGTCTGCTGTTGAAGGTGTTAATTCCCAATGTGTGCAGAAGGTTGGGAATTTAATACTCCAGTGCTCTTGCAAGAAGATGCCTTTAACTTTCTTGGCCATATCTTTGGCTTGGTTTCCTACAGATGGTGCTCTGCTGATTTACTTCCTGATGGTGCACTCAAGTTGATTGTTTCATTCTTTCGAAGAATGTTATAAATGGCACAGTTTATAGGGTTGGGTGATGATAGGGTGGGTTAGGGTTTACAGTTGAGAAACACCACTTTAGCTTATAAATAAGAAGCATGTAATTTAGTTTCACTAAATAGGCTGAGGAAGTATTTATAAATAATTATATGTCTGGATATGTTTGTATATATATAGTTACATTTATTTTTAACCATACATAGAATTTAAATTAAATATAAAGATATTCATACGTACGGCAATGCAAAAACCACAACGCCATTAAAAATTTTTTTAATTTAAGTTTTGATTTGGCGGATAAGAAGAGTGGTCACTTCTCAGCCCTCATCATACCTGCCTTGTTAGTGTGGAACGCTAGACACGACGGATGACTCTGTCCTTCATTTCGCTTTCAGAGCATCACATTAAGCTGGTTTTCCTCCCACCTCCCTGACGGCACTATCTGTTAGTCACCTTCATTTGTTCCTTCTCTTCTTCCCAACCTCTTAGTGATTGGGATTTAATCCTTGGACCTTGTCTCTAACTACACTCACTTCCTAAAATTTCAGTCTTGTATATCCAATCGCCTAGTCAACTTTCCACTTGAATGTCTAACAAACAACTCAATCTGAGTGTGTCCAAGACAGAATTCTTAATTTATACTCCCCGCCCCCAAATCTCACTCCTCTTAGAGTGTTTCCCATTTTAATAAAAGGCAACTACATTATTTTCCTTGATCAGGCCAAAATTGTGAAGTCACATTTGATTGCTCTTCATTTCTCGGACTCCACATTCAACTGATCAGCAAAGCCCACTGGCTCTTCGTTTGAAATATGATCTGCCAGCTCACCACCCACTTTGCCTTCCAAGTCCAAACCTCTATAATCTCTCTGCTTTATTATTGCCATGGCCTAATTACTGGATTTCTTGTCTCTTGTCCCCCTTGGACTTTTCTCAGCACAGCAGCCAGAGTGATCCTCTTAAAACTGAGTCCAATTATGTCACCTTTTTGCTCACAAACCCTCCAATGGCTTCCCAAATCACTCAGCACAAAAGCCAAAGTTCCTTTAATTGCTTATAAAGCCCCAAATCCCCAGCCTCACACCAGTGCTCTCACACTTGCTCACTCTGCCGCAGGCCCAGTCTCCTCTGCTGTTCCTCAAACATCCCAAAGATGTCGTCACCCCAACTGCCTTGCCACGTGCTGTCTCCTTGTCCTGGAAAGCTCTTCCCCCACATACCACTACCTCTTTGCCTTCAGATTTTTGATCAAATGTCACCTTCTCCATCAAGCTTTTTCTGACCATGCTATTTCAAGTATAATCATCTACCCCACCACTTACATTCTCAACTCCTCTAGCCTGCTTTGGTTGCTTTCATGGCACTTATCACCAACTGACATAGAGTTTGTTTATATATTTTGTTGTTATCTGTCTCCCCATATTAGGAATTAGGATTCATCAAAGTAGGGACTTTGTACGCTTTGGAAATTAGCGTTTATTTAGCACCAAGAACAATGTGTATGGTAGGTACTTAATAACTATTTGTTAAAAAAGTAATGGTATATCAAAATAAAAATATGTAAGTACACGAATGAAATATAAATACATGGTACCCATTTCCAAGCTGTCATCCAATGATCTTTATCTCCTGCTAAAAGAACAGTGTAGTTCCCCTCCCACACTATATCAGGGTTAACCTGTGTGACCAATAGAATATGTGATGATGTGTGGCTTCTGAGACTAGATTTTTTAAAACAGCACAGTTACCACCTTGCTGTCTTGGATCACTGACTCTGAGGGAAGCCAGTGGCAAGGAGGACACTAAGCAGCCTTATGAAGTGGGTCGCTTGGCAAATAGCTGAGACCGGCACCTGACAACCAGCACCCTGCTGCCAGCCCTGGGAGCGAGTCATGCTGGAAGTGGGTTTGCCAGCCCCAGTCAAGCCTTCAGATGGCTGCAGCTTGGCCAACATCTTGATTGCAACTTCATGAGAGATCCCAAGTCAGAACCACGAAGCTAAGCTGTCCCTAAATCCCTGACCCACAGAGACTGTGTGAGATTTATTTTAAAAAGAGTTTATTGTTGCTTTAAGCCACTAATTTTGAGGTAATTTGTTACACAGCAATGGTGATTAATACAGATTTTTGTACCTGGGTTTTGTACCTGCAATTGAACAGTGGGTAGGATCCAGAAGAATTTTGAGAAGAGTAAGTGAAAAACTAAAGGACTTTGAAGAGACAGTTAGCAAAAGCCTGATGTTCTTTGAGGAGGGTGCCATTAAGGGCTTAGTGAAAAGCAAGGAATGTGTTACTGGGCTTGAGAGAAAACCGGACTCTTGTTATATAGTGGCAAAAAGTTTAGCAGTGCTATTGCCTGTGATAACAGGAAAAGAAGAAAATGTACCGATTGAACTGGGGAATCTGACTAAGGAGATTTCCAGACGGAGTATTGAAGGTGCCCTCCTGTTTAGTTTTGCTGTCAAATGTGAGAAGAGACAAGCTAAAAGAAGAGCTGTTACTCAAAAAAGGAATTTCTGGATTTGAAAATTCCTAGCCTCTATGGATGTGAAATGATACTAAAATTTAGAAATGGCTTCTGAGCAAAGATCAAATCCAAGCCCCCTCAGGAAAGCATGATATGAAGATGAAGCTTATGGCTATAAATTCCTTTATTAAGGTCTCAGAAAGAGCCACGGCAGTGCCTTACACAACTGTTGAGTCAAACCACAGGACTTCTAACAAGTTTAAGGGTGATGTCCCTGAGCAGTCTCAGCAGAAGCCCAATATATAGAAATGATTATATCAAAGAGATTTGTGAGTGTGGCTTTTGACTAATGTAGTAAACATCAATAATATTAATAGGTGACCTACAAAATTTTCAGAGAATACTATTATCAAATCCATCTCTAGCATGGACTAAAAGAGGCAAAGATGGCACAAAATGAAGAGGCCTTTGGCCCCCAAAATTTGTAGGCAGGAAGAAGTCTAGGAAAACTACTCAGCTATGAACATGGGTTACCTTTCATAGAAAATGGAGAATGGCTTAAAGGACAAAACCATGATCCCAGAAGGGAGAGCCAAGAACCATGGAGAATTATCCTCAGGACTTGACTTCCAATCAAGGAACTACCAACAAATGTTCTAATGAATTTTAAAATTGTTACGGACCGATGTGGTTCCCTTTATCTCCTATGTGGTTATCCTATGCCTAAGCTACCATCGTATATTGGGTTTGTTGGAGGGGCGGGGATCAGATAACTTATTTCTTTAGTTCACAGGTCTTCAGATCAAGAATAACTATATTCAAGTAATTGGACTTGAAGAGCTTCATCTGCACATGGACCTGATTTGGATAATGAGAATCTGAACTTTGAGCTGATGCTGTGATGAAAGGAGAGTTCTGGTGCCTTGGAAGGACTGAGTATATTTTGCATGTGAGAGGACATAAATCATTGAGAGCCAGAAGGTGGACTGTTATAGTCAATCTCTGAAATGGTCCTCAATGATCCTTTCTTCCTGGAATTCATGTCCTGTGTAGTAACTCTTCTTCCACAACTAATGGGGCTGATCTATATAACTAATAGTGTATTTTGAAAGGATGGTACATGACTTCAGTGGCTAGGTTAAAAAGAATTGTGGTTTCTGACTTACTCTTTTGGATCACTCACACTGGGAAAAGCCAACTACTATAATATGTGGATACTCAAGCATCCCTATGGTCCTTAATTCCTTACCCACAGAAATTATATGAGATATATATATATATATATATATATATATATATATATATATATATATAGTTGTCTTAAGTAACTAAGTTTTGAGGTAAGTTTGTATGCAGGAATAGATAACTAATATACATAAAACCTATGAGCTCAGCCATATTTTTGAAAACTTAGATCTCGAAACATCACTGATCATTCCTGAAATGTTAACCTTAAATGTGGTGCAGGCTGACTGTCCATTCATGACCTATCAGATGACTGTGTGTATTGTCAAGGAAAGGTTATTTAATTTTCCGTTATTCTTAACATACTCTATTTGTAAAGTTTCAAGGAAAGATGATAAATATGAGTTCACTAGGCATAAGTATGAGTTCACTGGGTCAAGAAGTGTGTCATTTAATTATTGCTATCCGATAACCACCTCAAAACTTAATGGCTTAGTCCACTGATTTTTGACAAGGGTGACAAGACCAATCAATGGAGAAAAAATAGTCTTTTCAACAAATGGTGCTAGGACAACAGGGTATCCACATGCAAAAGAATGAAGTTGGACCTTTACCTCACATCATATACAAAAATTAACTCAAAATGTATCAAAGACTTCAATATAAGAGCTAAAATTATAAAACTCTTAGAAAAAAACATAGGGGTAAATCTTTGTGACTTTGGATTTGGCAATGTTTTCTTAGCTATGACACCAAAAACACAAGCAACAACAACAACAAAAATATACAAATTGGACTTCATCAAATTAAAAACTTTTGTGCATTAGAGGACACTATCAAGAAAGTGAAAAGACAACCCACAGAATGGGAAAAGTGTTTGCAAATTATATATCTGATAAGGATCTAATGTTCAGAATTTACGACGGATTCTTGTAAGTCAAAAACAAAAAGACAAACAACCCAATTAAAAAATGGGCAAAGGACTTCAATAGATATAGACATTTCTCCAAAGAAGATATACAGATGGCCAAAGAGATACTCATCATCATTAGTCATTAAGGAAATGAAGATCAAAACCATAATCAGATATCACTTCACATTTACTAGAATGGCTATCATTTAAAAAATGGAAACTCACAAGATTTTGTGAGGATGTTAAGAAATTGGAACCCTTGTATTTTTCTGGTGGGAATGAAAATAGTATGGCTGCTATGGAAAACCATTTGGTATTTTTAAAATAAGCTAAATATAGAATTGCCATATTATCCACCAATTCTACTGATAGATACATACTTAAAAGATTTGAAAACAGTTAGAAAATAGTTGCTCAAACAAAAAGTTGTACAGGAATGTTCATAGCAGCACTTTTCACAATATCCAGAAGGTGAAAATAGCTCAAATGTTGTTCAACTAATGAATGCATAAACAAAATGTGATACACCCATACCATGGAGTATTGTTTGGCATAAAAAGTAGTAAAATACTGATGCCTGCTACAACATAGATGAACCTTGAAAACATCATTGCTAAGTGAATAAAGCCAGACACAAAATGCCAACTATTATATGATTCCTTTTATATGAAATATCTAGAATAAGCAAATTTATAGACAGTAAATAGATAGTGGTTGTCAGGGGCTGGAGAGAGGGGAGAATGGAGAATGACTACTTAATGGGAACAAGGTTTCATTTTAGGGTGTTAAAAATGTTCTCAACTAGGTAGTGGAGGTGGTTGCACAACATTATGAATGTACTAAATGCAACTGAGTTGTACACTTTAAAGTGGTTAACATGGTAAATTTTATGTTATGTTATTCTGATTTGGGAACAAAACAAAAATCTTAGTGGCTTAAGACAACAATAATTTATTAATAACTCTGGGTATTTCTTTTATTGGTTTCACCTGGGTCTAACATGTGGCTCTTCATATAGCTGGAGGGTGTGCTGGACTAGAAGGTCCAACTCATATGCTAGAAGCACTTCTCCACGTGCCATTTCATCTTTCCATAGTCTAGGTTGGTTTTCCTACATGGCAGTCTCAGAGAACATTCTAAAAAGGCTGCAAGGCTTTCTGACGCCTGGGCCCAGAACTCATACAGCATCACTTTCATCACCTTCTATTTGGTCTAAGCAACTCACTAGGTCAGCCAAGATTAAAAGAGAGGAAAACAGACATCACCTGTTAACAAACAAAGTCTTCATGACTTACGGGACACCATCAAGCAAACCAATATATGCATTATGGTAGATACAAAAGGAACAGAGAAAGAGAAAGGGGAAGACAATTTATTTAAAGAAATAATGACAGAAAACTTCCCAAATCAGAAGAGGGAAAATGAACATACAGATCCATGAAGCTCAAAGAACCCCAAGTGGATGAAGCATAAAGAGATTATCACTGATAAACATTATAATCAAATTCTCAAAAGAGGGAATTTTGAAAGCAGCAAGAGAAGAGCAACTTATCACATTCAGGCGAACCCCACAAGACTATCAGCAGATTTCTCAGCAGAAATCTTGCAGGCCAGAAAGTGGGATGACATATTCAAAATGCCGAAAGAGAAAAAAATCTGTCAGTTAAGAATACTATATCCAGAAAATCTGTCCTTCAGAAACATAACATACCAAAACTTATGGGATGCAGCAAAGAAAATTCCAAGAAAGTTTATAGTGATAAATGTCTGTGTTGAGAAAAATATATAGATTTCAAATAAACAAATGAACTTCCTATCTCAAGAACTAGAAAAAGAGGAAAAAAACTAATCACAAAGTCAGCAGAAGGAAGGAAATAATAAAGGTCAGAGCAAAAATAAATGAACTAGAGACTAGACAAATAATAGAAAAGATCAATAAAACTAAGAGTTGTTTTTTAAGAGATAAACAAAATTGATGAGCCTTTCTAGATCTAGTAATCCCACATCTGTGTATATTTTCAAAAGAAATGAAATCAGTATCTCAAAGAGATATCTACACTCCCATGTTTGTTGAATCATTGATCATAATCGCCAAGATATGGAATCAACCTCAGTGTCTATCCACATAAGAATGGATAAAGAAAATGCGTACACTTATGCAATGGAATATTATTCAGCCTTAGAAAAGAAGGAAATTCTGTCATTTGTGACAACATGGATGAGCCTGGAGGACATTAAGCTGAGTGAAATAAGCCAAGCACAGAAAGACAAATATTTCATCATCTCAATGAATCATATGCGGAGTCTAAAAAAGTCACACTCATAGAATCAGAGAGTAGAATGGTGGTTTCCAGTGGCTGGGGGTAGGGGTGGGGGGTGGCAGAAGGAGATGGGGAGATGTTGATCAAAGGGTAAAAAGTTTCAGTTATGCAAGATGAATAAGTTCTGTAAATCTAATGTACAGCATGGTGACTATAATTAATAATACCATAGGATATACTTGAAATTAGCTAAGAGAGTAGATCTTAAACACTGTCACCACAAAAAGAAGACAATGTTAACTAGATGAAGTGGTGAATATGTTACTTAGCTTGCTTGTGGTAATTACTTCACAATGTATATCAAAACATCACATTTTATACCTTAAATATATACTTTTTTTATTTTACTTGTCAATTATACTTCACTAAAGAGGAGAAAAAAGAGAACTCCCCCCCCAAATCTGTGGTTTAGAGTTATTTTGAATAATGTAAGCAGGTTTCCAGTTTATGAAAGGGTGATCTGCTGATGAAAGAGTAAAAGAATGAGGGGAGTACATTTTAGGAAATGTGTAGATTGAGGAAGTCCCTTTGGAAAGGAGATGCTGTATATTTCATTCTGTCTTTCATTCTGTTTGACTTTGCTCTTGTGTGGAAGCTGATGGAACTGGCAAACATAGCCCCATTCAATGCGAATGTGATTGTCAATGTACCACCTGCGAGTGACATCGTCATACTTAAGGAATCTGGGGACAAGATTCTTTCAGTTTGGTTTGCACAGTGTTTTAAGTTGCAGGATTCTCCTGAAAGGACTGAGATGTCTAGAAGCATGTGGTGAAGTGCCAAGGGACAGGATAGAAGGTCCTGGCCACAGCACCCACACGCTGCAACTCCTCTGAAGTCATCCCTGCAATAAGATGAGCTTGGTTCAAATAGTTTGCTTGAAAATATCCTCTGTGCACTGCCCTGCGATCAGATCTCTGAGACAGAGGAAAGGTGTGGCATGCCCCATGTGATAAAAGCAGATCTGACTTGTAACCTTGGCTTCCCCATTTGTCAAGTGATGAAAGTCAATGCAGCAGTAGCTGCATACCTCTCTCTTCTCTCCTGCTCAAGGAGTATTGTGAGAATGAAGGGTTGATCAGAAAGCAAAGTAACGATATGTTACAGAGGAGTGAGCTTGCAATGCGATCCGGGAAATTTGGCAAAGCACAAGAAGCGTTCAACTCAATTGGACTGGATTGGTGTTAAGGTGGTTTGAACTTGAGGTTGACCAGAATCCTTTTGTCTAAGGCATGCCAACTACAAGGGGAATCCCTGCCTCACCCTTTGCATGTAGATTTAGAAGGAAATGCAGATTTGACCATTTGGTGTCTGTGTAACTTTATAGTCAAAATGAAACTAGAATGTGAATATTAGAGTATGTGAATCTTCTTAGTACAAAGCCTGGATTTCCCTCCGACGGCTGTAGCATTTAGGAAACTGTGCCCCGTATCTGCAGCAGCCAGTACATACGTTGTCCTTGCATTGAGTGACAACGACTGCTGGTGTTCAGATCCCAGTGTTCTATAGAACCCCGCAGCCCATCGTTTGGACACAAGGGTGCATGAATTAACAATATTCACTGAACATTTGTGTGTGTGTGTGTATGTTTGCATTGTAGTCCTCTGTGAATGGATTTACTAAAAAAGTATTTTCAAAAAAATGAGGTGTTGATTTTTCTCCTTTGACAAATAAGAGCTATAATACATGCTCATCATTTTTAAAAATTGGAAAAGAAGGAAGATGATGCAACCCAAACACAACCACTGTTGAGTTGTATACAACAGATTCCCTTAAATGAGCTCCACTTAAAGAACCCACCAGACTGATTGATACAACATCCCTTCTCCCTGTAAACACGTATCTGACACCTCAGTAGGCTTAACATGTGCCATCGGCATTCTCAGAGTGCACCTGGACGCTTCTCCAACCAGTTGTGTGGCCTGCTTACCGAGAGTCAGTTTTGTTTGTTCCCAGACACGTTTATAAAGGATGCAGTGGAAAATCTGGAATGTATGAAGAAATTCTGTAAATGATGGACCCATAAAGCAGAAAGAACAACCTTAAGAAAAACAAGTTGCTTTGAAAAGACTGGATAAAGGTGAGCCCCCAAAGCTGTCAGATTAGGTATGGACAAGCAACTATAAAAGACTGAAAGTAAATCATAAATCATTAAAATCTCACAGATTTGCCCTCAGATTGCTTCACAAGTATCTTTAAGTTCTTGCTCTGCCTTAAAGAAACTGGAAAATTGCAGTTGATGCATTAAGGGTTGAGGCTGAGTTGTTGAGTATGAAATACAAAATGAGGGAAGACGCCTTCAGAGGCAAAAAAGTAATAAAAATAATAAATCCATACAGTGTTTAATATGTGCCATGAACTCTTCTAGGCACTGGAGAAATGTCATTCATTTTATTGTCGTAATTACTCAATGAAGTGGTAAGTAGGTGGTATTGTTATCCCCACTTTACAAATGAGGAAACTGAGGTACATCAACATTAAGGTCCTTACGCTGGTTACCCAGCTGGTGAGCAATAGCGCAGGCATTTAACACGCCTCCATTGCCTTATATTAATATTATACTAGCCCTCAATTCTGCAGCGAAAGATTTAAATGTGTTAAGTAAGAACAGAGTTAGGATATGTTTGTACCTTTAAAAAAACTGTTATGGAAATCTTCAAGCTTGTATAAAAGCAGAGAGAAGAGCATAACGAGCCCCCACGCACCAGCACTCAGCTTCGACAGTTATCAACTCACGGCCCATCTCTACTGTATCAGCGCCCCACCGGCTTCCACCTTGCTCTTGGAATACACCAAAGCAAATCTAAGACATCGTAAATTCCCATCCACAAATATTTCAGGACGCATCTCTAAAATACAAGGACCTCTTCTGAAAGCTTAACTACAACGTGACCATCACACCTGACAAAGGATAAGGATTAAGGATAATTCCTTAATGTCATCAAATATTCAGGCAGTATTTGAATTTCCCTGATTGTCTCAAAAATGTTTCGAGGGATTCCCCCATAGGATCCCAATAAGATCATTGCAATTGGTCTCTTATAATCTATATCCCCTTCCCCCACTTTTCCCCTTTCAATTTATGTGTTTAAAAAATGCAGGTCCTGGCTGGGCGCGGTGGCTCACGCCTGTAATCCTAGCACTCTGGGAGGCTGAGGCTGGAGGATTGCTTGAGCTCAGGAGTTCGAGACTAGCCTGAGCAAGAGCAAGACCCTGTCTCTACTATAAATAGAAAGAAATTAGCCAAACAACTAAAAATAGAAAAAAATTAGCCAGGCATGGTGGTGCATGCCTGTAGTCCCAGCTACTCGGGAGGCTGAGGCAGGAGGATCGCTTGAGCCCAGGAGTTGGAGGTTGCTGGGAGCTAGGCTGACGCCACCTCACTCTAGCCCAGGCAACAGAGTGAGACTCTGTCTTAAAAAAAAAACAAAACGCAGGTCCTTTGTCCTACTAAGTGTTTCACAATGTAGATTTTGCTGATTTCATCCCCTTTGATGTCATTTAAAACATTTCTCTGTCTCCTGCATTTCTTATAAATTGCGAGTTGTATGTAGAGGGACGAGGTGATTCACGTTTCGATCTTTGGGGGATAATAGTTCACAGATGGTGGTGCGATAATTCCATCGGGAAGTATCAATACATACTGTTCGGTTCTGTCTGTTTCTGCAAGGTTAACATCCGTTGTCTGATCCGTTATTTTATCAAGGTGCTATTCCATTATTCCTGCATCATTCATTATCTGGATTACTGCCATAAAAGGACATTTGCCCTCATCAACCTATTCAGTTACCCTAAGTTCTGCACAGTACAATCAGGATGAATGCTTGGTTCTTCTTTCCCTCTATTTACCAGTTTTCAAAAAAAATGAATTGTTTCCTGGTTTCTCTAGAGGTGTCTGATAAAGGGTTTTTTTCCTGAGTAATTTTAAACCCAGAGGTTTACAAATACTGACATGCTTCAGTCCACTGAAATTATTGATGCTTGAATTGTGTTATTTTGAGCTGGTGGGAAACTCTTCCATTTAGTTTCGGGTCCTTTTAACATTATTGCACATATTCCAGGCTCTTTCTCATATGTAACACTTTAAATATCTCTCCATATTATCTTTTTTCTAATTTTCAGTGAGCTGACCAACAGCTAGCAGGCGTGATTGTTAGGGCTTCCTGGATTCATTGGTCAGCTTTCACCTTTTTCACTACACAACTTGGTAAGTTACTTAACTCTGCTCTGCATCAACTCCTTCATCTATAAAATGAAAATCATAATAATTGTACTTACCTCAAGAAGTTGTTAAAAGGCAAAACCGAGTTAATATATATAAAAACACCTAGAACAGTGCCTCGCACATAGTAAAAACTCAATAAATATTAGTTATCATCATTTGGTGTAATAAGATTGCTTTGGTGTATAATCTCTCTGAATTTTTCTAAGCATTATTGACACAGTTGTAGTCATAGTTTATGTTTATTTGCTTCCTGACATTTCTTCCCATAACATAACAATATACACATTCCGTATGTTTCAACAAACATTTCAGAAACGCAATTCTAAAAACTGTGTAAAACTCTATTATGTGATACGTACAATAATTCACCTAACCTACAAGCTCTCCCATAAAGAACAGCTGGTTTCCAAGTTTTTCCCCGTTATAAGTAACAGAGCAGTGACTGTCTTTGTGAAAAGAGGTTTTTGTTTTTCTTCTGTGTTTAGCATTCTTTCTTTACTACAAATTTCCCACAGTAGAACGACTATAAGTTATGACCAAAGTTATTTCCCGAAGGTTTGTACTGATTCACATTTACCTTGAGTTTTTAGCATGGTTTACAAAGATGTTTATAAAATACCAATTAGTTTGTTCTCTTTTACAAACTTCAAGGGCAAAAGCAAGCCATTGAAGCTGGTCGGCCCTGTTGAAAAGAGACGGCATAACATGGTCACCATCTCTGGGTTGCTCGTGTGCAGTAATGCCATCCTGGCCTCATGAGTAAAACCAGTGAGGTTGGGGGAAATCTGGCTGCCACGGCCTTGAATGTGGTGAAAAAAAGAAAAAAGCAAGACATCCAGCATTCTGAGTAATCCAGTCATTGGGCTCTGCCGTCTCACGAGCTGACAGGAGACCACAGTCACGTGAAACCACCACCAAAAGACGGTGACAGCTCAGCAAGGGTGCCTGGGCTTGGCAGGCCAGGAGCCGGGTCTGGGAGGCGAGCTCGGCTCCGCCTGTCCCTGACTCTGGGCTCTGCTGCGCTGCCGTGTCTGGCGCCAGCTCTCAGTGACACACAGGAGTGGAAGGGGCCGCAGTCCGGCCCGCCCCTGGCCAGGCAATGAGCCCGATGAGGACACCACCCCGCAGAAGGACCCTCCCAGCGGGGCGGGCTCCTGCAGCTCATCCGCCAGCAGAGGCGCCACTTCCGCACGCACGCGAGAGCACGGCGAGCGCCGCGTGGTCCCGACAGTGCTCCGCCTGGGAAGCCCGCCCGGCCGGGAGGGGAGCCAGAGCGCCGCGACTGCTGCTTCCCTGTGGAGCCCTTCTGTCCCACGCCCATGAAACCCGCCGGACGGGTTTCGGAGACCTGTGTTAAAGTGGAAGCGGACGGGCCCGCACAGGCGGGGACCCCGGCGCCCGGACTCGAGCCTCTCCTGAACCCCGCAAATCTCCCTTCCCAGTCGCTGTTCCCTCCCAGACAGCTCTTGATTTAGCTGATCTCACAGCTTCGCAGTTGAGCTGCAAACACTGACTTAAAAACCCGGTTTTGAATGCTGCCTTCGCTAACAACATCTGTGTGACCTCCTCTTTCCCCTCGTGTGCAGGTGCGGGTAACAGAAGCCCTGCTTTCTACCTGGCAAGGCTGTTGTGAGGCCGGAGAGAGAAACTGCGAAGGACCCGGCACGTCGGAGTATCCGCGCCCGCGAGCCACCGCCCCGCCGCCATCGGGGTAGAAGTGGGCTTCTTCCTCTGCGGGGGAAGCCTTTGTTTGTCCGTGTCACATAGCGGTGGTGTCGGCGTTCGCACGGCAAGTGCGGGCACAAGGGGAAAGCGCTTGCTCCTGAAAGGCGCGGCGCGGTGGCCGCCTTGTCACTGCGCCTCTCCTGTGCGCGCGGCACCGGCCTCCGCGTCCATTAAATGAGCGACACGGGACGAAATGCTCCCGTCAGCGCGCACTGAGGAGAATCGGCTCCCTCATCTGAAAGCCCAACCCTGGGGAGACTGCTCCCTCCCCGCATCTGCTTAAAATAAAAATGCTGCGACACGTCACAGAAAGGTTCGAACTTCCCCACTCCTCTCTTGCTCCCTCTCTCCTAATGGAGGGAAAACATTTAATGACAACCACGCCCTCCTTCCGTTCCAAGGAGAAGATTCTAGATTCAAGTCCTGTGATGGAGTGGAAGGGAACGGGCCTAGAGGCAGAGGACTGAATTCCAGTCCTGTTTCTGTCCTTCGTTAGCTTTGCGAGCCGGCGTAGACTCTTTCTGTCCTGGAGAAAAGCAGGCACAAGGGCCTGGACTGCGCACTGCCTGGGAAGCACGTCTGCCAGACAACGGAGTGTGAGCCTAACCAAGCCACCAGCTCCAGCCGCCCGTTTACAGGAGATGCCGGGAATGCAGGAACATGCTAAGTGACACCACAGGGACACAATCAGAAAATTCTAAAGGCGAGAACTTTAACAGGACGAATGACCGCATTTCTTCAACAAATGAATGGTGGGGGACAAGGGGCCCTATGCAGTAGAGATTTAAGAGACTGAACCAAATGCAATGTGGGGACTGCTTTTGATTCCAATTCAAACAAACCAACTGTAGAAATACACTCATGGGGCAATCGGAGATATTTGAACAGTGCTGGGATGTTTGGTGATATTAAGAAATCATTGTTATTTTCTCTGGATGTAACACTGGTGTTGTGGTTAAGGGAGTCCTTCTTTCTTGGAGATACATCCAAAAGTCCATACAGATAATACCAGGATGATATGAGACAGAAATAACATGTATGAGATTCACTTCAAAATGTTTGTATCCCCGTAATATTCTGAAATAAAAAAAAATACTAATCTAGTGGTAGAAGATGGGTAAGGAGAGAGATGATGCAACTGATCCATGGATTTATGGGAGTTCGTTATAATATTCCTTCTAATTTTGCATATATTTAAAATGTTCCATCATAAAACGTGAAAGAATACAAATGAATGTGGGCTTTGGAGTGAGGGAGACTGCCTGCATTTACCTCTTATTGGGCCAATTAACCTCTGATTCGGTTCCTTCCTGGAGAAAAAAAACAGAATCTGCCTCACAGGAGCGGTACAGACGCAACACTGAGCACAGAGCCTGGCAGGCGGTAAGTTCCCGATCCCTGTTAGCTCCGTTATTGATAAATGAGGGGTTTGGATTCACTATTCCCTGTGGTTCTTTCCAACTGAAAGAGTCTCTGGTTCCAACCCATTTTATCACATCTTAGTCCTCTTTATTTTATCTCCTACTCCACGTCCACCTTTCTGGAAACTCTAACTTCCTCTCATGTTCACCCCCTTTGCCCGGGGCATGTGGACACTTTACCTGGGCAGCCAGGTGTCACTCCCATCAGGCGTGTTGGACTGATTCCTGGATTGGCAGGTGCAGGTTTCTGATTTCCTCACCTGCTCACTCCCTGGCTGCTCCTTGTCTAGCAGCTTCCGGTCACCTGAAAGGAGAGCTCAGGGCTTCAGGAGGAAGGTAGAAACCTGAGTGGAGAAGGGCAAGCAGGATGCAATTACATCCTGACCCTAGCACTCCCCCTGCCTCCCCACACCTGGGCACCGGTCAGGCGTCAGGATCCTAGGGGCCTGTCTCGGCTGCTTCTCCCTCACAGCTGGCACTGGCCGAGGCATTGGACTTCAGTGTACCCTAGTTTCCTCGTTTGTAAAATGAGGACGATACCCACGTTTTTGTTGATACGGAGCCGTGGCTAAGAGTGCAAACTCCAGAGCTGGACTCTAGAGCCAGGTTAAAATCCTGGCTTTGCTCTGTGTTCACCGTGTGATCTTGGACTTCACTGTGACCCAGCCCCTCACTGGTAGATGGTAATGGCAGCACCAACCTCAAGGCTTTGTGCTCGGCACTGACTTGACTCGCACCTGGCACGTGGCAGGGACTCAGCAAATGCTGCCTGTCGCTGCTGTCTCCGTCTCTGCCGCCCTTTTGCACAGAGCACTTTGGGAGCTCGCTAACATGCCTGGCTCCTCTCGTCAGCCCTCCTTTCAGGCCCATTTTATTTCCACACCAGCCCAAGCATCCACCCACCAGGAGTTCGGGCCGGCACAGTGTACAGTGGGTGTGTCACAGACCAGGGTCACGCAAGGGAAAATACTGTTACACCCTTCCCGGCTTCAGCTCTTTCCTCCCCCTCAAGGCAATGCTGGACAGTGACACGTCCAGAGAGGAGCCTAGGCTGGGTGGGGTGGGCAGGGGAGGAGGGCAGGAAGGACAGCAAGAGCCTGTGGGGTGTCACGTCTTGTGTGAGGTCAGAGGCCCCCCAGGAAGCCTAGGGAGGGAGGTGCAGCTGGGAATACTCTGAATATATTGCTGCTCCCCGGCCCTGCCAAAGAGCACAAGTCACCGCACCCTGGCCACACCCAGCTCCCTATGGGCGCCTCCAGGCCACAGGCTGCAGGGCAGGAAGGGGGCCCACCACGTGGCGCGGAGCTGTGCTGCTCCCCTCTGCGGAGTGGCAGCCTGACTCCTCACAGCTTCTGGCTCTGACTCATTGCTCAGCACTGGATGGAGCCCAAGAAACGTGGAAAACAAGGACGACAGGAAGCAACGAGGGATCCGAGTCACAAAGGCAACAGCCCTGTGAAAAATTTGTCTTGGTCTGAGTCTGGTGGCAGGTGTGACACGCGCACCATGGGCTGAGTCCTCCGGGATCCTCTCTCAGAACTTCGGGGGTGACGTCTGGTTGCTGGGCTCCTCCCCTGAGGCATCAAATCTACTTCCTGCCTTGGGACCCCACACTCCTGAATATACATTCCTGCCCAGCCCCTGCCCCCCAAGCCCCCAGACTATAGAACTGCAGGCAGGGACACTCTTAAGGACAATCAGCCCTTGTGCTTCCTCCTCTGGGTGTTGAGAAAGATCTGGAATGGAATTAGCTTTGCGGGGATTTCCAGGTACCGAATCCCTGGAGCATGTTGGAACTGAACTTGGTTGTTTGCACCTGCCTGGCAAGAGGCAGCCACGCCACGCCCGGTCGTGCCAAGACATGGGTCCAGAGTGTTTGTGACCGCGTCTCAGCAAAGACATCAGGCCGGATTTAACAGAAACAAAGATAAAATGATCAACAACGACAACACCAAAAGCCAGCTATAGACAGTGATCTATCTTTGAGCTCAGGATGTATTTCAAGATGTAGGTGAAGAAAAATCTTCCTTCTGATGAAAGCAACATGCAGTTTTGCAGAATCTGGGTGCCAGGATCTCAGCTCCAAAGGCCAGGTGTGTGTGAGGAGGAGAGAGCGGGCAGGGGAGCTTGGTTTGTAGCACAACAGCTGCAGGGATTTCTTTTTCCTGCCTTGGACTTTATAAAGACAAAGAAAGGATTTGCTGAGAATGGCAGCGCTACTCTGCACAGTGAGAACCGTGTCACATGCAGTCTGCGTGGAGCATACAGGGAGGACGGGGACGCCCGCAGGCTCTCCACGGCTTCGTTTGCAACGGCGCAGTCGGGATGTGAGGCCGGCTCTTCTGGAGATGAGGAGGATAATTGCGGGTCTGACAACGAATAATATGGTTCGGTTTGTGTCTCCCCGAGAGAGATATGCAGGGATCCCTTATTTGCAGGTGGGGTCTTTACAGAGGCAAGCAAGTTAAAATAAGGTTGTTAGAGTGGCCCTAACCCAATGTCATCTAGTGTCCTTATAAAAAGGGGAGATGTGGACACAGACACACACAGAGGAAAGACGATGTGAAGAGACACAGAGAGAAATGGCCATCCATAAGCCAAGGAGAGAGACGTGAGACAGATCCACCCCTCGCGGCCCTCAGAAAGAACCAAGCAACACTTTGATCTGGGATCTCTAGACACATTACCACGAGACAATAAATATCTGTTGTTTAAGCCACCTAGTTAGTGGCACTTCATTATGGCAGCCCTACCAAACCCACAAGGGATGACGGGTGATTCTGTGACGCATCCTCCACCCCTCTCCTTGGGCCCTGCCCTGTCAACAGCAGGGAGACTCTGGAGGCCCCCTGTGTGTCTCCAGTTCTTCCTCGTGAGCAACCCGCGAACCCGTCATCAGTGAGCTGGGGAGACAGTCTCTGTGCCGGCCCAATCTGCGCCCCTTCCTGAGTCCCGAGCTGCTTCCCGACAGGTTTCGCTGTGAACCAGCTGGCTGTCCCAGCCGGTGACTGGCAGACAGAATTCCAGGCTTGACTGGCGGCAGCCACATCTGCTTCTGGTTTGGTGACCCAGGTTTATGGGGCAAACCTATCCAGTGGAAGGCGGCATTGCGTAGACTCGTGGGTTCTCTGTCACAGTTGGGCTGTTTGCAGATTAATGCCACAATCCCCGGGGGTTCCCAAGCAAGGGAGGAGGGTTTAGCAAAGCTCACCACCACTTCCAGAAAGCCAGTTCAAAATGTACACAGTGCATATATACACTGTCTTTATTGTAAGACTATAAACGAATAAGACAGTACCCATTCATATTTGTATTTTTATAAACAAACATAGGTATGATAAAAAAATAATAGAAATGATTATCAACAGAGGAGAGAAGGAAGTGAAGAAACTGGATTAAGGGAAAGAGGTGGCAGCAAGTCTCAGGTATGCTGTGTTTTAGAATTTTGACTTTTGAATCAGGTGAGTGAATTACCCATTAAAAAGAAAATTTTAACTTAAAAAAACATACTGTCTATTAAAAAGGGGCCCACAGTCCCATTTTTTGCACTGGAAATACACCCTATGTCGTTTGTATAAAGTTATCTTACTTTAAATACTTACGTTACCCTGTGTTTAAAAATGGTGACAGTTTATGTGTTTAGCAGGAATGAGAGCCTGCAGAACCTGTTGGGGATAGAGCCACGATGGGCATTCTGTAAGGGAGTCGCACTCAGAACACCGTGATCTCAGCTCAGTGGCTGGGACTCATCGCTTTACCTCTCTGTTCCTCGCTTCCTCATCTGCCACTCCGGCTTAATCGGTGTCCTCACAGGGTGACTATGCAGCTCAAATGTGAAAACACTTTGAAATCACCATTATCATCATCCTGACAGTAGAGTTTTCAACTGAGCACGTACAATTGGAGGCTGTTGCAATACACACCAAGCCTAAAATGGGACATCTGTGTTTGTCTCTATGGCACTGTGCATGGCCGGGGTCACACAGAGCATGGATGCAGTCTCCTTACTGTCCAGCTCTCACAAGCACCAAGCACTTTGACAAGGGTTGGAGGGGTCTTTGAATAAAAGAGGTATGGGCAAAGGAGGCAGCCTCTATGTCCTGACCAGAGGAGGCACTTTGGGTTTGCAAACAAATAAAAAGCTTAGAAATGCTTAGCCGTTACTTAAAATTCAGAGGCTTCTAATCCTCTCCCTTCCCTGCCATAAAAACATGCAAAATTAAAGAAGAGGCAAGAAAGGTGGTAAGATTTTGGAAAGAGATTTCAAGAATAAAAAAAAGAAAAACAACAGAATAAGCAGCACACTGTGTCCTGATATGTTGATACCTTTCCCTTTCATTTTGGGTTTTTTTTTTAATCCCTTCCCTGAAACAGTATCTAGGATTTTGTCTCCTTTAAGCAGGAATTTGGAAGGAAAATTTGACGTGATCTCCAGAGCTGTAAAACTTCTCTGCAGGCCGTCAGTCGAGTGCTTGCTCACACTCCCCGAAGCAGCCGGCCTGCCATGTGGCAAGTCTGAGCAGCCAGGACGGGGCGGAGTCCAGAGGCCCAGGGCGCGGCTCCTCGCAGCCGGCCCTCCGTGGCCACGGGGAAAGGAGGCGAGACCTGCATGTGAACAGGCAGGAACGTACCGACTGCTGAGCTCCTGAAATGTGCAGTGAGAGTTCCCATTTGTGAGGTCAAATCTGGGTCAAGAATTTTCCAGTCATCTCCGAAAACCCCCTGTTTAGGGGATCAAACCAGGCTGGCGACGCCCCAAATCATTAACTAGATCTAACCTGATCTTCAAAAACTTAGCTTAGGACTTTTTTTTTTTGTCTTTTGCCTGAAACAATTTTTCTGATGGCATTTCTGTTACTTCCTGTTTGAGCTTTCCCGGCCCGACTTCCTTTTTGGGGTTTAAGTTGCCTCGACGACCATTTCCACTTAAACGTGGAAAAGGGGGTGTGTGTGTCAGATTGGAAGGGGGGCAGCTCAAATTATTTTTTAGGTTGTAAACACTTTTCTCCTACATTCCCATTCCTGCATTTACTTTCCTCAGTAACACTATGAGACAAGCAGTATCATTATGCCCAAATCACAGGTTAAGAAACTGAGGCTGAAAAGGTTAAATACGGTGTTCGAGTTCACTCGTCAAACAGAGGAGAAAGACATGGGTCTGAGTTCCTGATTCTGAATCCAAACCTAAAGTTCTTTTCATTTATTTCACCCTCAAGGGAGGCCTACGCTTAATTTATTTGGCGAAACGTTCTTCAGAGAGGACTTATTTATGCGGTCTGTACTACAGAGTTTACTCCTGAAACGCAGAGCGAAGACCCGCGCTCGGCCCTCCCCCGGCAGCGGGGGATTCGGGGGGCGGTGCCGCGCGGTTCGGCGCCTCCCCCGCCGTCTCGCCGCGCTGTGGCCGGGTCGGCGGCGCACTTCCCGCGGCGGGCGGCAGGGGGCGCGCGCGCAGGGCGGGGATGTCGGCGACCGAGGGCGCCTACCAGGCCAGGGGGGAAAGTGCAAGTTTTTTGCTATGGCTTCAGGCTTCTCCGCAAAGATTCGTGCTGACTGACTTGCAGGGTGGGAAAACCCAGCCTCAGGGGGTTGTAGGAAACGATTCCACGTGTCTACTGGATCAGAGGCAGTGAAGCCTGCCCTGGCCGCCGAGGGGGATCCAGGCCCCCTGGCCCCGCGCCCGCGAGGGGCGAGGCCCGCACAGGGGCCGGCCGGGGCCCACGCCTGCCTGGGAAGACGGGGCTCGTGCAGCCCGGAGAGATGTTTGCCGAGTGTTCGCTGGATCCCTGGCTCCTGGGCAGGGCGGGTGGCCGGCCTGGCTCCTGGACTCACATCGACAGGGCCTGTTAACCTGGGCTGCGCTTGGACAAGGGCCTTAGAGTCAGGTGGAAAAGAAACAAATCCCTTTGGCGTGGCGCGACCCTAAGCCGCAAGTGTGACTGGAAAGAGCACGTATTAGTTCTGGAGTGACTCTGAGTGCTGGCAGGTCGCCTTTCCTCTGGGGCGTAGGTGTCTCTCAGTTTTCCTTTCTGGATCAAAACTTGAGTTTCTTAACCTGGGGAAGAAAAGTTGCAAAGGTGCGGCAGTAGAGGTACCCTGAGGGCTGGCTGGCAAGGATTTCCTTCCCAGGACAAGAGAAGCAGCAAAAGTTGATGTTTGCCTGTGCTTTGAATCCACATCTAGAAGACAACTGATTTTCGCTTTTGTTTTTGTTTGTTTTGGATTTTCGCTTTTTGATGGTGTTATGTACTGAGAACACTGGTCTTGGCTCCAAATACACACGAGGCTTGTACTCTAATGCACCTGCCCCTGTGAGGAAGATATATATAGTTAAAACGGTGACTTCCTAGGGTATTTTTCTAGACCAGTAGAAAAGTTTCCTGTAAAACTGCCCTGTGGGCATCTCTGCCCTCGTGCTATTCTGGGGGTAAAAACTCCCCGCACTATGAATGAGTTGAAAAGAAGTCATCGGGGTGGCCTAGGTGGAAGTGGACGAGATGGCGACGCACTGAGAGACGATGGCAGGAATGTTTGGGTCTCCATCCTTCACCGATTTCCCCTAAAATAAAATGATACGTGTGTGCCATCTGTGTCATCACAGAGATCCCTTTATATCTCCAGTATAAAATGATACTTATATGTTGAGTTGGCATATTAGAAAGAACTTAATCTGGAATGTTTCTCACTTCTCATGGCCCAAGATCTCATTAGAAAATCTGCCTTGTGTTTGCAAACACTCTAACTCAAGTAATTCATTTATTTAATTACCACCGATTTAGTATCCTCTGTGTGCTTGGTAGGCATAGGAAACAAAGATTAAGACCCATCCTTGAATAACTCGTTCTAGTTAGAGACTTCGTGCTCCACCGTGTGTGCGTGTACGTACATCAGGGACAGGGAGGAGTGTTTTGAGAGCACGGAGGAAGGCGGGACCCACTCCGCCTGGAAGAGGCGGTGGGTGCAGGGACCAGGAGCCTCGGTACTGGAGTCGGGCTGCTGGGATTGAACCCCGGCTCCAGCATTTGCTAGCTCTGTGACTCTGGACAAGTTTCCAAACCTATCTGAGCGCCGATTTCATCATGTATATGATATGGGGAGAATTATGGTCCCTATGTCACGGAGTTTTTCCGTGACGATTCAGTGGGGTGCACATAGTAAGCACTCAGTGTGTGCTGGTGATGATGATGATGGTGGTGGTGGTGGAGGAGGAAGAGGAGACAGAGAAGACTTCGATGAGGAATTCAGCAGGTGAAAGGAAAATGCGGAAGAGGGAAGAGCACTCCAGACGGGGCCCGGTGTTCTATGTTCTAGCAAGCCCTCCGGGTGGTTCTGATGCACACTCAAGTTGAAGAGCCACTGAGTCATGGCAAACTGCGGATTCTGAGTAAGGGAATCAAACGCTTAGATTTGCACGTTTGGAGAAAACACATTGGTGGCTGTTTGAAGGATGGATTGAAGGGAAGGACAGTGAAGGTTAAGAGCCTCTGGATCCAAGAGGGAAACAGTGGGGGCCTGAGCTTGGGACATGGTGGTGGGACAATGTCGAAAGGGGAGGAAGTGTGGTATGTCGTGGGGAAAAGGGAAGAGAGACAAAGAGAACACCTGCGAGACGTTAAAGAGGTAGAATCAACCAGATTCAGCAGCTGTATTAAGAGGCAAGGAAGAGGAGGCAAGGGTGAGTCCAGGGATAGCGAACACAGGGCTTTAATGCCAGTGACTCAATAGTGCCTCTGCGGCCTCCCTGAGGCGGCTCTTTTGCTCCCTCCCTCCTGCCTCCCTTGGCTGCCAAGGTGACTGAGAGCACAGACTGGCATCCTTGCGGGGGGTCTGGCTCCCCTCTGGAATGCACCGCTCCACACGTCTCTGCACTCCTCACCCACACCCACACCCACCCTCCCCAGCACCCCCATGGCCAAGGCAGGCATGCCACCACCGCTGGTGGCTGCCACACAAGCGGTGAGTCACTCCCAGAGCAGTTGGTGGTCAGTGTGCTGCTCTCTTGCACAGTCTGGGAGCCCTTCCAGGTCCTGCCCCCTTCCCTCCAAAAACCATTCCAACCCTCAGTGCTCTTAGCAGAGCTGGCCACCTACTTCTCCCGGATCGGAGGATCTCGACTCCAAAATTCCACTTAAGTTGTTGGTCTGTCTACATGGGAACACAGATGACAAATTCATTCTTACTTTGTTGTTGCCAAATCTAAAGTAGGAGTGTAAGAGGGAAGGGGGTGGGGCTCCTCTGAGAATGGCACACCTCCTTTTTCCAAGGCAGCATTTCTCAAAGTGTACTCTGTTTACGACTTCCTACATCAAAATCACTGGAAGTTTTGGTAAAAAGGCAGATTCCTGGGTCCCACAACAGACCTACTGAGTCGCGGGGCTGGGGCGAGGTTAGAAACCAGGGAATGCACACTTTTAATAAGCATCCCCAAGTGAGTCTTAAATCACCTACTGAAAAGTGACAGGGATGGCTCTAGAATCTCCTTTTGTAATGCTTTTGACCCACTACACAGCTAGGGAGACTTCAGAGTTCTGCCAGCCTCCCTAGCCTGCTTGGAGGAAGGCAGTACAGCCTCTCCTGAGGGGGAACCCTCTAGAATTTACCAGATCAGTGCTACTCCTGTTCCATTCATTCCCTTGAGTCATGGCAGGGGGTTGGGGGGGCAGGATGTAAATGAAGCACATGCACATAAAACAAGTCCAATGCATCTGTTTAAAAAGACAAATTAAAGGCATTTTCATACTCAAAATAATAGTGTTGGGTCCCCACTGTAATATCCCTCTTTCAAAAAAAAAATTAAATGTGTTCCCAAATTTCACATGGTGATACCGGCTCAGCACCCAGCAAACATTTTGTTGGTTGTTTTCTTGGCTGGGGTAACAGATTTCCCTGAGTTAAGTCCTGTCTCGCCTTTTCTCCTTATGCCCAATGACTGACCAAGGTCAGCAGTTCGTGCTGCTGGAGCCCAGTCGGATGCTGTGCAAACCTGACTGGGTGCCTGCTGCCTGACCATCAAAGTGCTTTGAACTCCGAGGAACACAGGAAAGCAACAGGCAAGGAGGGTCAGTTACGGGGCTCTGGACAATTGGATTTGGTTTACTCGTTCAGCAAGGATTCACTGAGGCCTGAACGTAGCACTAAGTTAAGGGCTGAGGGGACGTACAGGCGGAAAAGGCCTGACCCACGCCCTTGTGGAGCATACGGTGTGGCCGGCGAGGCGAGACATGCGCCGCAGCCTGACACGCTGATACAAGGCAGGAAATGTTGATGGGTGGTTGGACATCAAATGCTGGCACCGTTCAGAGAAGGGGAGAGATCACCCAGGCATGGGGGTCAAGGAGGACCCAGGGCTGCCCTCACAGCTTGCAAAAGCCAGGGAGAGACAGAAGGAAGCGTTGGAACTCTAGGTCGAGACCGCCTAAGCAAAAGGTGCAGCATTGGGAAAAGAAACAGTCCATGCTGGGGATAATTAGCAAATGGACCTGAGCGAAGCCTGGGGAGAGTTGGAAAATGGTAACAGATGAAGTTCAGGTTTTATTTCAAAACATTTAAAAAATCCTTACAATGTGTCAGGCACTGTGTTCAGCACTGCACTGATGTTTCTTTGGTTAAGTATTACAGCAGCACTGAGGGGTCAGTATTATCTCATGTTTCTTTTAACATGAGGAGGCTGCAGCTCAGAGAGGCTTGGTAACCAGCTCAAAGTCACACAGCTAGTAGATGGAAGAGCCAAGAGGCAAACCCAGTTCCACCAGCCTCCAAAGTTTGTGTGTATCTCGGGGGCTCTTTTTTATCCTTTTTCCCCTTCTGCAGATCATATTGCTCCTTTCAGGAGAGGCTTAGAAGAGGGACTAAAGTGAGGTCAGGCGGCTAGGTGCCCCCACCTGCCCATGTGGTCCCTAGCCTCTCCTGGCAAGGGTTATATTTCTTGTCCCACTCACATGGCCCTGGAGAGGCACCAAGGCCAGGAAAGGGTGGTCAGTACTTCCTCTTTGCTTTCTTAGTCCTTCTGTTTTATGTTTGACTTGTTTGTATCCTTGATATATATTTCCTAAAAAGCAGAAAAATGGCAATAGGATCCTACCTACACTGTGCTAATCACTCCACATGTTGTACAGCTCAAGTTAGACTTAAGTTCAACAATAACAGAAAACTCTCTCAAAATGGACTTTTTAGAAGCTTAGTTCATTCCTCTCTCCTGTAAGAAATCCAGAAGTAGTAGTCTAAGGGCTGTACGATAGCACCATGGAGCTTCCCTGGGGTCCAGCCATCTTTCTTCTGGCTCTTCCACCATCTTTAGTGTCCTGCCTCCTGAACCAAGAGGGCTGCCTGGGCTCTGGCTATCACTTCCACACTCCAGCTAGCAGGAAGAGGAAACAGGCAAGATGGCATCGCTTTCTCAATTTACAGGCCTTCCCTAGAAGCCAATCACAGCATTTCCAAGTATGACTCATTGGCCAGAATTCAGTTAAATAGAACAACTAGGTGTAGGAATACTTGGAAATACAATCTTTATTTAGGGTAAAAATCCCACGTAAAACTTCAATACTAGTAAAGAAAGAAGAAACAGATATTTAGGTAGACGTGTTGCAGTTTCTGCCACAAACCTGTTGACTTATTTGATCTTTATTATCGTGCAGTTCTGTGAGTTGGATATGAGTGTCCTCATTTTATAGATGAGGACGTCGAGGCTCAGAGAGATTCACCTGTCCAAGGCCACACCAGCTGTCATGGAGGAGCTGGGACTGAAGGGTGTTCAACTGACTCCAAAAACCGTTCCTTCCCACGCCTCGGACAGAGAGCGGGGAAATCGGATTGATATTCATTCATGCCCAGGCCTTGAATGCTTTATTTAATCTTTATTTTTCCAAGCTAAGATGTAGGCATACACTTTACGCCTTAATTCAGCTGAGAGAGAGTTAATATTTTTCAAAATAAGTGTAATTAGGAAACCAAGGTGAAAAAGAAACCACAAGGTAATGAAATTGCTGGGCACCCAGATTTACTGTCCTGAGATCGCTAGAGCCCAGCCAAGGCTGCAGAGGCACGCAGGCTTCACGTGAAGGGCACATAGGCCTCTGTGCCTCTCTTGGTCTTCACCTACTTGTCCTTAAACTTGCCCAAGATGTATTCATCAGATGGACGTTTGGCTTTTATCTGTGCCGCCTCTCATGCCAGCCCTGAATGCTGCTGCCTCTACCTGTTAATAAGCCTGGGGTCCTAGTGAACCACCAGCAGCCCTGTGTCCAGGCCTAGAGCGAACCTCCAGCACGAAGCTAATTAGCATAGCAAAGGTGAGACACGGTCCGTGAGTGCTGAAGACACTGTCAAAGACTTTTCTCCTCTCAGGTTACGGAAGACTTCTTATTTCTGCAGGTAATTCAGGCACTCCAATTCCAGCCAGGGGAATGATGAACCTTAGAAATGATTGTCTTAGTCTGTGTAGTAGCAACGATCTCTACGGAAGGCTGGCTCTCTCATAGCCGGGTACAGTTTTGTTTCTGAATGATCCCTTCCTCCCCGCTTCCTTCCTTCCTTCCGTTCTCCATCCCATCCTCCCTCGTCCCTTCCTCTCTTTTTCTACTTTCTTTTTTCTTTCTTTCCTTTCTTCCTTCTCTTTCTCTCTCTCTTTCTTTCTTTTCATCTCTTTCCTTTCCCCCTTCTCTCTTCCTCCCTCCCTTATTCGTCTGTCTCCTTCCCTGTCTTGCTTCCGGAGTGTGTGTGTATGAGCATTTCTACACTTGGTCTTAGTCAAGAGGCTGAGAAGCGACGTGTGTGAGTGTTCCCGCAGGAGAGCGACGGCCGCCTGCCTCGGTCTGGGTGGACTTAGATCCGCAGGAGGTCCTCACCTGACTGAGAGGAAGAGAGCGCATCGGGACAAGGCTTCTTGCAGGACAGGGGACCCGGACACCAAAACAAGCGGGAACGGAGCAAGAAGTTCTGACAACAGAGGGATTCGTTCTCTGGCTCCTCCAGCAAACCGCCGGCCTCTTGTCCTTTGTCAAGGAGTCACTACCCTTCTCCAAAGAAACGGACAGCTGCTCGAGGCGAGCAAGTCCTGCAGTGTGACAGCGAGCTCCGGCGCTCTCAGACCTGCCTCCCCGGTTACTGGTGTGAGTCACGGTTTGTTTGCCCAGAGAAAGGAATGATTTAGGATGTTGGGCAGCTGCTTTTCTCCTTGCAGAGGTTTTAGGCTCCTGTGGAGAGGAAACGTTCTAGAGTGGACTAAGGTCCTCCACATCCTCGTTTAGACCTTGTGGACTGGGAAGGTGTTGGCTTGGACGTCTCAGACTTAGACACGAATACCTTCATCGGGCCCAGCCCCACGTAACCCTAACCGCAAAACGAGAAGGTGCTGCTGACTTCCTCCTCCCCTCCTGTGTACACGGCCATTGTCCGGATTGGGTGTCTGTCTGTCTGTTGTACTCAAAAGAATAGATGCTTTGTTCTCACCCTTCATGTTGGAACAGCTTTCACCCAGGCTGACTTGTGAAGGCCCAGCACGCTCCTCTGGGACCTTGTTTATTTTCGGGGTTTACATTAGAATCCTGAATTCAACACTTACAAGGGTTGTCACCAATTGTCCAAGAGTAGGTAAAACCTTTTCTCTTTACGAGGTGTGCCATGAAAAACAAAACAAAGCAAAACAAAGCTCCTGCCTGCTTTATGGCTGGAAAGAGCCATGAGTGTGGTGTGCACCTACCGACTTTGACATTTTTTGGAAGATGTGGTACAGTCCCACATCCTACCACGCGGTCTTTCAGAAGGTTTGCCAGGCAGGTAGGAGAATGCACGACACAGATTTTCTTTTCTTATCACCCAGGTAAACTCATTCCTCCTCATTTTAAAATAGCGACTTTTTTTTTCAGAGAGAGCCTCACTCTGTCACCCTGGCTAGAGTGCAGTGGCGTCATCACAGCTCACTGCAACCTCAAACTCCTGGGCTCAAGCGATCCTCTTGGCTCAGCCTCCCGAGTAGTTGGGACTATAGGTTTTCGCTACTGTGCCTGGATAATTTTTCTACTTTTGGTAGAGATGGGGTCTCGCTCTTGCTCAGGCTGGTCTTGAACTCCTGACCTCAAGTCATCCTCCTGCCCCGGCTTCCCAGAGCGCTAGGATTACAGGTGAGAGCCACTGTGCCTGGCCTAAAATAATGATTTTAAAAGAGGTTTTAAACCATAACTTATGGGCAAAACCTGACCACCAGAGAGGGTTTCATGTAAGATCAGTAAAAATTAATCACTCCAATGAGCCACAATTATCTTAAGCACATTAAAAAAAATTCAACAGATCCTTCTTAAGCACATATTGTATGACTAGATTTATGAAGCGCCCTGCTGGAAATGATAAGATACACAAGAACTAGGCCTTGGCCTTAGAGGCTAACAACCTGGTAATTATAATGGCTACTAATCACTAATCCCTGAGCAGGCCACATGTACCAAGCTCTTCGGCTACCTTCACAACAGCTGGAACCCCATCTTTATCACCAGCAAACTAAGGCTCAAAGAAATTAGGTAGCTGTTCAAAGGGAAAGAGCTCGCAGATGGCAAGAGCCAGAGTTCAAAGCTGGGTCTGGGTGACTGCAAAGCTCGCCACGGTCCCCACTGCCCTATAGTGCCGCTCAGTGCAGCCTGGCGCGTTTGTCAGTCAGGGTCTTAGCAGGAGGCAGAAATCAGGCCCCTTACGTTCAGCTGTTCACTGGGTAACTGGAAGGATATAAAGAAAGCTCTTAAGGTACCAAGGAAGTAGCAACTACAGGAAGCAACTACTTCCCCGAGGGCTGGAAAACTAAGGGAAGCAGTTGCAATCATTAAAACTTAGACGTTTAGACGATGGGCCCCGTGGAGCTGAAACTTGGGCCTCTGAGGAGTGGATACTGCTTGCTCGTGCCGATGTCCCAGCTCAGCAAAGGAGTCTAAGATCTAGACTCTGGGAAGACAGGTGCCCGTGTCTTGGAGGGCAGTGCAATAAAGCTGGTTCTGTGTGTGTTTGGGAAAACTGCAAACGGGATGCTGCTGCTTCTGTGAGGAGGAACTGCCACTGTCAGGGTGAAGAGATGGTGGCAGGGAGATGCTCGCACATGGGCAGGAGCAAGTCTCTGTGTCCTCCTTCAAACTTGCAGCCTCCCTCTGTCTTCCTGTTGCAGCGCCTAACATGGCGCAAGCTGGCGAAGCAGAGCTACGGTTTGCGGGGACCCACCTTCAGCATCATAAACCAGGGTAGAGAAGGGTGGACTTCAAACTGAAAGGCAGCTGCTTAGTCACTAGCCCAGGAGGCCAGATATAAGAAAACCTCACTGTAGGTGCTACATGCTTGTGTCCCTGGGGACCACGCAGATTGTAAATACTACAGAACTGGCAAGCCCCTAATGGTTACGTGTAAGGCTCTCTCTGCTGGGCTTGGATATTCTCGGGGAAGGGACTATGGCATCTTCATGCCTCCATCTCAAAACCTTCCTGGCAGTAGAAAGATACTCAGCTGGGACTGGTTAAACAAAGGAATAAATAGTTCATATTTGAAGACCTATGTTTTATTCTACTGTATGAATGCCTCGTATTTTTCTTCATGATTCCCACGATCTCCCTTCCTTTTTTTAAAAAAATTATTACAAAGAACTCTGACACGAACGTCTTTGTAAACACAGCTTTTTCTATGTTAGGAAAGATTCCCAGAAGTGAGATTTTTTAATTAAAAACTATAAACATTTCTAAGGCTCTCTCTCTAGATTGCGAAATTTCTTTCCAAGAAAGGGGTTCTCATATCACAGTTCCTCTTGTAGTGGATAAAAGTATCAGTTTCATACATGTTTGCAGGTCTTGAGAATATTCTTTTTGTTTTTAAAGAACTGATTTGATGCAAAAAAGAAAAAAGCATATGATTATTGTTTTTATTATTTATATGTTTGATCATTAATAAAGTTGAAAATTTTAATTAAATAATAATAGCCACAAGAGCAGGGACTGTATCTATTTTGCTTATTGCTTAATCCCTAATGTTGAGAATGGTGCCTGACATACAGCAGACACCCAACGAATATTTTCCAAGATGATTTTTTAAGTTATGACCTTTGTCCATTTATCTATTAGGAAATAATGTCTTTAATGATAAGATATTTGAAAATGATAGGATCCTATTCTGGGAAGACTAAAACTTTATAAATCCAGTTATTAGAAAAAGCATACAAGTTATGTTCCCATACATGAATTTTGGAAGATTGGTATAGTCTTGAGGATAGAATCATGGGAAAAAGGTCACTAAAATGAGTTTTTATCCTGGCTTGACCAAGGATTAACTGTGTCACTTTGCAAAAGTTCTGTAAGTTTTCTGTGCCTCATCTGTAAAACAAAAGCAGAATAAAATAGACAACAAATTTGTATGGCTGGGCACGGTGGCTCATGCCTGTAATCCTAGCACTCTGGGAGGCCAGGGCAGGACGATTGCTTAAGGTCAAGAGTTTGAGACCAGACTGAGCAAGAGCAAGACCCCGTCTCTACTAAAAATAGAAAGAAATTAGCTGGACAACTGCAAATATATAGAAAAAATTAGCTGGGCATGGTGGCACATGCCTGTAGTCCCAGCTACTGAGGAGGCTGAGGCGGGAGGATCACTTGAGCCCAGGAGTTGGAGGTTGCTGTGAGCTAGGCTGATGCCACGGCACTCTAGCCTGGCCAACAGAGCAAGACTCTTGTCTAAAAAGAAACAAGCAAATTTGTCTTCTTTTATTACAGAATCTTTGGGACAATACAATGGGATAATTCTAGGTAATAATCAAAGGTAATACCTTTGAAATGCAAAAAGTCATATTCAAATACAAGCTCAAGGTTATTAATATTTCACTCCCAGAGTTTCTGTTACAGATGGGCCTCACTTTCCTTAATGTGCTAACTGGTGTATAATAAGTGTACAGTAAATACAAGTTGAAAAAGTTACTTCCAAAATTCTTATTCTAACCCTAAGGCTCTGAAATGCCTTATAGGTTAAAAAAAAAAAAGTAAGGAAAGTGGTTATGAAAAGTAACTGTTGCTCAAATATTTAAAGTAAAATTTGCTTACAAAGAATTAACTTAGAATAAAGCTTTCCTTCTGATTTTCCTCCCAAAAGAAAGCTTTAATATGATACACAGAACTGCTTATAATATTTACAAAGAAAATAACCCCCAAAATGAAGGAGGATAATTCAGACAGTAAAATCATTATTTGCTCAATATTTATTAGGGTAGGTAGTATTGATAGTTAGAAACAATCCAAATTCTCAACAAAAATAGGAAGAGATACGCACACTAAATTTAT
The DNA here is from genome assembly GCF_000956105.1 of Propithecus coquereli. NCBI lineage: Eukaryota > Metazoa > Chordata > Mammalia > Primates > Indriidae > Propithecus > Propithecus coquereli. The sequence continues at coordinate 2,158,268 of NW_012146412.1, read as the reverse complement.
CATAATGTGACAGAATGCTACTAACAAATGGCAAATATGAAACCTATGTCGTTATATGGAAACATGTATAGAAAGTAGTGGCAAGTAAAAAACAACATAAAACAGTCCACACACCCAGATGACAGCCGTGTGAAAACACATGAATACATGTTTTTAAAGATGGGAGAAGAACTCGTAACAAGGAAAACAAGGAAACGTACATTATTAGGTTCCCATTTTTCCCGAATAAAATCGCCCAGCTGTGTCACTTTTTTAAAGTCAAAAAAATTCCCATGAGTTCGAAACAGCTCAACAGTCTCATCCCAAAGCACGACGGCTCCGAAATGTGAGCAGCCACATAAATAAGCCGACAGAGTCTCCATGAGAGGCGCATCGTCCGTCCGGGCTTGCTCGTCGCCTGCTTTTCCCTTGACTAAGTAATGATTAATAGGCCACCTAAACAACGTGCCAGGTACCTGTTTTGGTCTTGGATGGAGAAATTATTTATAGTTATGTAAAGTCAGTGCGGCTGTCTGGTATTTCTGTGGGATTGTCTTCATCTCGAATAGGAAAAAGAAAAGTTTTATTTTGTAAGAAAAAGAAAAGACTTTTAAAAACGCTGTGCAAACGTCTCTGGAGTCAGCATGTGTAACGTAAAAGAAGAGAGGGTATCTTTGTAGGCACCCTGGAAAAAGAGGAAAATAAGAGACTGAAAATATAAGATGAATTTCTGAACTTTGTGGGAGGAACCTTCACATAAACCACAAAGAGTTGGCTTTTGACTAAGTTCCTGAAAGAAAAAGTCAGTTTCCTGTTTGCTTGGGGTTATATTTTAGTGTCTTTTTTGGTCTTGGTTAGATAATTTTCAAGAATGTATGGAAAAAGTCTTTGCAACCCCTGTCATCCTCAAAGAACTGCAAAGAACTATGCAAATGAAAATGGTGCAAAAATCACTCCAATCGACCAAAGACTACACTCCATTTGATATCAAAACTTTCTCTGGGGGTAATTTACAACCACAATACTGGTAAAATAATGGACGCTAAGTGGCATTTTACAAAGTTTAGGACAGGAAGTAAAGCCTCCTGAGGTAATGCAGCAGGGGAAAACACATGCGCACCTGAGCCCGCATACACACTGCTGCGGCGTGAATATTTGTCCCCGCCAAGACTCGTGTTGAAATTTCATTCCCAAAGTGCTAGTATTGAGAAGCGGGGCCTTTAAGAGGTGATTGAGTCATGAGGGCAGAGCCCTCATGAATGGATTAATCCATTTTGAACACATTAGGTCAATAATTACATTTACTAT
>NW_012146412.1:2096183-2156756 GCF_000956105.1 Propithecus coquereli | reverse complement strand
TCCTGAGCTCAAACGATCCACCCGCCTCGGCCTCCCAGAGTGCTAGGATTACTAAATATATTATCTTATTTAGTCCTAACAACATTAGATGCTTGGGAAAATACGGTAAATTGTTTAAAGTCTCCAGCCAGCAGGCGCTATAGCCAAGATTTGGACACAAGTATGTCCGTTTTCCAGAGGCTGAGCTCTTTACTACTAGGACATACTGCCTAAACCTGAAGCTGTAATCCTATTTTTAATTTTAATTTTTATTTATTTAGGTATGGAATTTTGTTTTGTTGCCCAGGCTCGAGTACAGTGGTACAATCAGAGATCACTGCAGCCTCGAACTCCTGGGCTCAAGGGATTCTCCCGCCTCAGCCTCCCAAGTAGTTGAGACTGCAGGCACACGCCATGTGCAGCTATAATCACAAATTTTGGTCAAACTGAGTTGGGTTTTCTGTTTGCTCATTTGTTTGTTTGTTTTGTTTGTTTGTTTTTTACCACATAACTTACATGTTCCTGAGTTATTATCTATGGATTAGTAAATGGATACATGCTGTGAAATAACAAGTAGTTGCACAACTTTACATACCACAAATGTGTCATTGTATGTCCATCTGGTGGAATGTTCGGGAAGCAGTCCATGTCAGTACTTAGCCCACGAGCAAGCTAAAGCTCTCTGAACTGTGCACCACCTTTATTTTCTCAGCCGCCTATGATTGTGAAAGCCATAGATAAATTGGTCAAGAATAAAAGAGAGAGAACACAAATTATGAATATCAGGAACTAAAGGAGAAATATAAATGCAGAGCCTATGGACATGAAAAGAATACAAGGAACATTTAGAGAAAATTTTGCAATAAATTTGATAATTTTGAATAAAAACATTTCTTAAAAACTACAACTTTCCCAAACTGACAGAAGATAAAATAGAAAATCTGAACACCTTTATGTCTATTAAAGAAATTGAACTTTTTTCTAAAATCTTTCAAAGAGAAAACTCCAGACCCAGATATTTTTGCTGGCAAATTCTATCAAATATTTAAGGAAGAAATAACACCAATTTTAGGTAAACTCTTTTCAAAAACTTGTTTTATGACACCAACATACCTTGATACCAAAACCTGGTTAAAAAAACAGAAACAAAATAAAATTATTGACCCTATCCTTCGTGAACATTCTTAAGAGAATGTTCAAAGAGAATTGACAAAGTTAATTCGGCAATATATAAAAAAGAATAATACATTAAGACTCAGTTGGGTTTATCCCAGGAATACAAGATTGGTTTAACCTTTTTAAGTCAATTTAATTCTCCATATTAACAAAGTAAAGAAGATAAATCATCAATAGGTATAGAAAATCCATTTGAGAAAAGCCACACCAATTCATGATATTAACAAAAACCAACAACCTCTTAGAAAATTAGTAATAGAAGAGTATTTTCTCAACCAGATAAAGGCATCTACAAAAGAACCTATAGGTAGTTTCATACCTACTGAAAACTTCCCTCCTAAGATCAGCAACAATGCAAGAATGTTTGGTCTTAAAACTGAATCAACATAGCACTGGAGGTTGAAGGCAGTGCAATAAGGCAATGAAAAGAAATAAAGTACATAAGGATCAGAGAGGAAGAATTAAAACTGATTATCTTTACAGATGACTTGAATGTTCATAATTAAATCTTCAAGAATGTACAAAATAACTACTAGAACTAACAGGTGAGTTTAGCAAAGTTACATGGATTTTTACCAAGATACAAAAATCAATGTGATTTTATATATCAAAAACACATAATTGAAAATAAAAATTTAGAAATTCCATTTCTACACAAATCAAAACCATAATGAGATACCACCTTACTCCAGTCAGAATGGCCATCAATAAAAAGTCAAAAAGCAATAGATGTTGGGGTGTATGCAGTGAAAAGGGAACGCTTACACACTGTTGGTGGAAATATAAATTAGTTCAACCTCTATGGAAAACGGTATGGAGATATATCAAAGAACAAAAAGCAGATCCACCATTTGATCCAGCAATCCCACTACTAGGTATCTCCCCAAAGTAAAAGAAGTCATTATATCAAAAACACACCTGCACTCATAAGTTTATCACAGCACAGTTCGCTACTGCAAAGTTATAGAATCATCCTAGGTACCCATCAACTGATAAGTGAATAAAGAATATGTGTGTGTGTGTGTGTGTGCGCGTGTGTGTGTGTACACACACCATGTAATACTACTTAGCCGTAAAAAAGAATGTCTTTTGCAGCAACTTGGATGGAACTCGAGGCCATTATCCTAAGTGAAGTATCTCATGAACAGAAAATCAAATATCGCATGTTCTCATGTGTGAGTGGGAGCTGAGCTGTGAGTACATACAGTCACAGAGAGTGGTAAAAAGGACAGTGAAAACTCAGAAGGGGGAGGCTGGGAGGGAGTGAGGGATGAACAATTACCTTTAGAGTACAATGTATATGATCCAGATGATGCATACACTAAAAGCCCAGACTTCACCACTGTACAATACATTCCATGTAACAAAAACCACTTGTACTCCCTAAATCTATTGAAATTTAATTAGATAAATAAACATAAATTCCATTTCCCATAGTGTCAAAAAACAGGTACTCTTAGGAATAAATTTAGCCAAAGACAGACAAGATCTGCATTGAAAAACTAAAAAAACACTTCTGAGAATAATTAAAGATCTAAATAAATGGAGAGATATGCTATGTTGATGGATTAGGAAATCCAATATTGTTATGATATCAATTTTTCCCAAATTGATCTATTGAGGCAATTCAATTCCAATCATAATCCCACTTGGAGTTTTGCAAAAACTGACAAGTTTTTTCTAAAATTTACATAGACATTCCAAAGACCTAGAATATTAAAAGCAATTTTGAAAAAGAAGAACACAATTAGAGAACCTTACCTGACTTTAAGATATTTTTTTTTAAACTTTGGCAATCAAGACGATGTGGTACCAGTACAAATAAATTGACGGGAAAGAATAGAGATCCCAGAAAAGGACCCACATTTAACATGGTCGTTGGACTTTTCAAAAAATGCTAAAACAATATGTAAGAAAAAAATATTTTCAATAAATTATGTTAAAAAAGCTGAATATGGAGAAGTTTTCTGCTCATCAGAGATACCTTTAAAAACCAATAGAAGTAGCAAAGATGCTAAGAAAAATTTCACAACACATACGTATGACAAAGGACTTGTATCCAAAATGCATGAAGACTTCTTTCAACTCAATAATAAGACAAACAATTCAATTCAAAATTGGCAAAAATTTGGACCAGACCTTTAGCAAAGGAAGATATGTAAGTGGCCAATAAATGTTACATACATTAAAAAGTGCTCAATATCATTTGTCATCAGGGAAATTCAAACCGAAACCACGATGAGACACCATGACACAAACATCAGCGCGGCTAAGATTAAAACTATTGACACCACTAGATACTGACGAGGATGCGGGGAAACTGCAGTTCTTACACGTTGTTGGGGGACGTGAAATGCTGCAATCACTTTGGAAAGTTATGACAGTTTCTTATAAAGATAAGAACATAGGCCTACTCTGTGAGCCAGCAATTCCACTCATAGGTATTTACCCAATTATTTTAGTTTTCTCTGACTGCCATAACAAATTTAACTGGCTTTAACGTAGTAGTTACAACAACATAAATTTGTTATCTTACAGTCCTGGAGGTCAGGGGTTTGACCCAGGCTTCTCTAAGCCAAAATCATCGTCAGTAAGGCTGCATTTCTTTCTGGAGCCTCTAAGGGAGAATGCATTTCCTCGCCTTTCCCAGCTTCTAAAGGCTGTCTGCACTCTTTGTCCCATGGCCCCATTCCTTCTTTAAATTGGCAGATGTGCACTGAATCCTTCTCACATTGAATAACTCTGATCTCTGCTTCCATTATCACATCTTCTCTGACTTCTTTCATTTGTCTCTCTCATCCACTTTTAAGGAACTTTGTGATTATTTAGGTCCTACCTGCAGATCCAGGAGCATCTCCCTATCTCAGTGGCCTCAATTTCATTACATATGAAAACTCTCTTTTTACCATACGAGGTACCACATTCATAGGTTCTGAAAATGAGAGTATAGACATCTTTAAGGGATCATTATTTTGCCTACCACAGCCTCTCCTCCGGCCCCCAAAGATTCGTATCTGTGCAACATGCCAAATACATTCACCCCATCTCAAGGTCCCCCAAAGTCTTAACCCACTACCATGTCAACTCAGTCTAAAAATCTCATTTAAATCTCATTAGCTCAAAAGTTCCAAATGTTATCATCAATATCCTCTAGATTAGAGATGGGTGAGGTTCTGACTACAATTCTGTGCACCTGTGAAACGAGAAAACAAGTTATCTGCTCCCAAAATATAATGGTGGGACAAGCGTAGGATAACAGTTACAGGCATTCCCATCCAAAAAGGGATAAAATGGAGGAAGCAAAGCAGTCACTGTTCCCAAGCAATTGAAAAGCAGAGTTGGGCGAGCTCTATTAGGGTTCCGAGTTTGGGATAATTCTCTATGGCTCTTGGCTCCACCCTCTGGGCTCCAGACTTCACCCTCGGAGTCACCTTTCTCTCTTTATGAAGGGTAGCACATGTTTGTAGGCAATTTTATCAGCCCGTTACCTGTAATTAGAATTTCGGGATCCAATAGCCTTCTTTCATCTCATACTCTCTTTCTCTTCGGTCCAAGCTGGCAATGTGCCTGCTCATACAACTTCCTCAAAAACTGCGTGGCTATCCTGTGTATGTCAGAGGGACTTACTCTGTTAAACCAGAGCCTCCTCCACAGATCTTTTCTAGAAAATCTCATCTCTATTTCTGGCTTCTGCTTAGTTTTCTATGGCTGTTGTAACAGATTACCACAAATTTAGTGGCTTAAAATAGCACAAGTTTATTATCTTGCAGCACCGTAGGTCTCATTGGGCTAAAATCAAGGTGTTGTTCTTTTCTGGAGGCTCTAGGGGACCAAGAAAAATGGAAGCACATACACAAAAACACACACACACACCACACATGACAGCAACAAACCCAACTTGTACAAGTAGCTTTATTCATAATAGCCCCAAACTGGAAACAACCTAAATGTCCATCAACAAGAGAACAGATAAACAAAGTTGGTATATTCATACAAAGAAATACTGCAACAAAGTATAAAAAAGAAACAAATACCGAATAGACAATGATATGGATGAATCTCCAAAACGTTATGCTGAATGCAAAAAGCCTTACACAGAAACATAAGAACGATAGGATTTTATTTACATGAAATTCTAGAACAGGAAAAACTAACCTATGGGGGAAAAAAAAATCCAAACAGTGATTGCCTATTGGTAGGAGAGTAGGGGCAGGAAATGGTTGGAAAGGGACAAGATGGAACTTTCTGGAGTGATGGTAATATTCTACATTTTGATAATTTATTCAGATACACAGGTACAGGCACTTGTCAAAACTAATCAAAGGGCACATTTATGAATTATGCATTTCAATATACATATATTTGACCAAAACATCCATAAAGAACTGTAAGTAAATTTAGAACTCTAGCTAATTATATGTATGCTGAAATATTTAGAAGGGTGTGTACTAATATTTGCAACTGACTTTGATTTCATTAAAAAAGTAGACTGGATTGATGGATGGAGAGGGGAATGAATAGATGGATAGTAATTTGATGGAGCAAATATAGAAAATATTAATTGTAGAATCTAGAAGTGAATGTGTGGGTATTTGCTGTAAAGCTCAACTTTCAACTCTGTATGTCTAAAAATTTTAATAATAAAGTGTTGGAAGGAAAAGGGTTACCATGCTCCTTCCTCCTGGTGGGGCTACACGAGGGGTGAGACTCTAATACAGCTTATGAAGGCCTTTCCATATATCGCCTTTCCAGCATTCGGACGGTCACACCTTCCAACTCCAACGTGGCATATACCTTTTAAAAACAAACTTCGAACAAAGATTTCTACAAGCTAAAGCTAGACAAAAATCACTAACCTTCTCAAAAAATGACATTTGTCCCTGATAAGATGGACACGAAACATTTCATGCCATGAATGTGAAACTGTTAGCATTAGCAGTTGGAACTTCATAATTGTGTGGCTGCCTCTAATGAGAGCAGCTTGTTACTTCAAAAAATAAATCATAAAAAGCAAGTCACAACTAAAGACATGACTTACAAAAATAGTGCTAACATTTGAGAACTTTAAACACTGTAACAGTTTTCATGTTCAGTTGACCCTTGAAGAACATGGGTCTAAACTGTGTGGGTCCACTTATACGTGAACTTTTTTCAATAAATATATTGGAAAAATTTTTGGAGATTTGTGACAATTTGGAAAAAACCCTCAGACAAACTGCCACCTGAGACAGCAAGACCAACCCCTCCTTTCCTTCTCCTCCTCAGCCCACAGAGGATGAAGGCCTTCATGGGGACCCACTTCCACTTTCTGAGTACTAAATATATTTTCTCTTACGATTTTCTTAATAACGTGTTCTTTTTTCTAGCTTAAATTAGTGTAAGAAAACAGTGTATAATACGTATAACATACGAAATATGTGTTAACCATCTGTCTATGTTATTGGTAAGGCTTTGTCAACAGTGGGCTATTAGTAGTTAAGTTTTGGGGGAGTCAAAAGTTGTAAGTAGATTTTCGAGTGCGTGAGGGTCGGTGCCCCGGATGCTCGTGTTGTTCAAGTGTCAACTGTGCTGTACTAATGAGCTGAATGCTTTTTAACTCCATGTTGAATTTTTGTACTGATCAGAAACAATTAAAAAGTTAACTTCTATGGTGAGATGAGGTTTGTAAGACTACGTAGCAAATAAACTCTTCATAGTACTGCTATAAGGTTTAGAGGTGAGCTCATCTAGTACTTAAAAGCCATACATAATTCTCTCACAAATGAAATCTTACTCTACTCACAAAATGAATATGCTTTAAACTGAAAGGTGATTACATTTGCAAAGCACTTTACCAAATGGGAGACCTAAATGGTTATTAATTAGAGTAAGTCATTGTTTGACACATTCTTTATTCTGCTCCTTTTAGATATTTAAATTTATTGCTTTCCAATTATACAATTTATAGGAGAGAGTGCGGTTCGGCTTTTTTCCTGCTAAAACACTCAAAGAGATTTGCAAGGCAGAGGAGAGACACGAGGGACTAATAGGCCACTTTGTCTTTTAGCAAATGCAAGAACAGATGAATACTCTGTGAAACTAATTGTATTTGAAAGGACTACCGGCTGCAGAATGCTAAGTAGTTTTTTTCAGCCTTTGCTCCCTTCTTCATGCTAGGCAAGGCCATCTAAGACACATCATAGCATCGTAATGTCTTCTGACACGTCTGATTCTTGTGAGAAAAATACTAGCCATATCCACCCTGGTGATGAAGAGTCTTCCCTTGAATTTCGTCCATCCACATGTGATTTTGCACTGACTGTAACTAGGAAACATTCTGGGCTGTTCTTGGAAGACAGGCGGGATAAAAACAAAGGCTCCGAGGAGACGGGTGAAAGAGTTTAAAATCAGTGTTCCAAGAGATAGGGGAGGAGGTGGGCGAAGTGGGGGAGATGGTAAGAGACGCAGCTTGGCTCGCCACCCCTGGAGTGTTTAAAATGCTTCTGTGTCTCTGTGCCTGTGGCCCGGAGGAACCCACTTCCAAGTCAGTCTCCACAGGTACAAGTACCAGGGACAATATAGGAAGATATAGACTGCACAGAACATTAAAATTGCATGTGTACATGATCAATAATCAGCCGCCATTTCCTAAGCACCTTCTCTGTGCAGGGCATGGTGGGGGGCTGACAGATAGGAAGAGGCCTAAGACAGAGACTCTTCCCCAAGGAGCTTATAATCTGACCGTGTGGACAGCTCATATATGTGCTCCACGCCCTGACCATTTGGGGACCTGTATATCTTATTGCCTGAACAACCGAGATACAGAAGAAACGACTCGTCACAGCAAACAGAGTCAGGACAGAGTGAAATTGAACTGCGGTGACCCCCGAGTTTATTATATTTTTTCATAGAATAATTTGCTCTATTAATATAAAACAAAGTGTGGAATATAAACTGGTCCGAGGGCGGAGTCACTGAGTGGTAAAATTCTAGAACTGGGGGGAAAGGATCTAAAATGTCGCCCAGTCGAGCCCTGCTGCCTGCTCTGCCCTTCACGCCCACCCACAGGGCTTGCCTGGGATCTGCCCGCACTTCCTGGTTTCAGCTAAGATTAGCCGAGGTAAAAGCATATTCTGCCAGGAAAGAAAGAAGGAGGGAAGGAAAGCAAGAAGGGAAGGAGGGAGAGAGGCAGGCAGGAAGGAAAACCAGATCTCCTATTGGGCCTGAGGGCAGAGCGGTTCAGTGAGTAACCCAAGGCTGCGCAGCTAGCAAAGCCCTGGCCAGAGCCTGTCCCTGTCATGCTGCTGCGGTGCCATCCGTGGCGCGCGCTCCGGGCACCTACCCAGCAGCCACCCAGCGTGCCCTCCCTGCCCCTGCCCTCCTCTTCCCCGCCCTCGGAACCCTGTGTCAACCAGGCCCGCGGTATCCATGTGTTTCCTCCCAGGCCGCAGGGGCGACTCTTTATCTACCGAGTGGGCCGTGGGTATCTGCGAGGCTGTCCATTGCCTTTGGATAGCCTTTCTGTGTGCGGGGACGATGAGGACGTGCTGCATGCGGGTCCTGTGAATTCTGCCTTGCTATGGATCAGCCGGCATGGAAATGCACGGACGCCCGAGCAGGCGGACACGGCGCGGACCCCACCGACCAGGGGCGCCGGTGCGAGGAAACAGGCCCCGCGGGGTGTTTCCACCTTTCGCTGGCTCGAAGGCGTCACCCAGGTGTCTGGCTTTCGGTGGCTGCAGCGCGGAAGCCCCAGTTTCTCTGCGGCTCCCAGACGCGCCCCCGGCGCGCAGCAGGCGCTGCCTCCTCGTCCCGCCCGTCCGGGGCACGGGCTGGGGTCTGTGTGCTGCGAGCTCACCTTCCAGCCTAGTTCTCGGGCCCTCTCCCGGATGCGGTGGCTACCCCGCATTTGTCCAACTTTTTATGCCGTATTATATTTAATGGAAAGTTTGAAAGCTACACAGAAGTAGAGAGTATCATAAAATGAACCCGTCTTCAAAAATTATCAAAAACTTGTCAACCATGTTCTACCTAACCGCTGTTTTCCTAGAGCATTTTAAAGTAAATCCCAGGCATCATGCCATGTCACCAATAAATACCTTACACAACGATTAACAGCGTCCAATGCTCTTAATATCATCTAATATCCAGTACATATTTGAATTTCCTTAGTTGTCTGAAATACATCATTTTGTGGCTGGCTGGCTTCATCCAAAGGTTCACATTACTGCGTTTGATTGTGATGTCTCTTAAGGCTCTTTTATTCCAACAGTCACTCTGGTTTCTTTCTTTCTTTTTTTTTCCCGTGCCATTGATTTGTTGGAAAAATCAGATCCTTTGCTCAATAGAATGTACTATATCCTAGACCTAGAGGATTCTTCCCTATAGTGTTGTTTAGCTAGTTCCTCTACCTCCAGTATTTCTTTAAACTGGTAGTTGGACCTGGAGGCTTGATCAAGATTCAGGTTCACTGTCACGGTTCTGCAAGAATACTTCCCAGGAGGCGCTAGGTCCTCGTGTTGCATCACATCATGGGATACGCGTTGCTGGGTCCTCCTTTTAGTGGTGCGAAGATTGACTAGTGGGTTATGACCAATATCTTTTAAAGAAACTCCTTTTCTATTTTCCCAGCTAGCAGCAGCTTTTGAGGTCCACAATGAAGTGATCTGACTCATTTACGCGGTGATGCCCTTCCTGGGAAGGCACATGGGTACCTTCTGGCCACTGAGATGTGATGGGAAGTTTGCTAGAAAACTTCTAGGAGGGCTTCCTCGCCCTTAGAGTGCGCCCAAGGAGAGGACGTTCTCTCTTCTGACCCTTGGATATTGCTGCATGAGGACAGGATGTTTGTGGCTACTATAGCCATCGTGCAACCACGAGGGGACAAGCTGGGGGCAAAAGCCAAAGCACAGAGGATGGCAGAGCCAAAGAGGGAATAACTTCTCCCAAATTTCTTATGTGAGGCAAATTTTTATTCAGTGGCTCTCACTTGCTCTTCATGACATGACATTTGCTGAGAATGTTTGCAGGTGACACTGGTGCAAGAGCATTGTGGGATTTCACACCATGTAATTAAGATATGGATAATAAAATGCAAATTACTAGGGAATATATAGAACCCAAAACTTCTTTGAAATTTCCAAATAAAAACATTTCAAATATTTTAATGAGAAACTTGAGCTTGCTTTCGTAAACATAACATTTTTAAAGCAGAGATTTATGCTTGAAATTGCTACCTGAAATTACAGTTCAAAATTTATGATGATTAGATCTTCAAATACTTGAATGTGACTATTGACAAGAAACTTTGCAGAAGTAGGAGGGAAAAATTTAAGAACCTTTAAAAAGCCATTAAATAATACAAAAGTTGAAATTATATTTGACAAGTTCAACAGCTCATTTTTCTCTCATTAACAATTTAATGCTAAATTTCTTGTATTAATGCAAATGATTTCTCATCGAATGTAATTTTTTTCATGTCAAATATTTCAAAATAATTCAAAGTCCTAATTTATAGGACTTTGTTAAAGTAGGGACCCTGCAGCTAGCTTGGATGCTACAAAATGGTAGTATCAGCTACAAGTAGAGAGAAATATCTAATATATATAAAGGCAAATGTTTGAGCCACCATCTGGAGATGTGCCTGCCAGGAGTCCCTGCAATCCCCTCTACCCCCTCTCCAAAGCTTCCATTCCATGCCATATTCTTTGTGCACCTAGAGCATGAACATTTCCAGCAGCTTCACTGGAGAAATCCACATCTGGTGGTAGAACACCTCCTTGGCTACACTCAGTGTCGTGGTGGACCTCTACAAACCATCCCTACTCAGGCCACCTTGCGGAAGCCCCACTGAGGCTGCTTGTGGCAGGAGACAACCTGGCCAAGGATTATAGCTGGCTGCCCGAGGATGAGGGGGGTGATATCTCACAGCACACTCTTAACACCATCTGGAGATGGATCTTCTTGTACTTTCAGCCTAAAGCATCCTAGTTGATCCCACAGTACATGAATTGTGTTCAGCTTACAATGCCTTAATTATATTTTACTTGTAAAAGATATACATAATATGCCATTCCTATTTCACGTGGCAGTTAAATTTCAGATGATGACCACGATGAAGATCATATCCCTTATAAAAAGAGGGAATTCTGGCCAGCACAGTGGCTCACGCCTGTAATCCTAGCACTCTGGGAGGCTGAGGGGGGAGGATCGCTTGAGGTCAGGAGTTCAAGAGCAGCCTGAGCAAGAGTGAGACCCCATCTCTATAAAAACTAGAAAAATTAGCTGGGCATACTGACACGCACCTGTAGTCCCAGCTCCTCAGGAGGCTGAGGCAAGAGGATTGCTTAAGCCCAGGAATTTGAGCTTGCAGTGAGCTATGATGACACCACTGCACTCTAGCCTAGGTGACAGAGTAAGATTCTGTCTCCAGAAAAAAAAAAAAAAGAAGAAGAAGAAGAAGAAGGAATTCTAACAGAGCAGATGCTTCTGGCACCTGTGTCACTGTCCCTCGGCCCACCTCAGACTGAGGCTGAGCTGTGCTGGACATTGACATGTGAGTTCAGTCTTACCGTGCTGCTGGCGCACCATCTTAAGAACATTCTGCCACAGCACCCTCTCCCGGGAAGGTAGATTAGCGAATGTATGAGAGTTAACTTCCCCAGAGGCAGCCCTTGTTCGATGTGGAAAGGAAGCTAGAGGGATGCTCCAGCCTCTAGTCTTTCAGGAGGATTTTGGGGAGGTTTTCCCCTACATTTTTCCAAAGTGTTGGAGGATCAAGCTTCCATTGCCTGCAGCAGGACCTTGACCTTGACCTTGGCCTTGACTGTGCACCCTCCTTGTGTCTTTTCCTTCTACCTGTACCTCCCACTTTCCCTGCTCACTCACTCCTACTTCCTGGGATTGTCTCCCAAATAAACCACCTGGACCCAAGACCTTGTCCTGGGCTCTGATTTGAGAAGAACCCACACTAAGAAATTTAATATTAATCTAATATTTAAATTATTTTCATGTAAGTTAGAATATTGCCTAACAAATAGACTGATCTTATGAGCTTGTTGAAAATAAAATTTTTATGTTTGGTAATGATACTCATTTCTTAGAAATCAAACAGACATTATCTGGATGGATTACACTGAAGCAGGAACCCTACTGTGTCTCTGATGACAGTCTCAAACCCCCGCATGCCACCTCATTAACAACGCAGGCGTCCCCCAACATCAGGCAGCCAGCACTCCTAAAAATAGTTTGTTGGATTGTTTGAAATTTGACATGTATTTTCAAAGAGAAAATATTGCATTTTCTAATAGAAAGTGTTCCAAATGGCAAAGATGGCCCCAATGCAAAGAATTATCCATTTAATGTTCTGCTTTGCCCAGAGAGAGGTGACATGATGAGGGGCTGGGCCTTGGAAGCCCCCCCTTGCAGAGGTGGCTGGGCCTCAAGGGGCTTCAGGAGCAAGAGGGGCAGAGAGGGAGCCAATGTCAGAGGACAAACAAATAAGTTATCACGATGACCAGAAGCTACAGATGGGAAAATACTCTTACAAACGACAGTGCTAGGTGAGATAGGGGCCCCCAAATTCACGTCCACCCTGAACCTCAGAACATGGCCTCATCTGGAAACAGGGTTTTTGCATATGTAACTTCTTAAGTCAAGATGAGGTCATAGCAGATTAATGTAGGCCCTAAGGCCAGTGACTGGTGTTCTTAAAATAAGGCCGCATGAAGACAGAGAAAGACGCGCACACGGGACAGAAAGGACTGTGACAATGGGGGCGGAGATTGGCGTGAGGTAACTGTTAATACAAGTCAAGAAGCATCAAGGATGGCCAGGAGCCTCTAGAAGCTAGAAGAGGCAAGGAACGATTTGCCCCTCGAGACTCCAGAGGGAATACAGCCTAGCTAACATGTTGATTTCAGAGAATAAATTTCTATTGTTTTAAGGCACCAAGTGTGTGGTAATATATTATGGCAGCCCTAGGAAATGAATACAATAACTAACAAATACTGGGAGCTGAGTCTTGGACCAAAAAAATTGTTCATTTTCAAATATCAGTCCTGCCCTCTCCTTTCTCAGGGGGTTTTGTAGCCAATTCCTCGTTTCTGTAGCTGCCAAGAGGCTGGAACAGAAGAAAATCTCTCATTTTACTTTCCAATGTGGTGAGATGTGGTGTAAAGTAATGTGCTACCATGTAATGCTATGTCCAAAGTCAGGGTTAAACTCCATCTAAATGCTTCTTGTAATGGGAACAGTGAAGATTTATTGAGTGCTTACTGTATGACCAGAATTGTATAACTTGCTGGACTTCACAACAACTTTATGGTACGGTAGGTCCTATTACTGTACCCATCTGACAGATAAGGAAACTGAGCCTTTGCTTTCAAAGACTGACAAGTGGCCAAAGCCAGGGTTTGACCAGGAAACCAACGCCAAAGCCTGTGCTTCTAACCATTATGCTATATGCCATGGAAACATGGGGATGCCACACAAAAGGATTCTTTCTTTAAAAAAAACCTATTCTTTTTGTTTGCTGAAATATAATGTTAGCAAGCTAAGACCTGGAAAAATCTCAATTGATAGAGCAGCAGAGCAGCGGCATATTCATAGAAAACTGTCCACAAGAAAATTATTCAACAGAAGTTATCATGTCTTAATTTTTTTTAAAAAAGTAGTATCTTTCATTTTTCAACATGCAGTGCTAGAACCATTGGGCACTTCCCTCCCAAGAAGCATTTTGACCTATACTTCACAACTTATGCAAAAATGAACTCACAACGGATCATAAATTTATAGATTTAAATGTGAAATGTAAAACAGTACTACTTTTAGATGGAAACAGGATATAGGAAGGGAATTTATTTTTATTACCATTCTTCCTTTTTTTTTTTGACATACAAAACATTGTACAAAATGACTCTTTTAAGCAAATAAAAATGTCCCAGCCACTCGCCTCACTCCTTACATAAACACAGTCACCTGGAGCCTGTCTCAGCTGAGTTCACTGGACAATTTGCTCTCAACCCAAGTCTTGGAAGCTTCGAAGCTCTGCAATCTGTCCTTCTTGGGAAGTCAATGGCTAAATACTTTATTACCAAAAGGACATGTGTGTAGTCAACTCTTTTGAGACTCATACGTACTCTGCCATGACATTGTCCTCCTGCAGGCGTGTGGGTTCGGAAGGTAGCACACTAAATCACTTTACCTTCAAGGAATTGAGACTAGTACTTGCAAAGCGAACGAGCCAAGGCCATCCTTCTGGTTTTCCTAACTTCCCTACTTTTAAAAATCCTTCACTGTTTCCCTTTAAACTACAGGATAAAATTCAGACTTCTTAGGATATCCTACATCAGAGGTTGGCAAACTTTTTCTGTGAAGGAACAGATAGTAAATACTTTAGCCTGGCCATGTGGTTTCTGTTCAAATCTCAACTTTGCAGTAAAGAATGAGGAAGCAGTCATGAACAATACGCATGTCTGTGTTTCAATAAAGCTTTATTTACAAAGACAAGCAGGAAGCCAGATTTGACTTGAGGGCCACAGCTTGCTTATTCCTGTGGTCCTTCAAAAGCTGCCTCCCACTCTCCAGTGCTGCTGCGCCCCGAGTTCCACGCCGCATTCAGTCATGCCGAAGTTCTTAGGCTTTTCAAACTCACACGCTCTTTTATCCCTCTGTGCCTCTACGGAGACTATACCTTTTGTTTGTGTGCCTTTCTCCAATCCTTCTCGCCCTACTGTCAAGTTGGCAAATTCCAGTGGATAGCAGACCACTCTGTATGAACTACTAGCAATACTTATCCCGTTGTATCATAACTATTCATTAATTAACCTGTAATTAACCATTGCTGTGATCACAGATTATGGTTCATAGCACCTCAAGGAACATGCTTGCTGAATACTTCCAACCAGTGCTCTTTCTTCCTCATCCCTTTCTATGACATTAATCACACCCTGGTGTGCTGTGTGTTTTCCTCTTGCATACTTTCTTTGGCTAGTAAGAATCTCAGAGCCAAAGTAAAGGCTTAATGTTAGTAATCATGGAAGACATAAGCATGTTCCTCTCCTTTAACCTGGTCTACCTCGTATTCTAACATATTTCCTACAGATTTAATGTTTTGTTTGCACTTTGCTATTTTAGTGTAGGCATTTCTTAAAAGCTACCTCAAATCTTTGTATAACAAAGAGGAAGGATTTGTTCATTCATTTATTCATCTACAAATAAATCATTATTTCCCCTTGATCACTTTTTGTACTTTCTCAAAGTAGAAATGTTCTGTGTGTTTTTGCTTAAAACCCAGCAGTGTACCTAGTGTATTTATGACAAGATTATTTCAGGAATAATTTTGAAATAAAATGAATGATGATAGTAGCCAGAAGAGAAACAGAAACAGTGAAATTTTATTTAACCTTTATTGAACTTTGTACCACAAACTAGAGAAAGAACTACATCCAAAGTGAACTCTAACAACCCTGAACTGTCACAAACTTGCTCTCAAAATGCCACACCTCAGTGGCAACTGCATCACTGGGAGTTCTATCAATTAACCTCCACGTAGAATACAATAGTTATTAATGGATAAATAATAAAACTTGTTAATTTGAGACTTACCTGTATATTATTAAACTCAACAGTAATGGCAGTGATTGTGTAGAACTTAGACCAATGAAAGTGTTTTTGAGGAAAGGTATTTTTTTTCTCTCTGACATGTGGTGATAATAAAAAGTAGCCTATCTCTTCCTTGGCTTTATTATTGTTTTCAATGTCTCCACAGAAAATGTGCACCTTCTCCCCTCCCCACACACCCGGCATACACAGACACACACGTACACATTCACACACCAGATACACAGAAACATCATTGCTAGAACCTAAGGGGGAGGATTAACATTTTGTATTTGGAAGTTTCAAGTTGAAAGTACAGCAGAGTAGTAGCCACACTGCTTTGCTGGGATCCATTTTCCTTTAGGCCTAAATAAATAAATTCCTCCTCACACATCAGCTAAGCATCTCCGGCGCCCTATCTCCAACCCTTTGGTGTGCTAATGAGCTTAGGGTGACTCTGTGGGGTGTCAGAAATTTTCTATTACAGTTCAACTCAGGTAAGATGCATTTCTGAATACAGAAGAACAGCAAGATACCTAAATCAGAACGAATCAGCACGCAAAAATCACTCTTTAAACGAGTCATGGGAGGTGAAGCTTGGTGAATAGAACTTGCTTTATTAAGGCTGAAATCAAAATTTATATCCAATAGTGGTTTTAGGGAAGCCATTAGGGCTGATACGCTTTTAGAATGACAGCGTAACAACCTTTGTGTTTTGTCCTGCAAAGCAGTTGAACTTTACTTAAATGGAGGCCAAAGAGGGATGCTGAATTTGTTTATCTGAGATTGGACAAAATCCCCTTCTTGTTTTAACCACATCAGCCGATTTTCTATCCCTGGTGAATACAAAGGGCCTATGCCACAATCAGCGTTCAAGAACTGCACAGCTTTCCAGCTCATTTGAATACCCATAGACTGCTATAAAGGTGGAGGAGGAGTAGATTTAATTCAAAGGAATTCAATTTGTTTTCCAGAGATCTGTTATGATTAGGCTAGATGTGTCAATGTGATCTACTCTAGGACAGATGCTGGTTTTTACTTACCTGTTGGCTTTTGTTCCATTAAAAAAAAAAATCTGGACCATTGCTTTCCTGGTTATCATTTACTTTTTCTTTCTCCTCTGAGACACAGACAACAGTCCTGGTAACTAAGTACTCAGGTTAGCCTGGTTCTGTTTGAACCAGATAGTGGAAGCAATTGCAATCATTTTGTATGACTTTTGCATCTAAAGAAGCCATTTTGAAACATGCAGGTACAAATCTTGTTGGCCGTCCCACTGTGCATATTGAACCTTTGTGAGACTCTTGTACTCTCCAGCTATAAAGCTATCATGGATATAGTTGAGGATCCTAAACTTTCTTTCTTTTTTTTTAAGAGATGGGTCTTGCTATGTTGCCCAGGCTGAACACAAACTCCTGAGCTCAAGCGATCCTTCCACCTCCTGGCCTCCCAAGTACTCAGATTATAGGCATGAGCCACTGCACCCAGGCCCAAATGCTTCATATCCCAGGGGGATAACTGAAATTGGGCTGGCTAGTTAGTGTTCGGGGTACCCTCACCCTGACCCCAGCAGACTTCCCCGCTGTCCTCTCTCCTCACCACATAACAAGATGTGGCACGCACAGTATGGGCTTTCTGTCCTCTTGGCAGATCCTGAGTGGAGCCAAGGGGAAGTTACAAAGCAGAAAGTTGACTATGATGGAACGCTCTTTGGTGCTACATCTGATATGATTAACAATTTATTTTGGCAACACCCGGGATGGGTTTCATATGGTTTTCCTGAATTCAACAGGACTCCTGCCAGCAGAACCAGGAACACTAAGAAATAATCTAGGCTGAGGGAGAAAAAAAGAAAATGCCATCTTGCAAAGTGTTTCACTCTGTGATCTGGAAACCAGTCATTACTCAATCCCTCTGTTTCTAACTGCTCTTCAACTATTGTCCTGCTCGGCTTGGGTTGATGGATGGGTGTGTGATTAGCAGGGCGGATGGCCTAGAGGAGACAGCATTGTGCGGAGGGAGAGGACAGATGTGGCAGCCAAACATTTTCCAATATACGAATATGCTTACAATATGGATGCTCTATCCCAGTCGTCCTCTTTAAGAAGCACAATTGCTACATATTGTGGACTTTCAGAGTGAACTGCTCTTACAGAAATTTGCTTCCTTTCAGGAAGGTTGATCTGCTCTAGAGGAATGCTTAGTTCCCAGAGTCGATGTTTCCATCTATGCAGAAGGACTTGCATAGCATAATGTTCTCGGGTTTCGTTATATTTATTTATTTTTATTTTTTGAGACAGGGTCTTGCTCTGGTGCCCGGGAAGTGACATCGAACTCCTAGGCTCATGTGGTCCTCCCACCTCAGCCTCCGGAATGGCTGGGACTGCAGGCATGCACCACCACGCCCGGCTAATGTTCTGGGGTTTCCTCTGATTTTCATCCTCTATTCCTCCTCAGGCTGAGTTTGAAAAGAGGAACTGGGCACTCATTCCTGAGCTCCCGCCCCCTTTCCTCCTGGGAGTGAGCTCGCCTGCAGAGAGCATAGGTCAGCGTTGCTCTCGGACTGGGAGAAGGCTGCAGGGGGGCCTAGTCATGACTGAATGTGTGTCTGCAGTAGAAAGCCCACTTGCTTGTACCTATAAGGCATGTTCTTAAATAAGAGAAAGAATTGAGAAGCCACTTACGTGTAGCTGTTAGCCATGTCCATAATATTAACATCATCGATATAGTAAAGGTGATGTTTCGGTTCTCTGCCTGCCTTAACCTCTTATTTTATTCCTCAAATGGTTCAGAACATGGGCAAGAAAAAGCAGTGTTCATTACGGGTCCCTGCCTTGCTTTGAATATTTGTCCACTCCAAAACTCATGTTGAAATCGCATCCCCAGTGTGGCAGTATTGAGAGGCGGGGCCTTTGAGAGGTGATTGGATGAGCAGATCAATCCATTCATGGATTAATGGGTTAATTGGTCAGTGGATTATCATGGGAGGGGAACTGGTGGCTTCATAAGAGGAGAGACCTGAGCTAGCATGCTGGGCCCCCTCACCATGTGCTACCCTGTGCTGCTGAGGGACTCTTCAGAGAGTCCCCATCAACACGAAGACTGTTCTCAGACAGGCCCCTTGGCCTTGGGCTTTCCAGCCTCCGTAAGTGCAAGAAGTAAATTCACTTTCTTTATGAGCAACAAAATAACAGACATACCGTCCCCCACAAACCCCAGTAGGTACTTAGCCAGTGGCAGGTTTCACCTGATAGAAAAAATGTTTTCACATTTTTTTTTCCTGCTTACCTTCTGGGCTGATCAATAGATCAACATTTCCTTCACCTTGCGCTGGATTAAAAGAAACATCTGGGTATTCAGCTTTGGACTTACACATGCAAACGGCCCTCAGGATCAGCAAGACTGACGCGGGACAGCATCTGGCTTTTACATTTTGCTGTAGCCCTTCCTTGCACCCTCTTCTTCGTTCACTCGGAGGTGTAAGACTGTGCCACACTTCCCTGTACTCTTCCTGAAGTGTAGATTGTCAGGATTGTATTGGGGTATATAAAAACTTCTAAGCTGGGTTGGTGGTGCGTGCATGCTTGTAGTCCCAGCTACTCAGGAGGATGAGCTGGGAAGATCACTTGAGCCCAGGAGTTAGATGCTGCACTGTGCTACGATCATGCTTGTGATTAGTCACTGTACTCCACCCTGGGCAACATAGTCAAACTCTATCTCTTTAAAAAAAAAAACAAAAAAAAAACGGTCGGGTGTGGTGGCTCATGCTCATAATCCTAGCACTTTGGGAGGCCAACTCAGAGTTCAAGACCAGTCTGAGCAACATAGTGAGATCTCATTTCTACAAAAAACCACGAAAATTAGTAGCACGCGCCTGTAGTCTCAGCTACTCGGGAGACCGAGACAAGAGAATCGCTTGAGCCCAGGAGTTCGAGGTTGCAGTGAGCGATGATGATGCCACTGCACTCCAGCCCAGACAACCGAATAAAGGTGGAAAACTTTAAAAATAAATAAAACTTCTATATCTGGACAGCAGTTAGAGAGACTTGAAATTGGCAATGAGACTCCGTGCTTTGACCTTTAATTGAGAAGCCAGACAAGAAGGACATGGCCCCAATTAAATTAAATATGAAAACAAGAAAGAAGGGGAGAGAAGCCAAGAAGGAAAGGATGGTTTCCAACCCCTTGATCTGCAGCTAAGAAGTTTGCAAATCAGTATTTGTGGTAAGAATATAGTTGAGATTTTCCAGTATCAATGAGATACCAATGAATAAGGACATTTGTCCGTGACTATAACACATAATCAATAAAGTATGACTCTTACGTTAATTTTTCCAAAGCTATTTCATTCACATTATCACATTTGATCCTTGTGCTGTGAAGCAGATGATGTCATTCCCACTTTAAGAGTTTGGCAAACTGACGCCCAGAGGGACAGAGTAACCTGCTCAAATTTCCCTAGCTGTTAAGTGTTAGAATCAGTTTTAAACTGAAGGAGTTCAGGAAATGCCAACCCAAAATGTGATGCTTTGTTACGCTGATCACCTTGAACGCAGGGCACCTGGGGGACAGCAGGTGCAGGCAGAGGCTTTCCCCAAGCTCCCCTGTCTGTCTAAAGACACATCCTCCAAAAGGAACTCAACTGTTATGATTCCGCTTCCTGGAAATCTTATCAACCAGGGAATATTAACTCAGCTCACCGAAGAAGAGACCAGAGATTGACACCAGCCCAGACCATCAGAGACTTTCTGTCTGTAACAAGCAACCTTCATTCACCATCCATTTCCTCCCCTCACCCTCCCATAACTTGTGTCTTCAAAACCCCCCGAAGTCCCCAGACCCTATTCCTTTCTAGAGCTCAGGATGCGATATAAGCTTCGAGCATCTGACCCTTCTCTGAGTCCCTCATATTTTGTGGGACTCCTGTGCATATGTATGTAATTAAATGTGGTTTTTCTTCTGATAATCAGTCTTATGTTGATTTAATTTGTAGCCCAGCTGAGGAACCTAGAGGGGCGGAGGGAAGCCATTTTCTACTCCCCTACAAAACCTATGTTTTCTGACTCCAAGTACAGTGGTCTTTTCACTCTGTTGCTACCGCCCCCAGCCCACATACTCGAGAATACACTGAAACTTTGATGTATTTAAAGGAAGTAGGTAAAATGCCTGGGCTTGACATAGTTGGGTTTCTTATTGAATGTATCACGGACGACACAATGGATTTCACTCAGTGCTTTGAAAGGTGACTGATGTTTCTTTGGCTCTGTGATGCATGATGATAAAGAAAATGATGCAGATTTATGTTGGATGCATGGTGATGTAGTATCATTTGAAGGATATTAGGGCCTACTTCATAAATCTTTGTCTTTCACATTTGAAAATGACACTACTGAGGATGTACGTACCTGTGTCGTGCATAAGCAGCTGAAACCTGATATGAGCCACATTCCATTTTGGCTACTTTCAGGGGGCATTAGGACATTTGACCCCTGCCCCCCAAAATAAAATCTTAGTGCTCGAGGGTACAAAGAAGATATTCCAGAGCATTCCTTTTCTTAAATGAAGAATTATTCATCTGAACTCTAATGAAAGAAAGAATGAGGTGTGGGGTGACTCCGAGTAGGGGCCCAGAGAACAACTTGGCATGATGAGGAGGAGGTCCAGACTGAGGTGTCGGACTGTCAGCAGGTACCCAGAGCTAACACCTCGCTAACCCCACGTGTGTCCTCTGCTGTTCCCGGCCCCCGGCCTCACTCCCGCAATGCCCGCGGCTCTCGTCTCTGCCCATCCCTCATCCTCTTCTTTCAAACAACCGTTCAAGCATCCCCAAAGCCTGAGCCCGACCTCATGCCTCTGAAACTCGTGCACCGGGCCGTCTCCGCACGGGAGCTTCCACGGGGGGAATACGGCCCCTTGAAATGCGCATAGCCCTCGATGCTTTACAGAGCCCTTTTGTGTCTAACATTTTACTCGACGTTCACAATTGCTCCACAGGGTAGGCAGGGAAGATCTGCACCCATTTTATAAATGAGAAAGTTGAGGTTCTCAGAAGTTAAGCTAAAAAGTGGCAGAACCCCCACCACCGACCACATCTTTAGAAGCGTTCCCCCTCAACAGCAATCCGTAAACTTCTGTACCAATGGCTCTTGAATGTCCGTGGGAGTAACTCCACACTGACGATAAAACAAGTTCCCCTCATCGTAAAGCAATTTTTTAAAAAACCCATAAAATTATGTTAAGTCTATTGAAGCTAACACTGTATTCAAATGCAATAAAGTAACTATATAAATGCTTTGCTTAAAAGGATAGCACCCTAATTAAGAAGACTGTTAAAAGGACGGAGCATATGAATACAACTATCACACAGGATTTACTAGAATGCGTTGTACCCGCAGCAGGAAAGTGGGACCAGCTGTTGCATGCAACATGAAAACAGCCTTATGAAGTAGAAACTGGATATTATAGTGATTCTTGTTAAAAATGAAGGTGCCTGAACATTACCTTAATCCCTTATTACTTTGTGTTTCATTCGAGATGGATTTCATAGCATCTTCTGTGCCCCAGGTTCTGCGTTTGTGGGCAGGTTGTCCTTCCATATCCATTTCATGCTTGAATTTGCAGGGCTAAGGACTCTTTGCAACTTTGGCTCTTTTCTTCTCTGTAAAATGACATCTTTGTTTGGAAAGAGTCTTTTTGGTTTTGATGGCTACAAATTCAAGTGATCGCTGATTTCCAAAAGTCCACTGCTTTTCTACACTCCTTGGGTGTTGGGGGGGATTCTCAGTGCCCACGCAGTGTTCTTCCTTTGTTTACTCAGCTCTTGGTGTCACTAACTTTAGCAGACGCCTGGCTAATTGCCAATGGTCATGGCTCTTGTGACTCAGCTCTGTTAGAGGAGCATCTTGTCAACACAGTGTGCCAGCAAGTGTCCTGGTGGAATTTCATGCATTTCCTCTCTCCTACATTAGGATGTTGGATCCAAAGGGTAGAAGGTAGGTCTATGCTGGGACCCAGTGTCATGGCAGTAAAGTCTGAGTATTACAATCTGCACAGCAAGACAAGGCTCCAAGCACACCTGCTTTAAGAAGCAATTCCCACTGGGCTATTGTCACTAGTTTCACTGGTGGTGTCATCTCAGCACTTAGCTATCGGTTTGTTCTATGGTATTCTCCTTGTTGCTCTCTGGATAAAGAACACTTTTCCTCTGTTTATATCATGTGTGGTTGTGTGGGCGAGGAAAGGGAGGTCACTGACTGGCTTCATGCTTGGGGTGCTATATCAGGTTCAGCACAGGAAAAAGAAAATCATTACAAATATTTCAAGCAGAAAGAGATTGGCTGAATCTGGGACATTAAGTGTTTACAAAATTTTTAGAAGAGATAGAGGAGTAGAAATCAGCTCCTGGTCTTTCGGTTTCAAGACCAACCACTGTAGCTGTAGGCTGCAGGTCACAAAACCTACTGCTACTGCCACCTCTGTTCCAGACACTGGTGACCAGAAAGTGGATGTGGAGTCTGGCTACAGCTGCTCACTTTTGTTGGCACTTGTTTGTCCGCTGTCACAGTTGCTGGAAAATAGTCTCCACCTCTCTTCTGTCTTCCAAGTAGCGTGAAAGTGCATCTCACTGGCAGCACTTAAATCCCACTCAGAACGCTGGCTGCCTCCTACACCCTAGGAAGAGACATAAATGAGGGTAGCACTGGATGCCCAGTGCCAGCTGATGATATCTAGCATGGGGATTTGGTTGCTATTTAGCAGCCTTCCCTCCCCCCAAACCCCCACGGTGGATAGGGTGAGATTCCTTTACAAATGGTGCCTCCAATTGGAATTCATTGCTCTAAATTCTAACTAAAGCTGAGAGCTCCCGAGGAAAGCTCCCAAAGTGATGTGTTTCAAAGTTTCAAAACTGCCTAGGCCCTACTCAGGCACTTGGATAGCTTGCCTATCCCAAAGGTTTGATTGTTCTTGCCAATGTTCACCACGGTGCAGGCAAAGAAACATGATTTGGAATCATAAGACCAGGGTTTGAGTCTCATCTCCACCTCTTTCTAGCAGTTCATTTACTACATCTGAGCCTCAGTTTCTCATTCAAACTATGAAGAAAATGGCTGGATTATTGTTAGAATTCAGGGGAATCACGGATTTGCAAACTGTAAAGCTTGTTGTAGAGACTGAGAGTGCTAGTGGCTAGCTGGATAGCTCTCAGCTGCATCCCTGACCAGAAATGGCTCTCAGCCTAAGAGAGTCACCTTGTCCAAGAACATGCCCCATCTCCAGGACAGCCTGTGTTCAATGACTAGCGGAGAGAGAGGAAGATTAAAAAAAAAATCCCATCCTCTTTGGCTCATTCAGGGCAACTCTGAAGGGCCTCCGGGTCTAGAGCTCCCCCTGGCACCAGAGGAGGATTCTGCTGGAACTTCATCACAGTTCATGTTCTCCCTCTGCCCCGTCCTACACCCCTCGCCCTTCACAGATGTTGATCCAGAGGTCACCCTCCCTAACAAACCTCCTACACACAAATCTCTGTTTGGAAGTCTATTTCCTGGGAAACCCAAACATCAACACTGGTTTAGTAGAAAAGGAATTTATTAAAGGATACTAAGTAGCTCACAGAATCTCTAGGAAGGCCAGTAAGCCAGCTATGGAGAATGTGTTCTAAGAAACAAAGCCCCAGATCACTCCATAAGATAGCTCCCTGGGAAATCTATAGAGGAAGGCAGGACATAGGAAGTGGGGGAATTCTTCAAATGTAGGAAGGAGATTCAAAGATACTGGAACCATAAAAATAAAAAAGGCCAATGCCTCATAGAAGCATCATTGTGATGTTAGTTTTGGAAATGTACATTAATGAGTCCTTGAAAATAGTAAATTATGTTTTATTAGGAGTCTTTGTGGGGACATAATCTTAACCCATAGCCAATTTACCAGATCAGTAGAGGAGCTGATTTTGGTTGGAGAGCTGTTGGAAGAACATACCAACCTGACAGTCCAGACCAAGAACAAATGCACCATAAATAACCAAAACACTAATCCTAAATACTCAATTTCCCCAGGGCCCAGACCCAGCCCTTTCTCTTCTCTACAAACACTGTTCTTAGTTGACCTCAATCAGCTCCATGGCTTGAATACCATGCTGCGGAACACAGCATTTATAGCACCAGTCTCTGCCTCTCCACTGAGCAAGCTTTGGATTCATATATCCAAACATCTCCACTTCCATACCTAAAAGACATTAATTAAACCAGAATAGAAGTTTGACTCTGCCCCTAAATCTACCTCCCCCCACTCTTCCATTCCAGTAAATCACACTCTGAGTCATTCTGGGGCTCCAGGCTCCCTGCATGTGGCCCACCAGCTCTGCCTGGAAAGATGCTGAAATCCACTCACTTTTCTCCACCTGCACTGCGACCTCCTGAGTCACCAGCCACCATCACCTCGCACCGAGACTATTACAACTGCCTCCTGCGCGGATTCCCTGCTTCCATTTCCCCATTTAATCCATCCTCTCCTGAGAGAATCATGTGATCCACTTTTCATGCTGAGTGGACTTGGAATGAAATCTAAATTCTCTGCTATCTGTGCTGTCAACTCACGATCCAGTGCTCCAGCACTGACTTGGGCCCTCCCACCTCTCTGACCTCATCTTTTGCGGTGCTCTCTCTGTTATACTGCTCTGGCTTCGTCCGGTTAGTGTTATTCTGTAGGAATACCTGAGGCTGGGTAATTTATTAAGAAAAGAGGTTTAGTTGGCTCACAGTTCTACAGGCTGTACGAAAAGCATGGCACTAGCAGCTGCTGCTGGTGAGGGCCTCAGGAAGCTTTCGCTCGCGGAAGAAGGCAGAGCGGAGCTGGCACGTGCAGAGATCACATGGCAAGAAAGGAGGCAAGAGAGAGAGAGGGGAGGTGCCAGGCTGTTTTTAACAATCGGCTCTTGGGGCACTACCAGAGCAAGAACTCACTCACTACGGTGACAATGGCACCAAGGCATTCATGGACCCAAACACCTCCCACTAGCCCCACCTCCAGACTGAGGATCAAATTTCAACATGAAGTTTGGAGGAGTCAAACATCCACTCCATAGCATGCTCCAATCACACCCACCCCTTTTAGCTACAGGGCCGTTAGCTATACAGGGCCTCCCTGTGCTCCAAAGGCGCTGCCTCCGGCATGGAGGGGTGCTGGCTCCTTCTTTCAAGCAAGCCTCAACTCAAAAGTCACTCCCTGGAGAGACCTCACTGATCACCTCATCTAAAATAGCCATGTGCCCTCCAAGTCACTTTATATCAGATCACCCTATTTATTTTCTTCATAGCATTTACTACCATCTGAAATTATCTGGTTGTTGATTTATTATCTTTTTCCTCCAATAAAACACAAGCTTGTTGGAAACTCCAACTTTGTCTGTCTGATTCATATTGCAATCCAAATATCAAGAATGGTGCCTGGAATGTCACAGGCATTCCATAAATATTTCTTGAATGAATCAACCTTATTCATCAACCTGTCTTGTCTACAGAAATTCAGAGCAGGGATTTTTTTTATCCTGGGTCTGTGTATCCCCAACAGGTCTGTGAAGAGAATTCAGAGGGTTTGTGAAATTAGATGGGAAAAAAAATAATATGTTTATTTTCACTAATTCCTAACTGAAATAGTAATATTAGCAGTACACATGACTCTATTATCAACACGATGTTTTCACATCGCATTACATTGTATCAGATATATTTCAAAATACTGTTTATGTTCATCACCACTTCAAAATCATGGTAGTTATTAGGCTTACTGCTAGATTGATATTTGATGCATTAATTAAAAAGTACACAGAGTACTATACCATGCAAAAAAAATTTTAATTAAATAATTTTAAATATTAAAATAAAAATTAAGCAACAATATAAATACTAAATTAATTGGTTTCCATCATAATCCTATAGATTTTATTTTATGCATTTAAAAACATTAGTCTGAGGGGGATCCATAGGCCCCACCAGATGGTGGAAGAACAGGACACATAAAAGGTTAAGGTGTAGAGCCGCACTGTCCAATGTGGCAGCCACTGGCCACATGTGGTTATTTAAACTTAACTTAAAATTAATTAAAACTAAATTAAATTAGAAATTCAGATCCTTGGTAGCACTGCCCACATTTCAAGTGCTCAACAACAGTACAGACCCAGAATGTTCTATGGCATAGTGCTGGTCTGGAGCTTGGTGCCTAATTTCTGATTTGTCTTTTCACTGCCATACTTTCTCCCTACACACGCCCAACATTGTGGACTGTATATTCAAACAGTGATATTGGGGGGTGACTTTTTCTCAAGGTTCTCCTGTTTTCCTTTTCACATTTAGACCTCGGCTCCAGCTCCAGTCTCTGCCCTCCCCCACGGTTCAGGGAGGCGAGCCAGTCAGGGCAGTGGGGCAAGGCCCCTCCTGCGCCTGCTTCTCAGGCTCCTGTCCAGTCCAGACAGAGGATAGGGCTGAGAATAATCAAAGATAGGGTGAAGCAGCTCAGAATGGACAGCGGGAGCCAGGGCTCTGCTTCTCGAGAGCCCTGCCGGCACCTCTGCCGGCCCTCAAGGGAGGAACAGCTGCGCTGGGGCATGTCGTGGGCCTCCCTCCCCAGCCAGACCCCAGAGTGCCAGGGAGGGCTGTGGTGGGGCTGAGTCAACAGGCAGGACGGGGAGCCCTGTCTAAGCCAGGAGAGGACAGACCGCAAGTGCCCCAGCTGCACACGCCAGCAGGAACTTCCTCTGGACAGCCAGAGCTAATGGCTGCCCAACCACCCCACAAACACCAGCCAGCTCAGAGCCGTGGGTGAGTGCAACACCACGGGCCTCCCTCTCCCCCACTGGCCCACAGACCCTGACCCTTCCCCGTGCCCAGATGCCATTTTGGAGAGGAACAGGAAGAATAATGTAAACTGGAAAAACTGACTCACCCAAAAGAGACTGCTCACTGCAACAGCCCGACCTATCAGACTGGACTAACGTTCAGTTCTACGGCACTTCACACTGGTCAGTGGTGTCGGGGGTTAGGGCTTATTTAAGGACCATGGATCAGTTATAGAAAGTTAAAAAGCTCCGTTTTCTTTGCACATCTGAGCCTGCTGTTGAGTAAGCCTGATACTGCACTCTACCTGTCTTGGATCAAGCAGACCACTTGACTGGGAAAAATCTGGCCTAAGACATCTTCTTGCACTTGGTGAATAAGTTTCTTGTAAGACCTCCTCAGCTAAGGCGGGCTGGGGAGTGATTGACTATTGGAGTAGTGTTCCCATGTCACTGTACTCTTCCCATCTTCCTGTGCCCCGACAACAAGACAAGCCAGTAGCCCTGGGTCTTCCAGGCCCCAGCACCGCTTCTGGCTAGCCCTCCCTCTGTGATGCTGGGCACTGAGGGGGCCATGTCCTGCTTTTCCAA
Source organism: Propithecus coquereli (assembly GCF_000956105.1). Classification (NCBI taxonomy): domain Eukaryota; kingdom Metazoa; phylum Chordata; class Mammalia; order Primates; family Indriidae; genus Propithecus; species Propithecus coquereli. Next base: position 2,128,603 of record NW_012146412.1, on the reverse strand, counting down.
AACAGGAGAAGCAAAGTGCTTTGTCTACAGGTGCTGGAAGTACAGGTGTAGACCACCATCGAAGTCTCCCTTCTCCTTGCTGTCAGTGGAGTATGTGTGTATGTGTGTGTGAGTGTGTGTGCACACACGTGTGTGGGATGTGTAGGAAGGGGTGGTTTGGAGAATAGGATCAGTAGAAAGGTAGAGCACATTGCTTAATGTGAGGTCTACTGGCTAGAGAAGTTGGAAATTTCAGATCAGTTCTTTTCCCAAGCAGAACACCACTGGCTTTGTTTCCAAGTCTAACTCATTAGAAATAAAAGCTAAATTTAGGCTGGGCGGGTGGCTCACACCTGTAATCCTAGCACTCCGGGAGGCTGAGGCAGGAGGATCGCTTGAGGTCTGGAGTTTGAGGTTGCTGTGAGCTAGGCTGACGCCATGGCACTCTACCCTGGGGAACAGAGCAAGACTCTGTCTCAAAAAACCAACCAAACAAACAAAACCCACTAAATTTAATTGGCTAGTAGTTTTAATTGTGTATGTGTGTGTGTATTTCTCTGTATTCTGCTTTGTACTAGGTTGAATAATGTCCCCCCAAAATTCACGTTCATCAGGAATCTCAGAACATGACCTTATTTGGAAATAGGGTCTTTTCAGATGCAATTAGTTGAGATGAGGTTATGCTGGGTTAGTATTCCCTAAATTCTTTTTCATTTGTTTATATGATAATATTTAATTAGAATATTGATAATAACAAAGAGCACAACCCTATTACTCTTAAAAAATTAATTCATAAAAGTTGGACTTGTTAACCTCGTATTTAAGTAGGTAGTTTCACTTAAATGCAAACACATTTTTAAAAATAACTTTCTGGTGATGAAAGTCTTATTATAGAAATAAAAAATGATAAAAGCATAAAAAGAACTCAGAGGTCTACAGTACTCCCTAAGTTCAATGGGACTAGTGTCCTCAGTGTAAGAGGAGAGGACACACACACACACACACACGCACACATATATGCACGTGACGCCAGAGGCAGAGGATGCCTCTCCAAGCCACGCCAGCACCCACCAGAAGCCAGGAAGAGGCGAGGAAGGATTTCCCTAGTTTCAGAGGGAGCATGAGTTTAGATTTCTAGCTCCAAAAACTTAAGGCAATAAATGTCTGTCGTTTCAAAGCACCGAGTTTGGGGAACTTTGTTACAACAACCCTGGGAAGAGGTCAGAATGACATAACATTTAAATTAGCCCAGGCTACATGGGAATATCTGTCTTCACTGATAACGCCTCTGAACATTTAAAGGGATCCAAGTATAAAGTCTAGAGCAACTGATACTAAGAGCCCCAGCCTGCCCCTGCCCTATTCTCTAGCTCCCCCAGCCAATTCCTATTAAATAGTTCAAGAGACGCTTTAATCCAAGCACATTCCATTTCCCTTCCTTGGTTCCTCTTTCTCCTCTCCTCCATCAAAAGAAGAGCACAACACCCCAAACATGGTCCCTGGCCAGGTCCACTCCCCAGGACCAGCTCCCTGGGGAATGAAATCCTTCTACTTCCCTTTGGGTGTTTCTCATGCTAATCTGACTGCAGGCTGCTTCCTTCCCCTTAGAAACGCTAAGGGGAAGAGTACAGGCTCTGAACACTACCCTGGAGACACTTCTATCCAACCATCACTGTCTTCACGGTACGCACCAAGTATTTACCTTTTTTCCCCTTTGAGAGAATAATTTGATTAATGAAGCAGTTATGTAGAACTCAAGCCTTCCAGAAACCTCTGCAGTATTCACTGAGTGGCCAGCTCACACTCCTTCCCCATCGTTTATTACTCACCCACGGATTGTCACAGTTCGTTTTTTTCTAACTATACATCCAGGAAAGGAACCAGTCAGAGGAAGAGAAGGGGACTAAGGACTAAATGCTTTAGGAGGAATCTTCTCCCTTCTCTTCCTTCCCCTCCAAGTTTCTGATGCTATCTCAAATAACGATGACCACGTGCAGCAGTGAGCAGATGCATCAAACACACCATGTTTTCCTAAGAAAATGTTGTCATAGCTGCTTTACCATCCAGGCCATAACTAACTGGGCTGAAGAGGAAGGTAGGAAACGTAGAACTTAAGCCTTCCCTAGAGGTTTAAAAAGGAAGATAAAAACATGACATCCGTAGGAAACTTCTTTAGTGTTCCTTTTTAACAACATGATTTATACTACTTTTTAAAAAATATTTTTAACTTCTTACCACCCTTCATGTTTTTAAAATTTTTTAAAAGGCTGTGGAGACTCATGGCTAGGTCTTGGGGAGACAAGTAATTAGAGACATAAGATTAGCTAGCACAATTTCACGTGGAAAATGTCTCAACTGTGGTCATCACGACATGGGTTTGGGCATACGCCACCTCATTCCACAAGACAAAGTTGGGAGAAAATATCTTAGTCATAAGGATGTAGAACTGAATTCCCAGGAAAACATAAAACACATGCTCCAGTGTACACCCTTGAAGATGCCACACTTATCTTAGGCCAAGTATTATTTATAGCATGCTGTGTTATCAACGTCCACCTGGAATGAGAGACAGAATAAATATTTTTGGTCAACGAGTTTCAGATTTTACATTTTCCCAAGTTTTTGGCTTCCTGGATTACTCATATGGAAAGCATTTTAAGGAGAAATTTCAGAGTTGTTTACTATGATGAACAGACTTTAGGTAGCCTCATGATCTTTGTCTTCTGGAATTCACATGCTTGCATAATTCCACCTCTTTGTGTAGTTAGGACTTATGACTTGCTTCTAACCAATACAATATGGCAAAACTGATGGGATATCACTCCCCTGATTACATTACACCATGTAAGTTTCTGTCTTGTTAGAAAATGTGCTCTAGAGTCTTGTCCTCCTTAATAGGTTTGAGGGATCAAGCCTCCCTGAGTCTTTCAGCTGCAAGGACCTGAATAATGCCAGCAAACTAAACGAGCTTGGAAGGACACCTTTCCCCAGTTGAACCTCCAGATGAACACCCAGCCCTGGCTGACATCTATCTTCATTGCAGGCTTTTTAGAGGACCCAGCTAAGCTGTGCTGGGACTCTTGACCCATAGAAACTGTGAGATAGTAAATGTGTGTTGTTTTAAATCACTAAGTTTGTGGTAATTTGTTATGTAGCGATAATAAAAAGCAACTTGCTAACTTATTTTTCTGATCTAGTATTCTTGAACTAGTTTATGTCTCTAAGAGTTTGAAAACTGTTGGCCTTTGGCTGCTGTCATGATCAATGTATATTATGTGTACATACACAAGGATACTCTTTTCCTTACAGTAGAAGTGACCCAGGCAACAGCATCAAAGAAAAGCCTTGCACAAACAACAGTGTTTCCCAGTCTGCCCATATTTCAAACTACCTTGTGATTTTTAGCAGCAAGCGATTCTCACTCTTCCTTAGCATGGAGCTTGGCCTGAAAACTTTAACAACCCAATCTGACTGCTGGTGGGACTACAGATTGACGATTTCTGGAGGACATGGTTGCCATATATATCTAAGCTCTAAACATAGGCATGCCTTTTGACTTAGAAATTCCCTTCCTAGAAATTTATCTCAAGAATATAATCAAATAAGTATCCAAAGAAGTATGGCAAAGATGTGCACTACAGCACTGTTTACAGTAGTGAAAAATTAAAAATTGAAAACAAATGAATCAAATAGGCAGTAGGTATTATAAATTTAACTGTCCAAAAACTAGAATGATTCTTTAAAAACTAAATGTGGTAGGGAAAAAAATAAAGTTGGGGAGGGGGGTGCTGTTCTAGATTAAAAGTGATTAAAGAGACATTACCACCAATACAATGCATGAAACTTGGTTTTTAAAGAAACAGCTTTATAGCTGTTATAACTGTCTTTTATAAGACGCTCGGAGAACAGTTACGAAATGACTATGATTTTAGATCGGATAACTGATGATAGTAAGGAATTATTGCTAATTTTCTCAGATCTGATCATGATAATGTGATCATGTAGGAAATGTTTCACATTCTTAGGAGATGGATGCTGAAGCATTTAGGGCTGAAGTGTCACGATTCCTGAAAATAACTTTCAAATGGCTCAGAAAGAAAAACAGATAGAAAGATTGATTGATTCGTAAATTAAATATGGCAAAATGTTAACAATTGTTGAATTTGGTGGAGGCTAGACAGCTGTGCACTGAGATATTCTGTCAGGTTTTCTGCATGTAATTTTCATAATAATAAGTTTTGGGGGAGAGAGCGAGGAGACAGTGATTGCTTACAGATTGGCCGAAGAAGACCGGGAACTTGGCCAATGTGTAGGCCTTCGGGGGGGAGTTAAAAAGCTCAGTCTTGGCCACATGGGGTTGAATGCAAATACTTTCTACATAAACAGAAATGTAGAACTGGACCAAGGACTGGATGGGAGACTTGGCAGCACTCCAGTGAAGACAGGCAGTTGCAGAGGCAACAGCAGTGAAATCGCCCAGACTCACCTGTAAAGTCCAGAAGACCAGGCCAGTGTCCACGCTAGCACGTGCGAGCTTCGGCCGCTTTTCGTGAACAGCTGGAGCCCATCTACCAGGCTTGAAGCCCTCACTCCATTGCTCACTAGTCCTGTGATCCTGGACAAGTCACTTAACCTCTCTGACACTCAGTTTCTTCTACTAGTACTCAACTCCTGGAATTGCTACGTTTGGAGAGTAAGTAGAACAATGTATATATAACGCTAACACAAGGTATGGCCCACAGCGAGCACTCAGCAAACGTTGCTCTCATTTTTACCCCACAAGAGCGAAGTATGGAGTAAAAGAGAACACTTGTTTGCCACCAACTAGAGCAGCACAAACACCCCAACCCACATCTCCTGCAACCTTGTTTACAATTACATGTATGTTCGGGTTATTTAATTTCTTTCTTTTAAGTGAAATTGTGTGGCCTGGGGTTAGCAGGGATGCTAATGAAGTTAAACAGCGGAGGAGATTATGCTGCAGCATGGAAAATAAACACCGAGATCTCTGCTTCAGTGTTTATCTTCAACGATACCTCCTCTTTGCCTGGGTAATTATCTCTCCACAGCAGACAGTTCTCCAGCAGCAACGGATAATTCCATTAACATTACCACGGAAACACAGCCTCTCCCGGCTGCTCAGGTCCCCCGGTTGCCTGTTAAACCTCAGGGGCCTCATATTATTTTGGAATTAAAACGAGAAAGTAAATTATTCGGGCACATTGGTTTTTCCTGCGTAAACCTCTGCATACCCTTGACTCATCATCCCTAAAACAAAGTATTGCAGCCGAGAATATTCTGCACAGCAATTCAGTGCCACCTGTACTATAAGGATTCCGGGGTTGGTAACAGTCGCAGGCTACTAGCCCGGGGTCAGCTGGTTTCGAACTTCTGCGGATGCGAAGTGGGTGGTGAAGCGTGGGGTGGCCTCATCTTAAAGGGGGACGTAAGTTCCACATTTTCTGGAGACTCTGAAATGCCACAAAAGCATTCTGGCAACAAAATCCAGATCATGTGTGGACTCAGCAGGCGGGATGGTAACCCAGAGACTTGCCAGACAACATGAATGAAACAAATGTCATGAGAAAATCCACCTACACTTCCATTATTTAAGACAAGAGTGTGCACTGCCTGCCTGGGTGTCTCCTTCTCAGCCCTGCGGACGACGGGTCGCCTTCCTGCTTGGCAGTGCCAGCCGCAAGCACGCGAGTGTCCTCGGCCGGGCTCTGCCGTGTGCGCGCCGCCTGCACTCCTCTCCCTCAACCCCGACCCTCGCCGCAGCTTTGCCAGGTCGGTGGCGCCGCGACCTCCCTTCTCCCACCCCGCGCACAGCCTGCTCCGCGTCACGGGTCGGACCCCGAAGCCCACGGCGGGGAGATAACCCACCTGGCCGCGTGCCGAGGATGGCTTCGGAATCCGGGGATCCCGCGCGGCTTCTCCCTGAGAGCAGGGAAATGTTTGTCATTCCGCTTTCCTGCGTGGAAAGCGCTTCGGGCCTTGCGTCGGTGCGAAGATCTATCGTCTCTCAAAGACAGGAAGCCAGGGTGTCCGCGGAGCACGCGTTTTCCCCCCGGGCTGACCCCCAGATGACCTTCGCACTCCTGCGCGCGGGCTGTCGGTTCCTCGCGTCCGGGCGCGGGCGGAAGTGCGGACGGGACGCACCAATGAATGAAGGGAGGTAACCTTTGCCTCTCTCGCGAAGGCAACGCACAGTAGGCACTCGCGAAAGGCTTCTTCTAATTAAAAAACAGTATTTATTTACTCGCTGTGGCAACGGCATTTACTTCAGGAAAGAGGTCAAAGGGTTGACTGGAATTAGGTTTGAAGGTTGGCTGGAATTCAATTACCCAGGACCCTCTGGGGCCTCCTGCCAGCCGTGATTAACGAGGCTGGCTAAGGCAGGTTGGGGTTAGTAACACTGCAATCAACCTTTTTTGGAGAATGGAGACGCTGGAATTACCTAAGGAGCTTTCTCCAGCCGGATGAGATTTCTTAGGTTGGAAATATCCTTGTGACTTAGCCCAATAACAGCAGGGCTCAGCTTTGGAGACAAAGGACGCGTACGGTAAAGCTGGGGCGTCCTGGCCCCTCTTTTTGTTCTCATGATCAGAGGGCCCTAGGAGCCCTGCCTGACGTGGATAAGTTATCATCCAGGGCTGTGCATGGTATGGATCCAGATCTTTCAACATCTTGCTCATAGATATTTGCGGCATGTATTAGGGAAAGAGGCCAACTGCAAATCAGAGCACTGCATCCATTAAAGTAAGAAGAGAATCTGTCCCATCATCACCACTTTCATTTCTTCTAGTACAGATTTTCCCTCTCTGCCTCTCCCTGAGGTTTATCCAATCTCATTCCAGTGATGGATGAAGGCCTTGAGGACCCAGGACTCAGCTGAAAGTTTCTTTTTATATTAAAACATTTTTTTGGAGCTGATCTCTCAGAAGGTACTTTCAAAATATGATGATAATAATAGTTGTTTGTTCGGGGCTTTTTTGTTGTTATCCACTAACTTTTTTGAATGAGTTTTCAAAAATTTCCAGTCCTTTTGCCTGTGTCTAGCAATAGTACATCTTATGTTAGTAGGTGAGGAAAGCCCAAGGAGACACAACATGTATTTTCCCTTTTGTTCTAATTCTAATTCCACACCTTGATTTTTGTCTAGCCTTGTTTTCAGAGCTCGAGGCCTGCCGCCCACCCTAATTCACAAGGCTGGCTTAGGGAGACAAGTACAGAATCATTAAGGCACCTACCCTTTGCCCCCTCTTGGCCAAGTTGCTTAATTAACTTGGTTGAAATGCAGTCCAGTATTATGGGAGTAATTGCATTTATGTGTCTTAATAGCTTACCTGTCCCTAAGCAGTAGTCCACTTTCCTCTATTAAAAAATATATACACATACAGTTTGACATATAGATATTCAAGCTCACAAAATGTGCTCAAACTTGAAAGACATCCAGCCCATAACAATGTTTATTATTTTTAGAGCATTACCTAGTCATTTTGATTAATTCTCTTGGAGTGCTTTTCTCTATAGCTCCCCAGGGAGAGGCAAGGGAAAAGACGAGAAAAACATAAATTTCCTATGGTGATGAGTTCACATGTTTAGAACTGTAACACGGCAAATCATTGTGAAATCTCCTAATGGGTGCCTGTCCCATGCCAAATAAGATCAGGACCCAAAGAACATAAAGAAATAATTGAAAGACACTGGACTGAATCCAAAAGGCTGTGGCTAATGTTTCACCTAATCTCTCTCCCGGTCTTTCCCGCCTACTACTGGCCCTCCCCACAAGACACGCACTTCAGAGCTTCCTTGCAGCTGCTTCTTGGCTATTTGCACCTTCTCACCTCCTGGCAGAAGAATGAGAACTATTATGGAGCTAAAAGCATAAAAGGTGGCAAAATTAGCCACCACAGTCAGAAGATGAGGATATTGGAAGCCAGCACATGTCTTCCTCCTAAAGAGTTAATTCCCCTTGGTTGGGGGTGACTGCTGATTTGGGACAGGCCTAAGCCTACACAGGACAGGCCCAGGGCCGGGGAGAGAGCCCTAGTGGGGCTGGAGGTGACACTGGGTCAGATCCTGGGATTCTGTAACTTGGGGTGGAAGTGTCTATAAGCTGAGAACAAAAGTTTCAAAAAAAAAAAAGCTCATTTTGTTTTCAATTCTTTTTATCTTGGCTCTAGCCCAGGCACCACTGACTCCCAAACTTTAGAAGCTAAAGGTGGGGTAGGGTGGGGTTTAGTGGTATTTTTTTTCTTAAAGGGAAAGAACAGAGAATGCTCCTTGAACATTTACAATTTGCTTGAACACGATCACAGTCATTAATACAAACATTGAGCAATATTTGATTCTATCTCTTTGGAACTGGCATTTGCAAAGGTGGCATTGACAGATCAGAAGGCAGAAAGGAATTCTGCTGCTACTCATGGAGGAATTTGGACCTGTGATATATTCATGATGTTAATTATTGACCATTTCAGCTGGCCTAGGCCAAGCTTTGAGCTTCAAGACAATGTGCCCCACAATTGGCAACTAAAACAATCATTTATTGCTAGTAGGGGCTACTGAACCTCGGCTATTTTAGAAGGATATGGAGAGATCTCTAGATCATGTATTCCAGACTTTAAGAAGAAGGAAAGGCCTCCAAAACAACAACAACCACCACCACCACCACACACAAAAAAAACTCACCCTCAAACCCCTAGAATTTTAGCTAAATTCCAGGTTTGGAATTTATTTTCTGAACTATAGAGATGCACTACATTATGAGAAAACATAATACGTGAAAATTCAAATTTGCCAAACTAAATATAGAAAAATAAAGCCTTTTACAGAAGGATTTATTACTGGGATTTTTAAATAAAAGTGCCTTAAGTATCCTTAAACTAGGGATTGGTGTATATCTTAACCTTTTAGGATCACGTAAAGTGAAGTCTCCTTGTATAAACAGCATTCTTAATATGGAATATCCAGGCTTTGGAATCACACACAGCTGGGGTTAAATCCCAGCCCCACCCCTCTTAGGCGTGTTCACCCCTCTGAGCCTCAGTTTTCCCATCTGTAAAATGAGAGCAGTGATAGTACCTGCCTCATAAGACTTGGAAGATCTACCACGCAGAAAGCACTTAGGTAGTCCCTGCCACCAGTAGATGTTTTATAGCTCTTAGCTTCCTCAGGCGTCTTTTTCCTTCCTACCACTGGGACCACGTGGTGCATCCAGCAGGGAACAAAAGAAACTTTGGCTCTTCTTTGTAGCTTTAGATGCAGGGATATTAGCCACAGCTTTATATTAAGTAAGAAGTAACCTCAAACAAACAGAGCCCAGACAGCTTATGGCTGTTTCTGCCTTTCTCATATTTATTTATTTTTTAAAGAAATACTTGTATAGCACTTACTATGTGATAGGCATATTCCAAGCACTGAAATATATACTATTATTTGTTATTCCCATCTTATAGTTGAGGAAGCAGAAACACAGAGATCTTAAGTAACTGGTCCAAGAACACATAACAGGTATGTGCACAGCCAGAAATCGAACCAAGACGATCTAGTCCATCCCCCCGGTAGGCCATGGGCATACTGTTTATTTGGGAAGGCCTGCTGGCACCAAAGCACCGGATGAAATACCAGGGCCAGTTCTGCACAGTCTGAAAAATAACAGCAGGGCCAGCAGTATTGAAATTGCAAAAGTCTCCGTCGATAAGCTTTCATAGGCAGAACTGCAGACCAGAGAGACCTAGATGAGAGACCTAGATGAGGCTGACTGAACAAGCAAACTGATTTCCAGTCCTGTGGCACGATGTCCACCTCCCCACTCCCACCACCTCCGCTCAGGTTTCTTCATTCCTCCTCACCCCCTTGGCTTGGGGAATGTGAATTTACTGGCTGTTACAGCCTGAGCGGGTGGAAGAGTGGCATTCAAAATAGCCAAAGAAAAAAAGATATAACTTGTTTTAAAATTTCAATAACTCTCATTTTTTAAATTATCAAAGCAATACCTGTTTATGGCAGACACTGCAAAGTGGCTGGAGTCAGCCCAATTTCCCAACCCCCTTCTTCCTCCACTTCCTGCTAGGCGTGGTCATGTGACACAAATCTGGCCAATCAGGTGTAAGTCTGTCATGGTGTTCCTGTCCTCATTTGCCTGAGGCGGTCCTTCCTGTTCCCCTGTCCCCTCTCTTTGAACGCATGTGCGATAAATGGACATGCAGAGGCCACATTAAAACTATGAAGGAAAACCAGGAAAATTTCAGATGCTAGTTCTGGCATCGTTGAGCTGCTTAACCACTGTGTTTGGATTTGCATTACTTGCAGCCAAGGACAATCCTATCTGTACAATCAATGTTCATTGTAGAAAAGATAGACAATACAGGGAAAAAAAAAGAAGGGGGAAAATATCACCTGTTATCTTACCATTCAGAAATAACCAAAATTAATATTTCAGCATATATTCCTTCAATTTTTCCTCTTCTTATTGTTTTACAAAACTATGGAATATTAACTCTAAGAACATTATTAACTCCGGTCCTAGGAACAGTTTTGCGACTGATTCTCTTACATGCCAGTGTGCTATGGCCATCCTTCTGTATCAATCATTCATCTACCTGTAATCGTGTGGATGTTCCAAGGTTTATTTAACCAATTCCCTATTGCCAAAGATTTATTTCCAGTTTTTACCTATTGTGTGCACATGTTTGTAGGGGCACCTTTTTCTGATTATTTTCTTAGGATAAATTCCTAAAATTACCATGAATTGCTGAATCAAGGGAAATGCACATTTTTTTAGGCTTTATATACCTATAGACAAAATGTCCTTCAGAAAGGTTTTACCAAATTTTATATGTGCAGCTGTAGCGTGTGCATTTTCTTCACATCCTTGTCCATGCTAGGATGTATCACCTTTTAAAAAATGTCTGTCCGCTCATAGGCCATATATAGATTAATTTAAATTAATTTAATAATTTAATTATTGAGTTTGGCATATTTCTATAACATCATTTCCAATTCTGTTAATTACCCATTATGTGCCAAACACTGGGCTAGGTAGTTTACATATGCTATTATTTTTAATCCACACAAACCATTAACTTTTATTATATGAGTGAGTAAACTACAGTTCAGAGGAACTAAGTCACTTGTTCAAGATCACGCAACTAGTAAGTGATCACACTGGGCTTCATAACTAAGTCTGCCTGACTCCAGAGCAGAAAGTATAATAAATAAAGATTCGTGGGTTTTTTTTAATATGTTATATAGGGTATCCAAGTCCTAACTGAACCAGCCATAAGCCAGCAGGAGAGAGACAGCACTCTCCAGGGGTAACTGAACGGAGTTCACGGAAGGCGCTCTTTGTGGAGGTGTGGGGAGGGAGAAGGGACCAATCAAGGAGTGTTACACACCAGGGGGCTGTCAATGGCAGGAAACCACTGTCATCTCAGGCTGGAAGGGGCAGAAAGAGGGACTTCTTTGGGAACCTGGTGAGATCTGCAGCTGTGGGAGAGTGGCTGCTATGTGACCTTGGGCAGCGTCACAGCCATCGCCAAACCACAGAGCAGCCTGGAGACAGTAATACGCCCAGCTCTGATCTCCTGCTGGCGCCTCCCATTGGCTAAATCCAATCAGAAGCCAGAGGACAAGGAAGCCTGGAAGAGCAATCCATGAAAACCAACCTCAGGGACACACAAGAAGGGAAAGAAAGGTGGAAAATGGACTCACAGTGTTCCCGCCCATTCGCTCTTTATTACCGTCAGAAGAGCAGAACTGCATCATCCTGCACCTGATTGCGGAAGGATTCAAAACCCATGTGCACGGCTGCTCCAGGACTAGCTGCAGACATGTAGGTAAAGGGCCTCATGCAGTGCGGGGCATAGTGAGTCCCCAGTAAAAGTAAGCCGTGATGGTCTCACACTTGGAGCTCGCGCTGCACCTAGAGCACTCCAGGAGATTCTGCTGCTTGTTCTCGTTACCACTGGCAACTCTCAGCCCTCAAACTGTTCGCCATAAAACAACAATAAAATACAAAAATGAAACAAAAAAAGGAAAGGGAAAAAACAAAACAAAACATTTCTCCTTGAGCACACAGCTGGGCACATTTGCCAACCTCCCTTGTTCTGAGGCGTGGCCACATCCCTGAATTCCAGCGCCGGAACGTGAGCAGGAGTGACAGGCACAGCCTCCAGGCCTGGTCCGTGCAAACGTCTCCCATGCGTGCGTTCCTCCCCGTCGTTTCCCCCTGCCGCCTCGACGTCAACGAGCAGAGCACCCTCAGAAACCCTGTTCTGAGAAAGGCAGAGCCCCCACCCCATCCAACGCCTCCTGACCTGGAATTGCCGTGGCTGTTTATGGAAACATGAAATAAAAGTTGACGGTGTTAAGCTGTCCGTATATCGGAGCTTTGCAACAGCAGCTAGTGGCGCCCTCGGTAACACGAAGAACAAACATACAAGTGCAATACTCAGACAAGGACTCGGACCAGGGTTGACAGAAACAAACACAAAAAAGTACACAAGGCGGCTTCTCCAGAAGGAGCCCTCCAGTTCTCAGGCCACCAACCATTCCCTGATGATAACTTAATTTTGGTTTACATGAATTATTTTATTCTACCAAGAATCTCATTAAAAATTCCCTTGAAAAAAGTAGAAAGTACCAAAAGTAAGAAGCCTGGCACTGTGTGTCATCAGTTGGATAGAGTTTGGTGTCTACCCTGAGCCTGTGCTCAGGGTCCCCTCCAGTCCTATCCTCTGAGCAGTGACCCTTGAGCAAGTGGCTGAACTTCTCTGAGTTAATATGTACAAAGAACTGAAAACCATGCCACTCTCATAGCCAGAGGCTTGACGAATGAAAGAATAAAATGAGAAGAAGAGATAGATGATGGGTCCCTCTCCTCTTTGCTCTTCAAGTAAGATGATCTCTGACTCCTTGTGTTTCCTTCTATCTTAGAAGGAAGTTGGTGAACAGTGATTGGGGGAACAGGGGACAAAGGATGAATCAGGGAATGGACGTGGCCAGTCCCATGTGTCATTTCCCCCTCCTCTGAGGCTCTCCCTAACCGCCTGGTGGCTCCCAACGTATAGCACTGGACATAGGAAGCCACACTCTGCATCCAGCCTGCCTGGTATGAGTCCTGTCTCATCTGCCACTGTCATCTAAGGCAAGGCCCGACACGAGTGGCTGCCATAAACATCAACTATTGTTCCACCAGTGTGTGCCGGCACACAGGGGCATTCTGGACAAAGTCATTGCCTCTCCTCCTTGGCAGATGCCAACACCGGTCCCACCCTGAGGAGGTACCTTGTCTTGCAGCCCCTGCTCCATCGATATACTGTTTGACTGAATGCCATTAATTCAGAAAAAAATGTTAAACGATTTGTGACCTTCACAAATGGACTGGAGGAGAGAGCCCCTGCTCTAGTCCTATGAAGGCTGTGGGTGGATGGACTGATGGATGATCCGGTTACAACAGGTTTCAACTGCGTGATTGGGCGATGCTACAATGCCAACTTCCCAGCAGTTACATGGGGAACTCCATTTATCCCGTAATGACGAGAGAGGGAAGCAATGGCTACAGGACATTAAAATACATAAAGCTAAGAGCTTCTGTAAAATGCATGTAACAGGTAGGACATATTTTCAGTTATATGTTCCATCCTCTTACATTCCCTAAAACTTAATATCCCCATACAATGAGATTCTGAAACAACGTTGTTGGTGCATAAGGAAGGTACTAAAACTGCATAGCTGCTGGCGTTAACACCACGTTCCCTAACCTAAAGTCTTGGTGTCACGTCATAGCACGGACCAGGAGGAATATTCCAGAAAAATGGATAGGCTGAGCGATAGAGACAGAAAGATTATTCAGGGCCCACCTACTACGTGCCAGGTGCTTAGTGGGTGTCCCCTCATTTAATCCTCACTATATCTATGTTTTACAGGCTGCTTTCAGGAAACCATCTGTTCCTGTGATAAAAACATGCCTCAGAAATCACAGTGACCTGCATTTAATACTGGACTTTGCCACCGTCCAGCTGCGCGATTTTGGAAAAGTCAGACACTCTCTCTGGATCAGTGAGAAGTAAATGAGCTGCCATATGTGAAACACCTGGTGTGCGACGGGTGCCTAAGAAACAGGAATTTTCCCTCTTCTATTAGTGGCTCTCGACTTTGCACATTGGAATCACTTGAGGAGCTTTCAAAAAACACTCCTGACTGAGTCCTTCCTCCAGAGACCGAGATGTAATTGCCCCGGAGCGCGGCCTGGCCCTGGGCATGGGGACTTAGGAAAGCGCTCCCGGGTGAAGCTGAAGTGCGGCTAAGGTTGAAAACCACTTGTCGTAATTGAATCATCCGGTATCACACAGGGAGTTAGTGGCTGATGCAATAAAAGTGCTGGGCACTGGGCAGAGTCATCAGAACTGGGAATTCTGGAAACTGCTGTTGCTCCCTTCTGCTATTAAGGGAAAGGGCCACCTCTCTCGGCCCAGTGGTTTCCAGGGGAGTGCCAATTTATTCAGTGAGGGAAAGGCCACACCTGTGGTTTTATCATGATAAAGGACACCATTTGGGGGAAACTAATTCTTTAGAATGAAGTAAATCAGTTAAAGGGCCCAAGGGTGTAATTCTTGAAGCTAAATATGTGCTCCAGGAACCAAGATAATGGTCCAGTTCTGCTGCCTTAAGGGAGAGCTGACATTCTGGACCCAGGTCCTCGCTGTGTGACACTTTGGGCAAGTTCCTTAAACTCGCTGAACTTCAGTTTCCCAGTCTGGGAGGAACATACCCACTTTTGAAAAGAACTGTGAAAGCTCAATCTTCTCAGGAAAAAATAATGCCATATTCATCTGCACCCACAATTGTTTATACCTATAATTTTAGGAAGTCCATGGACCACTTACATTTTTCTTAAATAGATAAGCTCTAAAATCCCTCCCACCTTCATAAAATTATTTTACTCCAATTCAGATATCGTTTAAGGTTATTCTATATGGGTGGGCTCTCCTGGGAGGCTGTTCGAGGGAGAGGGACGTCTGGGAGGCCGGGAGCTGAGCAGGAAATGATGCCACATGTCTGGGTAGGGTGAGTCATTTCAAGGATATTGGGTCTAGGCAGCCCAGTCAAGTACCTAAAAAAATATCCTCATGAAAAATAATCAGGCCAAAGAATGACAATATTAACTCAATTCTCTCCTCTGGAATTCGTGCCATTAGAATGATTTTCAAAGTCTAGCATAGAAAATTCACATTTCATTATCACGCACAAAGCCACAGAGCCCTGCCGACTGCGAAGCAGTCTGGACGGAGGACCCCGCACAGGGACCCACCTCCCCCAGCAGCCGTGTGTGACCCGATCCCAGGCAAGCTGTTTCACCTCTCGGTGCCTCGCCTGTGAAATGTAGATAAAGCGCTAACCTCACAGGGCTGGTATGAGGAATAGCTAATAAAATGTGATAGGGACACGCCCAATTTAAATGCAAACGGCTGTAAAACAACAAAAAGCATATTTAAACATTTCCACTGCTCGGAGGTCGGGGAAGGGAGACAATAGGGCTTTGAGAGGAGAGCGTTTATTTTTCTCTCTAGTGTACACTTCAGTTAATCAATGAATGTTTATTTTCCTCTGTGGCGGACACCGTGCTAGGCTCTGGGAAATATAGAACAGTCTTAGTTCTCATGAAATCAGTAGTCAGCCATTCCAGGAAAGACATGTAAAACTCACTGCAAAATATCCTAAATCACAGCTCTCTCTCTCTCTCTCTTCCTCTTTCTATAACATTTACCACACTATCCGTCTGTGTACGATAGTGCTAGGAGCCTAGGGAAATGCAAAGGCTTACAAGACACATCACTACCTGTGAAGAGTCTGAAATCTCACCTTAAAGAGAAGGCATATGCAAAGGGTAAATAGCCTAAGGCAGTGTAAGATCCAATGCCAAGTGAATATTCAACTTTCTCTTTCATTCGTGTTTCTTTTTTATTTGGGCTTTTCTCTTTCTACTCTCTCCTCCTCTGAGAATCTCTTTCAGGTTCAGCCATGTTATTCCCTAACAGCAGAATTTCCTTCTTTTCTTTCTTTTTTAAGGCCAAATAATATTCCGTTATACATACACCACATTTTCTTTATCCATTCATCCATCGGCAGGCAATTAGGTTCATTCCATTTCTTGACTGCTGTGAATAGTGCCGCCGTGAACACGGCAGTGAGGATAACTCTTCCAGGTATTGATTTCATTTCCTTTGGCTATGTACCCAGAAGCAAGATTGCCGGCTTATATGGTAGTTCTATTTTTAATTTTTTGAGGAATCTGCAGACTGTTTTCCATAACGGCTATATCAATTTACATTCCCATCAGCAATGTGCAAGGGTTCCCTTTTCTCCATATTCTCACCAGCAGGAGAGATAACAGCCGTCCTAACAGGTGTGACATAATATCTCATTGTGGTTTGCACTGTATGTACTCTTTTGTGTCTAGCTTTGGTGCAGCATAATGTTTCTGAGATTCATTCATTTTTGCTGCAGGTATCAATAGTGTGTTTCTTTTTATTGCTAACTAGTATTCCCTTGTATGAATATACTGCAGTTTGTTTATTCATTCAGTTATTGAAGGGCATTTGTCTTGTTTCCAGGTTCTGGCTATTATGATAAAGTTGTTATATAAACATTCTTGTGCAAAGCTTTTAGTGGACATATGTCTTTTAGCTCTTCTTTGATAAATACCTAGGAGTAGAATTGCTGGATCATAGCGAAGTGTATATTTAGTTTTATAAGAAACTGTCATAACTTTTGCCAAAATGATTGTAACATTTTATATTCTCACCAATAATGTATGAAGGTTCCAGTTTCTCCACATCCTCGCCAACACTTGGTATTATATTTTTTACTTTTTAGTATCATAATCAGTGTGAAATCATTTCTGATTGTGGTTTAATTTGCATATTCATGATGAGCAATTACGTTGAGCACTTTTTTACATGCTTCTGACAATTTCAATATTATGACATGTCTGTTCAAGTCTTTTACCTCATTTTTAATGCATTATTTTGTCCTTTTGACTATGAAGTTGTTGGAATTCTTTATATATTTTAGATGCCAGTCTCTTGTTATGTAAATGTACACAGAATAGTTTCTCCCAGTCTCTGGTTTGCTTTTTCATTTTCTTAATGGTATTTCTGATGAGCAGAAGTTTTTAATTTTGATAAAATCCAATATGGCAAGTTTAGTTTCATTTATAATTATCACTATACCAGTATTAGTCAGGGTTCTCTTAGAGAACCAAAGCCCAATAGGGGGGTGTTTGTTTAATTATAAAATATTTGTAAATATCATTGTTTTATGAAAAGCATAGGTGTGTATTAGCCAGAGGTCTCCAGAGAATCAGAACCAATAGAATGCATATAAATAAATTAATTAATTAACATATGTAAACACACACACACACACACACACACACATAAAACATGAGATCTGTCCAGAAAGTATCTAGCCATGTAACATGAAAAATAGAGACATTTACTGAAGAAGATATAAGACACATGAAACATTGTACACAGGACAATGACGCCTCAGTCCCCTTCAAAGTAGGCACCTTGGGACCTCACTCAGTTCTCCCGGCGTCTCTTAACGCAACCCGCAGCCGTTCCACATTCTCAGGGGTTCCGCTTGTTGCAGGCCTTCCAGAACGTGGATCACTTTCAACAGATTCTCGACCATCTTTGAAGCGTCTGTGCCACACTTTTATTTGGGCTGCACTCACCGCATCGTCCCCGAACGCCTTCTGAATCACCCCAATAGTTTCCGCGGAGGAATGTTCAGCTTAACGCAAAGTTTCATGCAGATTCGTGGCTCTACTCGCTCACTCATTTCGAATGCAAGGCCACGCAGTGCGCGTGCTCGCGCGACGGAGCCAGCGCCCCGCTGACCCGCACAGCGGCGTCGTTGTCCACGCATGCGCATCCAGTCCACTCTCCTTGGCTGCCGGGTGATGTCGACGTTGCACAAACCATTCTCGTTATGTTGACAATGGCCGGATACTTTCCTGATAGACCGTGCGTGTGTGTGTGTGTGTGTGTGTGTGTGTGCGCGTGCGCGCATGTGTTTAGAGAGAGAGAAATTTAAAATATAAGGAATTGACTCATGTGATTAGTGGGGGGCTGAGAAGTCCCAAGATCTGCAGCTGGAGACCCGGGACAGCCAATGGTGTAAGTTCCAGTACAAGGGCAAAAGATGACCTAGTCCTCGCTCAAATAGTCAGGCTGAAAAAGTTCCCGTTTACTCAATCTTTTTGTTCTATATTCAGGTCTTCAATTGACTGGATGAGAGCCACCCAAGTTAGGGACAGCAATCTGCTGTACTCGGTCTACCCATTCAAATGTTAGTCTCATCCAAAATCACCCTCACAGAAACACCCAGAATAATGTTTGACCAAATGTCTGGGCACCCCATGGTCCAGTCAAGTTGACACAAAATTAACCATTACAATGCATTTAGGAAATCTTTGCTTACTTCAAGATGTTCTCTATGTTTTATCTCTTATTACTTTTGGCATATAGTATGACAAAGGGTCTTTAGAACCAATTTTTGGAAAGACTGTCTTTTCCTTATTGAATTATATTGAGCCTTTGTCAAGAATCATTTGAGTACATGTGTGAGGTCTAATTCAGGACTCCACTGTATTCTACTGATCTACTTGTCAATTCTTATATCAATACCACACTGTCTTGACTGCTGTAGGTTAAAAGTAAGTTTTCATATTTAGTATCTATTGCTACATAACAGATTATCCTAAAATTTAGCAGTGCAAAACAACAAACACGTATCATGTCACACTGTTTCTGAGGATTGGGAATGTGAGAGCAGCTAAGCTGGGTGGTTCTGTTGTAGGCTCTCTCATGAGGTTGCAGCCACACTATTGGCCAGAGTTGCGGTCACCTGAAGGCTGGCTGGGACTGGAGGGCCTGGCAGAGCCCTGAACTCCTTGCTGGCTGTTGGTCAGGGGCTTCAGCTCCTCGTCATATGGGCCTCTCCATAGGGCAATTCATGATGGAGAATCAGGATTTCCCCAGAACAAGTGACATGAGAACGAGAGAACAAGTAAGAGGAAGAGAGAGAGACCAAGATGCGTATCACAACATCTCTATAACTTAATCTCAGAAGCAATAAAGCACCACTTCTACCATAGTCTGTTGTCCACATAGACCGACGCTGATGCAGTGTGGGAAGGGACTGAACAAGGCTGTGACTATCAGGAAGTGGAGATCTCTGGGGGCCGTTTCGTAGGCTGGTTACCACAGTCCTGAAATCATGTAAGTCATCTGACCTGGTTTTCCTTTGTCAAGATAGTTTTGGCTACTCTAGGTCCTTTGCATTTTCATGTCAATTTTAGAATTAGCTGTCCAAATTCTGAAAAAAAAATTCCTGCTGGAATTTTCACTGGGATGGCATTGAATCTATAATCAATTTGGGGAAAATTGATATCTTATCAATTTTGACCAAAAGGTGAACATGGTATCTCTCTCTATTTAGATTTTTAATTTCTTGTGGCAGTGTTCTTTAGTTTTCAGTGTAGAGGTACTACACGTTTCATTAATTTATTTTTAGGTATTTTATGTTTTCTGATGCTATTTTAAAAATATTATTTTCCAAATGTTTGTTGCTAATATATATATATATATAATAGAATTTTAAAATACTTGCTTTATATCCTGCAACTTTTCTAAATTCACTTATCAGTCCTAGTAGTTATTTTATAGATTCCTCAGGACGTAAGCAGTAAAATAACATCAGTCTTCTTGCTCCCCTGTATTTGTGCTTTTCCTTTTTTTCTTCTTGCCTTTATGTACCGTCTAGCACAGGCACTGACAAGCATTTTCTGAACAGGGCCCCACAGCGAATATGTCAGGTTTGCAGGCCACACAGTCCGCCACAACTTCTCAGCTCTGCAGCTACAGCACAAAAACATCCACCTGTCAATGAGTGGACATGACCATGTTCTGCCAAAATCTTGTTTCCAAAGATGAGTGACCAGGCTAGAAAAGTTTAAATGTATTAAAGTCATGAAAATCAAGGAAAGCCTTGGGAATTGTTCCAAGCTGAAGATGACTGAAGAAATGTGACAATTAAATGTATAATAACATAGGATTCTGGACTGGATTCTTTTGCTATAAACGGCATTATTGAGACAATTGGTGAAACCTGAGTGGGTCTGAGAATTAGATGATAGTGATACGTCGATGTTATTTTCTGATTTTTGTGGTTGTGCTGTGATTATGTGGGAGCTTGTCCTTGCATATTGGAGAATCACATTCAGATACTGAACACGATGGGGCATTATGTTGGCAGCTCACTCTCACATCATTCGGGAAAAAGGTTCTTTGTGCTATTCTTGCAAAACCAAAGCACATTATTGGGCCATAGAATGTGAAGAGCGATTGTAGATCGTGGCATACAAGAAGGAGGAAGCCAGAAACCTGTAAGGAGACCTCACATGCTAACGTGAGATCTGGACCCCGGGGGAGAGCGAGGCTTTGCCTGAACTTCTCGCTGTACACTTTGTATGGATTTTGCCTTTACAGCCCTCAGTAAAGTCAGATTGGTGTCCTTGCTACATATTACTAGACACCCTGAACTTTTGAGGTGAATTATGAATAGTCCCAAATAAGTGGTAATAGAGAGCTCCCTGATTGGTAAAAACTGCTTTCATGTATCTTATCACATCCCCACAATCACTGAGAAGTTAAGAATTATTAATCCATTTTCCAGATGGGGAACCCGAGTTTATGAAAGGCTGTCTGGATCCAAACAAGGGGTCTGATGTAAGTCCTGGCCTCTTTCCAGCAACCACAATGGACCCAGTTTTTTCCCAATATCTATTGCTTTGCATAAGTTGCCTAAAATGACATAATCTCCAAGAGTCAGGAGAAACCTTAAAAGTCATGTAATCCTACTTCCAGTCAGAGATTTTAGGGCTACACATGTGTGTAACCTAGTGAGAACTACAATTTACAGAGGCTGTTTCCTCATCTGGCAATAGCAGCCTGCTACAGAAATACGATGAGTCAATGCATGGGAAGGCCTCCCAAATTCTTCAGTTCCACACTGAAGAAACCTGCCGTCACTTAGCTCTCCCATTCAGCTGCACTCTCCTTTACTGTTTAAGAGCACTTTCGTAGGTCTCTTCTCATCCCTGTGCTTTGCCCTCAGCGATCCCTTTATTGAATCCTCTTTCTGATTTTTTTTATTGTGGTAAAATATACATAAGATAAAATTTACCATTTTAACTGTTTTTAAATGTACAATTTGGTGGCATAAGGACATTCATATGTTGTGCAACCATCACCAGCATCCATCTCCAGAACTTTTTTATCATCCCCGGTTCAAACTCTGTACCACTAAACACTAACCCCCATCCCCCACTCCTGCCACCCCGGCCACCACCATTCTGCCTTCTGTCTCTATCAGTTTGACTACTCTAAGTACCTCGTGTTAGTAGAACCACACAGTATTTGTCCTTGTGTGACCAGGTTATTCCACTTAGTGTAATATTTCCGAGGTTCATAACGTGTCAGAATTTTCCTCCTCTTTAAGGCTGAACAATATTCCACCGTGTGCATGTTTTGTTTCTGCGTTCTGTCCACGGACACTGGGGTGGCTTCTGTCTTTCTGCTGTTGTGAACGCTGCCACGAACATGGGTGCACAAATGTGTGTTAGAGTCCCTGCTTTTAATTCTTCTGAATATATACCAGTAGATTCTACATTTAATTTTTTAAGGAATTACCATACTGTTTTCCCCAGCAGCTGCAACACTAGCTATGCACAAGGGTTCCAATTTCTTCACACCTTCACCAACACTTGTTATTTTCCAAGTTTTTAAAAATAATAGCCATCCTAATGTGCACCTCATTTTGATGTTTTTAATGCTCGCTGTTGGGAGTTGAACTGTGTTGCCCGCAGAAAAGATATGTTGAAGGTCCATTGGAGTCCTAACCCCCAGAACCTCAGAATGCGGCCTTAAATAGGTTGTTGCAGACGCAGTGACTTACGATGAGGTCATCTTGGAGTGGAGCGGGGGCCTGATCCAACATGACTGGTGTCCTCATAAGACACAGGGAGGACGCCATGTGACGATAAAGAGAGAGATTGGAGTTACGCGGCTGTGAGCCAAGGAATGCCACAAATTGCTAGGAAACCACCAGAAGCTAGAACAAGGCAAGGAAGGACTCCCCTCTAGGTTTCAGAGGGAATATGGTCCAACTTGATTTTTGACTTCTAGCTTCTAGAACTATGAGGTGATACATTTCTGTTGTTCTAAGCCAGCTGGTTTGTAGTACGGTACTCTGCTATGGCAGCCCTGAGAAACTAATGCACCCACTCTACCTTTGAAGTCCAGCTATCGTATCCTCTGCAGCTCCCAGATGACATTTGTTCCTGGTTCTCAGAAAGTCTGGTTCTTAGATCGCTCTGCTCTTTCTCTCCTGCCTTCTTCCCCGGCTTGTGCTCCAGGAATTCCTTCGGTAAATATGTACTGAGGTCCTACTATGCACCATGCACGATTCTAGGAGCTGGTGATATGGTGACATCTTTAAATACATTTTTTCTTTTAGAGGTCAGGAACAGTTTTAGCTTTTTTTTCTTAGTGTATCACTTAAATTGTTAATAAATTTTAAGAGATTATCTCATATTTCTGCCATATTTGTGCCCTCTTTTCAAAACTCTAAAAATTATCTTCCTCCAGTTTTAGCCCAGGTTTAGAACTTCTCACATAGAATGGCACTTTCAATTTCACAGCCACATTCCATCAGATGGAAATTACAGCATGTTAGAATTATGGAAATCGGATTCATTATTACTCACGTCTTTTTCTCAAACATGATGGGCTATGATTTTGTGCATGCTTTGATTAGTATTCGTGTGAACTGGGCTGTGAATGTTTAATAAAATAGACATTATTTCCCTTTTTATCTCTCTTGCTGGCTGCTAGTTCAGAGTCAGGTGGGCCCCTTGCTTCAGGAGCAAGCCTAGCGGACAGCAAGCTCACCAGCCGGATACCTGTCTCTTAGGTGGAACCCAGTGAAGAGACCGAGCCGGGGGACGGGGGATTGGGAGTGAGGTGTGCAGGGACGGCTGGAGATTAGCAGGTCTGGGTGGCCTTATTCCCGTTGTTCCTTTTGAGACCCCTCTGAAATCACAGAGAAATATTGGAGCAAAAAGATAAGATACTCCATCTGAGAATTGAACTTTCTGAGGAAACACTGCAAAGTTAAACCATTGAGAAGGAACTCTTTGGAACAGCTCTGGGACACATTCAGAACTCCACATGGCACACCAGGCCAAACCACTATTTAGAAATAAGTGCATCTAGAATCAAGTTCAGTAAATGCTCTTGTCAAAAGTTCTATCTATACACGGTTGAATCAATAATTTCATAATGACTACTTTCAATAGGTCAAGACAGTTCAAAGTTAAATACTCTTCAAACGACATCTAACTTTTAATACTATCTTTTCAAAATAAAGAAAGAGGAAGGAAGAAAGGGAGGAAGAAGGAAGAAAGAAATGCAAGGAGGGAGAAGGAAAGGAAAGAGGAAGGGAGGAAAGATATGTGACATTTCCATACGATAAGGCACATACTGTGTTCAAAGCAAATAGTATCTGTCCCCTCTACTAATACTTGTCGCACCTCCATGGTTTGTGATAAACAAAAGCATTGCTGAGGCTGTATGTTCTGGGACATGTTTGGATAACAGCAGCTTTCCTTGAGGCACAACAAAAAATTGACTCCGGAATAAAGATAGAGTCAGAATTGTAATATATTTTGGTTATTGCGCCAGAGTTAATCACCCAGCCACACAGCTGCCGGGTGCCCCTGTCAAGACAAGAATGCAAAGAACTAGGAGGCTCAGGCTCAGATTGTCCTACAGTGTCTGAGACCTGAGTTAGGCAGAGGGATTCATTAGCGTCGAGCCAAATACGAAAGTGGAGCATAGGAAGGCCAGGTCTGCTCCTCAGAAAACGCCGTTCACCCATCCAAGGTGTTCTTCCTCCCTTCAAACAGCGAGATGGTAATTCCTGCTGGTGAGTGTCCACGGGCCAGACACGAAGTAGAAACATAACCTATATTGGTTTCCGTGCCTCCTCCCTCCCTCACCGCACAGAGGGGAGAACGGTTCATGGTTGCTAGCTGGGGATGGGCGTCCGCCTTCCTCCTCGTCGGAGCAGACTGGGGAGTGGACAGCAGGAAACGGGGCACGGCCTTGTGGGCAGGCGGACAGCAGTGGTCCTGCTCCACCACTTGCTGCCCGTGTGAACTTGGACGAAGGGCTCAGCTTTTCTGAGCTCGGCTTTAGCTGTTCCGTGATGATAGCAATAGCTCCTACCTTAGGTTATTGTAAAGCTTACATGAAGTAGTACATTTTAAATGCTCCACAGAGACCGGATAGCATTATGTACTTGGCACAGAGTAAATGCTCAAAGCAGGAGGGCTATTATTATTATTTATCCATTAAAAATGAATTATTGACATAAAATCATCTCCATCTATATCGGGTTCTGGTCTTAGATCTTAGGACCCCATGTCAACCGGTAAATACATTATTTGTGTCAGTTGGCAGGTGTCCCCAGGGCATAACGAATCAGAGCCACCCCTCTGCGCTGGTGTGGGAGCTCCCTGCCAGCTGTGAGGACCCTCGGGTGGGGGGAGGGGAAAGGCCGAGTGCAGCAAGCCAGACGTCTGGTCGGGGCAGGGACCCACGGTAGCAGCCTGCGGAAATTACTAGGCTTACTTTACCATTCACCCATTCATTTAATAAATACGTGCTGAGCACCTACAAGCGTTGCTTGAGATTCTGAATGGAGCACAGAACAGACTCCCGCCCCCACGAAGCTGATGATCTAGTGAGAGGAACAGACAGGAAACCGGCAGCCAGCCCCACACCCCTGGAACTACCAACTGTTTTGTGCTGTGACGGAGAAGAATGTGGTGTTCTGGGAGGATAACGGGAGCGGGAACATTGAGTTCCGGGGCAGGGAAGACCTCTCTGAGGAAGTGTCCTTTGAGCCTGAAGAGGAGGAGTGGACCAGGGGCAAGCGGCCCACCCCTCGTCCCTGCCCTTCAGCCTGGACGCTGTCCCCACACGGCCTTTCCTCACCCTGCACCAGACTCTGTGCTCGATGCTGGGAACACAGGCGAGGAGCCGGGATTGCTCCGCTGGGGGCCGGCGGCGGGAGCGGGCCAGACAGGTCAGCAGTGCTGACAACGCAGTGTGGTGTGTGACAAGCCCCACTTCAGGAGCCTCCAAGAGATGCTGCTCTTAAACCCCGCAGCTACCCCCGGCTTTGATGGGGGTGATCGTTTAGAGGCCACAGTTCAGCATCTCCATAGAGGGTGGGGAATGGGTGGACACCCCATGTGCCCTCCCGTAGGCAGCAGGCATTTCAGGAAATATAATTTCACATTTGGAAAATGAATAGCAATTGTAATCACTGCATCATACCGATCCAACTGTTCTTTAACCAAATATTTATTGAGCAGCTACAACGTGCCAGGCACTATTCTCTCTGCTAAACATCTAACAGTGAACAAATCAGACAAAAAGACTTGCTAGCAAAAAAAAAAAAAGCTTGACATAGGCCTCTTGGATGTTACAAAAAATTATTTCAAGGGGGCCAAAAATTAACACAGCATGTGACCAATGGTCTTCACGTGTGATGACGTCACAGATGGTTGTCCACAGATGTTTATTGAGTGCCCTACTATGTGCTGGGTGCACGGGGGCATGATGCTTGACAAGACAGACGTGGCTGCTGCTCTCTTGACATGAGGAGCCAAGGCCAGGGTTTCTCAAAATCACCCCTCTGGACACTGACTCATCGGGTGTCGCCCATGCTGCTTCCCTGCACCACCCAAACCACTGCGGACTCTCTAGAGGAGAGGCCCTGGAATCTGCATTTTAAATGACCCCCCCCCTCCAAGGATTCATCTGCCCACTGCAATCTGAGAACCACTGGTCTGGGGCTCTTTAGTAGACTCACTCCACCACATGTGCAAATGTGAATGTTTTCTGTTTTATTCACCAAAGCACAGCATCGATCCTGACGCTACCGACGCTGCAAGACACAGATTGATCTCAGTTACGTGAATCCCTGCTGCACGTCCAGTGAGGAGGATGTAAGGGATCCAAACTTATCGAAAGAGAGGCTGATGCACTTGAAACCCTCCACACCTCTGAGTGAATAGAGACTCACGGATGCTGAAAGGTTGCCTGGGGCCACACATCTGGGGCAAGAAGGCAGCCACCCCCGCTCCCGCCTGGGCCCTTGCACTCGCAGAGCCGCTCCTGTGACGCGCGCTGGGCAGGGCGCGCTTGGTTTTGACTGCAGGAGACACGGTGCAGTCGCCCACAGAAGCTGTTCCCAGCTCTTCGGGACAGACGCTTTCAGTCCCCTTGTCAGACAGGACACACCCCTGTTTCCAGGACTCAAGCGCAAGTTCCAGGAAGTAACTGGCCAGGACAGTGCAGACCCCCGCAGACCCCGGAGGCCGGGGCTCCTGCCGCTGTCTCCTGCACTAGTCTGACCTTGTTAAGGTGCTGGAGCCTTGGAAGCCAAACGGACTTTTTAAAAACTGACTTCCTGAAGTGAGGAATAACGATTTTCATGTGTGAACATGGAAAAATGTAGATCGTGACGGTGAATGAGTGCAGGTGGAAAAACCAAATTTCCTCACTGCCAAAAGAATTCTTGCAGGATTCTCTCATCTTCTCCATGCATTTCCACAGCAGAAGAACTTAAGGCAAGGCGAGTTAACCAAGACAGAAGAAATTGCACTTAAAATTTGCTAAAATACAACATGGACTCCAAATCCGTTAATGTGAGCCCCTGGGCGTACCGTGCTGCCCCCCCGGTCTCCTGGAATCTGCACTGCGGCCTTTCTTGCGAGTTAAAGGGGTGTGTGTGTGTGTGCGTGTGTGTGCGTGCATGTGTGAGTGTATGCATGTGTGCGAGTGTGTGTGAGTGTGCGTGTGTGTGCGTGTGTGTCCATGTGTGCGAGTGTGAGTGTGTGTGTGCATGTGAGTGTGCCTGAGTGTGTGCATGTGTGTGTGTGTGCGTGCATGCAATGCTTTACTGGACTCAAAGATCAATATTTAATGATTGTACCTACACAAATGATATAGGTATTTATGCACTTAATTGATAAATTTAGAATTATCAGACAACTCAAGGCAGATCTGATTTGCCCCAACTGACTTCCTGCAGTGATCAAATAAGCCCCATCACTGTCAGTTCTCCCTTGGGTTGTTGATATATGGGCAGAGCTGGAAGTTACGCTGCCCACATATCTCCTCACAGGATGTTAGCTTTTATCTGGAAAGTTATTCATCACTTTCCTGTTAGTTACTCTTATTAGACTTGTTCCTCTTGTTTCTGTCCTGCTCACACTGTTGGGTGCCCATAGTAGTAGAATATAGGTAATGAGGTTTCTTTTCCTATAGCTTTTCCCTGCAGTGAAGGACTGCAATGTAAACCCACTCTTCTTCTATTCTATTTATAAGGCACATTTACATATATGCACTTTCTAATTGGCATGTCACTCTTTGTTTTACCAAGAAAACACATGCACGTGTGCGCACGCGCGCACATACACACACACACACACACACACACACACACACTGTTCAGGATACTTCGGTGAGTGTGTGGTTGAAATAGGTTTCAATTCCCAAGATTTAGTCGCAGAGCTTTCCAGAGAACCTAAGTACAGTAACCAAAGGAACTGCAGATAGAAATGCCTACAGGGTAAAGAAGGCAGGTAACAAAAGGCAGCGCTGGCCCAGGGAGAAAGCAGCAAATGGTGGTGACACGGCTCCAAAAGCAACGCTGCCCAGTTGAACCCGCTGTGATGACAGGAACCGTCTATACCTGTGCTGTCCAGTGTAGATACTACTACGTGCAGCTGTTGAATACTTGAAATGTGGCTACTATAACAGAAAAACTGAATTTTTAATGTAAATTTAATTTTAAGTGCCGTGTGTGCTAGTGGCTACCAGGGACAGCAGAGGAGGGAGCTCCTGCTCATTGGCTCAGCCCCCGGTCTTCTGATTCTTCCAGAGAAACTGGAAATACCAGTTTTTAGAGGAACTTCATAATTATTAAAATACTGACCTGTCAAAGCAAACACATCTGCGGTTCGGTTTTGGCCAATAGGCATCCAGTTTGTCACTCGAGGGCCATTCTCCTGTTCCCTCTTGCATTCTGTCCTTGTCCCCCTTCTAAGAGAACATTTTCACAATCTCACTTAATCAGACATTTGTAGCTTGGACCCTCTCCTCCCAGTCCACCAAGTTGGAATGACCACTGCCCCATGTCTCCCAGACTCCGACCTCTGTCTTTAGAATTCTCTTTGACTTCACCTGAAAACTCCACCTTCATTAAGAGCAGGGGCACTTGCTCCTATGACGATGGAGTCCCCTAGTGCTCCCCAGACAACCTCCACACTGCACTCGCCAGACCCCCTGTGCAAAATTCCCCTAACATTTCTAGAACCTTAGAATTGTCATTTTTGCCTTATTGTTTAAGTTCTCAGAGGCTAGAGAGAATGCTTGTGGTTGGTTTTGTTCTGTACAACAGTGTGTTTCAAACTGATTTTAAACATGATACACAGTAAGAAACACATTTTACATTGCATCTTAGTATACACGTTCTGTGTACACGTACCTTTGAAAAGCTTTCACAAAATACTTTCCGTCCTGACTCTGTCGTGCATGCTGATGTTTTCTATTCACCTCTATTTTTTATTTTCCTATTGTTTTCAACACTGATCTCAGAGACCTAATGGGTCCCAGTCCATAGGTTGAAAACATTGCTATAGAGAGTCCAGCCTATTCAATATCCAAGAAATACCCATTGCGTGGTCTAAATGCTTTTGGTCATTCCCAGGAGCTTCCAACCTGCTCCTGTCCCCCAGTACACACCCCATTAGTAAGACTAATCAGACACCAGCCCTGGTGGAATTCTCTAGTACTCTGGGGGTCTTTGTAGTCTCCACTTAAAAAAACCTTATTAGACTCAGACTGTTCTTCATGGGAAGTGATTTACTTTTAAAAAAAAGATCAAAAGACTATTTTCCTTGCACAGTATATTACTTCCTGCCATTCATCAAAATTCTTTTCATGGGTAAAGGTCACTTTTTATTTACATATGGCATCTGCATGTGTTTCGTTGAAAAGGGTGTGGCTCTCAAAACATAAATCAGGCCTTGCATGTTGATGAAAAAATTCATGAAGGGTTACCAGAGGGAGGTGATGGGAATAACACGGTGAAAAGAGGTTCAAATGCCAACAGCCTTCCTAGAACAATGAACTCAGCCCTTCTGACTTTGCCTAAAAAGGACAAGATGCAAATAAAATAACTGAGCAGGTTTACAGAACTTTGTACTTGCTCTGAGTTATAATTTTTTTCTTTATTTTTCTTTTATGTATTTGTATAAATGTATGAGGTACAAGCATAATTTTGTTACATTGATATATTGCATTGTGGGGAAGTCAGCGCTTTTGGCGTATCCATTACTGGACGTACACAGATATCAATGTACCAAAAGCAATCGGGGAGTAACATACATTGTACCCATTAAGTAAGTTCTCATCATCCACCCGCCTCCCGATACTTCTTGTACGGTACTTTGAAAAATAGCACTTGAGTCTCATATAAGCAGAAATGAAATTGGTGTTAGTTCTGAAAATACTGAGCTGACCCATTAGGGAAGTCTTAAAGCAAGAAATCTATGGTCCATTAATTTTTTTCTAATGTATCAGTTAACAGCTTGGATACCAGACATGATTGTGCAGATTTGAACCCTGGCACCCCTGCCTACCAGACGTGTGCTCTGTGCAGGTTACACATTGACACCTCTCCTCATCCACAAAATATGCAGAATCATAGCACCATCCTCAGGAGGTTGTTCCGAGGATTGAATTAGTCAATATTTAGAAAGCACTGAGCACCAGTACCTCATATATGGCAAGTTCGATAAGTACTGAAATGAATCATCTAAGTGAAGATTAAAGCATATCAACTTCAAGGGCAGGGGAAATAGAAATTAATTTTAAAAATAAGATTGAAAAATTCACACTGAATTGGTACAATGAACACTATCTGCCTGATGGACACACTTATAACTTTGACTCAAAAGGTACAAAAGCAATTTATGTAACCAAAATGTTTGTACCCCCTAATATTCTGAAATAAAATAAAAATAAGATTGAAGAAGTCACATAACTCACTGTCCTGTTGGCTCATCTATGCACAGATTTGATACCCAGGGTGACAGTGCTTAACTGCCATCCACCATGAAAAATAACAAGCCACTAAAACAGAAAGAACAAGGAATAATATGTCAGTCCCTAATCTAGGATAGAAAAGTGAACTGTGTGAAAAACATTAAACAGAGCTCTTGGTGATACCTAAAAGACAGACACAGCTGAAAGACCACCCAGTGTAAGCCCAGGAAGAAAGAATTTGTAAGCCTGAACCCAAACCCCTGTGAGTATCAATGTACCAAAAGCACACTGGGGTTACAACAATGAAAAGCTGCATGGGCAAAAATTGTTTCTAAAACAATTCTCTGGATAACACCTACAGAAATGAATGATTATATGTGCAAAAGTCAACGGAAGAGGTAAAATTAAAAACAGGGAAAGGGGTCCACCTAAGTGAGGTTCCATTTAACTAGAGAGCTAAGAAATGCATCTCACTGAGATGCACTCTTCAAAAAATAAAATCAGAAATGAAAGAGGAAATCTGGACTTACTGAAAAACAGCCCACAATGCTTTGTTATTACTTCCTAAACATTGGAATATGGAAGCATTGTGTGGGATGTATGTATACATGTGTGTATGCGGGTGTACCCACATGTCTTTGTATTCAGTATATTCATATTCAACATATACATCTATATGTTTATGTGTCTATATTTAAAGAATTTTCTTCTTTTCTTTTTAAATTTCTTTAGTAAGTAACCTTAAGAGGTGAAAAGGTCAACTGAAGTTTAATAAGCATTAAACTAGATAATAAATCCACACCCTAGAAAACATAGAAATTATGTACAAATTTGAGCATGGGGATCTAGTCCCTAAAGATAACTGGTTGAAACAATTGCAAAAAAAAGCCTGAGATTGAAATGGGGTGGGGGGTAGGATCTGAGTTTGGGCTGTGAACATCCTGGGTCACAGGGGGCCTCTTTGATGTCAGTAGCGGCTTTGTGTAGAGAGCAGAGAAAATGCAGCCTCTGCCCCATGGGAGCCCCTCGCTTCCCAGGCTGCATTCTGCCATCCTCCCGTGTGCGTAACTCCCACTGGCTGTGGCCCTAGTGCAGGGCTTGGATTGATGGCCACAGATGGCCTCTGGCCTGTAGGGCTCAGCTCTGCACCCAGCATCAGCTACGGACAGAAAGGAAGTTTACTTTCAGGCCCACTGCTGGTTTTGCTTTTTGTTTCTCTTCTTCCCCTGCCTTTCCTCCTGGGTCCCTTTAAACCTCAAATTGTTTGTTTCCTTCCAACTTCTCTTCTGCCAATGTCTCTTTCCATTTTGGTAATTCCCCTCCCCGCTCCCCCCGCCCCGTTCTTCCCTTTCTCGGCCTCTGCAGGCCTGTCTTTGCCCTCCCTTTCCAGGTCCTCTCCACCCCGAGTTCCTGTTTCTCTTTTCTTCTTGTTCAGGACACCTGCCCCACATGCTGCTCGCCCTCCTCCAAAGGTGGGTTCTGCAGAGCGTCAGGGTCCCGAGGCCGGGGAAGGCAAGTGGTTCCGGCCACCGGTCTCTTTGGTGCTGGGCGTTCCAGGCTCAAACTGGGCTCCTAGACAGTGAGGGGTGACTATTTAGGAGAAGGGGCTACGCAGTAGTTGAGCTTGATGTCTGTTTCATGGCCACGTGTAATCCTGTGGATTCCTTGGACATGTGAAAAGAGTTCTCTTGTGTTTCTTTCATCACCAACCGAAGGTGCCAGGCCCTGTGCCGCCTGCAGTCCTTGGGGCGCGGCCCCTTCCGTGGCCGCAGTGAGCAGCCCCCGGCCAAGCCTTGCTCGGGCTGCATGGCTCTGACTCTCCCTTCTGCCGTCACGCGTCTTCCTCCGACTCTCCCTGTGGTTCCACTGGGCCCACTCGAATAATCCAGGATAACCCTCCCTCGTCGAGAGTCTTAGTTTAATCACATCCGCAAAGTCGCTTTGGCCACATCAGGCAACGTGTTCACAGGCTCTGGGATTAAGATGTAGCCTCCTCGGGGCCACTGT
The DNA here is from genome assembly GCF_000956105.1 of Propithecus coquereli. Taxonomy (NCBI): domain Eukaryota; kingdom Metazoa; phylum Chordata; class Mammalia; order Primates; family Indriidae; genus Propithecus; species Propithecus coquereli. The sequence goes on along the minus strand of NW_012146412.1, from coordinate 2,096,348 downwards.
TCTGCCTACCGCAGGGTCCGTGAGCATGTTCCAATTTCTTTTAAAACCAAAAGAAGGCCGGGCACGGCGGCTCACGCCTGTAATCCCAGCACTCTGGGAGGCCGAGGCGGGCGGATTGTTTGAGCTCAGGAGTTCGAAACCAGCCTGAGCAAGAGCGAGACCCCG
>NW_012146412.1:2054560-2096118 GCF_000956105.1 Propithecus coquereli | reverse complement strand
CGCACGCCTATAGTCCCAGTTACTTGGAAGGCTGACGCCATGGCACTCTAGCCCAGGCAAAAAGAGTGGCATCCTTTGTCAAAAAAAAAAAAAAAAAACAGAAATTTTAGGTAGAAGAAAACTATGGTTTAATATAGAATATTAGCACTCACATGTTTGTCTTTATACCAACAAAGGAAGATATAATTTTTAATATCATGGAGGATGCGCCCCCAAAGTCAAAACTGCCGAGGTCCCAGTGAGGCCACAGGCGTGTCCCACAGCGTGGCAGGTGACACCTGTGAACAGGCTGTTACAGTGGAGAGTGCCCACGTCAGAATCATAGCACCCAGGCCCTAGTTCCAGCTTGGTCATTAATAATTCATCTTGGAAAAGATTTTATCAAGGAAATAAGGGACTGATGGAAACACGAACCAATGAGCATCCCATGAGACCCCAGAGTGGCCAGAGTAGGGGCTGTAGCCAGACAGAGCTGGATGCACATTCCGGCTCATTCGCTCACCTGCGTGGCCTTGTGAGTTACTGAACCTTCACGAGCACCTATAGGATAATATCTCCTATCTCAGGGGATTATTATGAAGCATAAATGGGATGAGGTAGACAAAGTGCTTATCACAGAGCCAGGTACGTGTTAACCACTTAATAAGTGGCTGCTACGCTACTATTTAAGTTACTTTTATTATTACTGTTATAGTTACTATTGTAGTTATTAAATAATAATGATTATAGTTTTTAATCCATATAGTTCAAACACACATAATCTACCTCAAGCATTTTTTAATCTGAAAACCCAAAAATCAATGAGGATAAGAACTTAGAGGTTCTACATTTAGAAGTTGGGACATTTGTCCCTAGCAATACTCTGGACCAAAAACAGTAAGCTGTGCCCGGCACACGGAACGTTAGCTCTTCTCAGTCTTTGCTGAGCAGTGCCTGAGCAAGATCATTCTAGCAGGCCAATTGACAGTCTAGTCTGGAAAACAAGAAATGCAGCCATCCTTCTTTCAAGGTACTAGTTCTAGAGTCCAGAATTATGCTATCCAATATGGTAGCCATTACCCATATATGATTACTTAAATTTAAATTAATTAAAATTATAATTTAAAATCCAGGTCTTCAGTCACACTAGCTACATTTCAAGTACTAAAGAACTGCATGTGGCTACCATATTGCATGTGCAGGTATAGAATGTTCCCATTATAACAGAAAGTTCTACCCAGATAGCTCTGGTCTGGTTTAGAGTATTAGTTGCCCTAAATAATCTATGTAAATAACTCTGATTATTATTTAATATGATCTAACCTACCACAGGGCAACTATATAATTATGCAATTTGGTGGATCATAGATCTAAGAAATACCAAGAAGCTTTATCTCTTCTTTCATTTCAATTAGATGCTTTGATTCTTTATTACAAATCTCCAATGGACATGCATGGAGATCCATGTTATCATGCACGTATGAATTCTGAGGATGTGTTTATACAACAAATAGCTACCCCTTTCAGGTAATTTAAGGAAAAACAAAACAAAAATAGTAAGCAAAACATGCCAAACTATATGTTTAAGAAAAGGTTGGATTATTTAAATTTTCCTTATACTTGGCTTCCAAAAATTTTTATTTCAACTCACAGGAAGAAATATATTTTATATTGTAGCCTAGTGAAAGCACACACAAACTTAATTGAAAGAAAGGTTTTATAGAATAATACCAGCCCTTAATACATATAATACATTCTGATATTTTCTATTTCTTCCTCTTCCTCCTCTTCCTTTTTCTCCTTTTCCCTCTTTTAGTGATGGTTAGTGCAAACACTGACTTCATGACTCTCAGAGGGAGGACCTGTAATTTGGAAGACACTGACCTAGACCAGGGGCTGCAAATGCAAATGCTGGAAGTGACTGGGCAAGTGAGTGCAGGAGGGCCGTGTGGGACGGCGGTGAGCACGTGGCCCCTTAAAAGTGCACAGCGGTGCTCAGCTCCACCGGTCTTCTCCATGTAGGCACGTGGTTCTCTGTTGCTAGAACTTCTGATTGCTGCAGAGAAGTTAAATATTCCTATATTTTTGTGAAATTCACCAATTTTAAAGTGTAGCAAAGGATTCTTAAAAATTTTAAACACTTGCCAGCCAAACAAAACAAGTCTCTCATATGATATGGGTCTGATTAAGGATTAATTTTCTAGTTCCAGAGGTGAACTGGAAGCAGTTCTTTTTCCTCTAAATGAGAATCTGGAATCCCCGCAAATCGATATAGCACACTCTTTCTGTCCTCTCATGACCCAATAGGAAAGAAAAGGAAGGCTCTTCTGCTGAAGAAGGGAGTTGAAAGCGGTCATTTCTCTTGGAACGAGGCGGTGTTGGGTCCCCACTGACTGCCAGATAGGACAGAGGGAGCCAGTCATTCCAATAGCACAGAGTCCTCCAGAAACTGGCTTTATCCTTGTCTAGTCAGAGAAGAGAAAGAAACTTCAGAAGTAGGTATCAGCCTGAGGCTGTCCCTCAGTAATGGTCACTGGGCCCTTTCTCTTTGAAAGTTAGCTCAGTTAGTTAGTTCTCACTCTTACCTAAACTGACTAGGCAGCCAGGAGCTGGGAGAGCAAGGCACAAAAGTCTATCGATCATTTTAAAATATCTATAACTAAAACATACTTGAATTTCCAACATAAACTCTACTATTGTCTAATTAAAAGGTTGCATCTGCTTTATATTCAAGGTCTTCGGGCTTTTCCTATTAGGTTAAACCACATAAAATTGCCAATATTCAAATATTTTTTTAAATAAACTTTTTTATTTTGGAATAACTTTAGATTTATGGAATTTATAGAAAAATTGCAAAGATTGTACAGAGAGTTCCTATATATCATTCGCCTAGTTTCCCCTAGTTATACAATCTTGTTAGTCCATTTTGAGTTGCTATGAAAGAATATCTGAGACCGGGTAATTTATAAACATTAGAAGTTTATTTGGCTCATGGTTCTGGAGGTTGGGAATTCCAAGAGCCTGGCACCAGCACCTGGTGAGGGCGTTTGTGCAGAGTCATCCTATGACTGAAGGTGAAAGGGCAGGACAGCAAAACAGTGCAAGAGCAAAAGAGGGCTGAAACTCACTTTTATAACACACCCACTCTTGCCATAACTAATCCACTCCCGTGATAATAGCATTAATCCATTCATGATGGAGGAGCCCTCCTGACCTAATCATCTCTTTTGAGGTTCCCACCTCTCAACACAGTTGCATTGGAGATTAAGTTTCTAACACATAACCTTTGGCCAAAACATTCAAGCCATGGCAATAATGAAGGTATAATATATTTGGCAAAACTAAGTAACTCACATTAGTACGTTAACTATCAATGGGACTACTTCATTTGGATTTTATTGGTTTTTTTCACTAATGTCCTTCTTCTGTTCTAGAATGCCACAACGCCTTTAGTTGAACTTTTTTGACCTACACAAAAGGCGATTTTGTATGCTTTAGGAATCAAACCACTAACCAAAGAAGAAAAGTCTTGCTACCATATAACCATTAGGTCCTAGGGAGGAGATTGTCTCAGGGAACCTCTCATCAATATGCTTCCCTTGCCAGTTGGAAAAGCTAATCACACAGGGGCAGAAGAGCCACTTCCTGCCCAGAAATAGCTTAGTGATTAATTTCATTGTCCATCTAGAACCAACGCCATCTTGAAATGCCAGTGTCTGTATTAGTCTGCTAGGGCTGCCGTAACAATTTCCACAGACTGGGTGCTTAAGCAACAGAAATACATTTTCTGACAAGTCCGGAGGCTGGAAGTCTGAGATCAAGGTATTGTCAGGGTTGGCTTCTTCAGTGGCCTCTCTCCTTGGCTTGTAGGTGGCTGTCTCCCTGTGGTTTTCCCTCTGTACGTGTCTGTCCAAATTTCCTCTTCTTACAAGGACAGCAGTGAGATTGGATCAGGTCCCACCCCAATGATGTCATTTTAACTTAATTACCTCTTTATAGACTCTATCTCCAAATACAGTCACATTCTAAAGTACTGGGGGTTAGGGATTCAACATATAAATTTGGGGGGAAAGAGCTCAGCCCCTAACAAAGTCGAACATATTTGAAGTTTAGAGGTTAAAAAAAGAAAGACTGGAGGAAGAACTTTCCTAAATCCAGATATCACTCATCCCCAAAGGCCCAATCTGTTCTTCTCTTTCCTGACCATTTTGAATGCTTTGCTGCATGACCTATGTTAGCTACTGTCATAAAATGTTGCCTCATTCCATGATAACTCAATCCCCTCAACTAGGTTGGATTGCTAAAATGCCTTCAGCCAGCTTAGTACAATGCTGAAAAGCTAAAAGTTACTCTCCCTATATATGTCTGTTTGACTGCCTGAAGAAAAATAAATGCCCTTTCTAACAACATGCAAAGCAGGACAGCAGGCACTAGTGACACAGTTATCAGGGACAGAGGCCAGTGCACAAAGCTCTTTTCAGTAAAATGCTGTGCTTCTAAGAACATGGGTGGATCCAAAGCACACTTTTCTAATTCATTTGTGAGTGCGTGTGTGTGCGCGCGCGCGCATGCCCGCGTATGCACTCACCAGAAATGATAGTTTTTTTAAAGCTTATCTGCAGGGCTGCAATCTTTGTTTGGAGACTTTCAGAAATGAAGATGATCACAGTATGCAGACATTGCCTGACAAGCAGGGGACTGAAAGAAAAATCAAATAATGAGCAGGCCAAGGGCACTGCGGCTGAGAATCTGAAGTATAACCCTTCAGAGCAAGCACTTTGATAAAGAAAAGAAAGACTGGGGGCTGGGGCATGGGGGAGCAATTAATGGGGAAGAAGCTAGCACAGGAATGGGCCCGGGGAAGCCGCCTGGCACAGGAGGGAAGGCAGCCGCGGATAGAGGGGGATGGGGGTGACCAGTGTGCTTGCCTGGCCGTCACCAGCCCAGAATTATCAGGCACCTGAAACAACAAGGTCAAGAATGTGACCTGAAGGACAGATGAAATATTTGTTTAGGAAGCCGCAGGCCAGGAGAAAGACTCAAAGAGTTAAACTGGGGTGCTCACCTTTTCTGATTGTAGAATTAAACAACAAGAAGAATTTAAGCAAAGCCTACGAATTCTTTTCATTAATGTCCTGAAGACCACTGATCTGATTGGAGAGTAAGGGTGGGAGAGGGCAGGCTGGGTCTGCTTTCTCGGGGTGGGCACCAGCCCATCCCCAGCACAGGCAGCAGCCCCGCCCACCAAGGCATCCGGATTCCAGGCCTCGGGGACAAAGGGCCCTTCCCCCCCCCCCCCCCCGTCAGCCTTCCTGTTCGCTGGGATTGTGCGGCCCAAGCCTTTGATCAAACCAGGGCATTATGTCTACAGACAACTGCTTTAAACATCAAGGTTTCAGGGCTGGCTTTCGGGTGTTCCCAGCAGCTTCTCCATCAAAGGGATTAGCCTGGCCCTCTTAGGGTCGCTGCTCCCCCCTCTGAAGGGCCTAGGTCTCTAACAGGCCTTCCTGACGCTGTCCCAGCTCTTAGAAAGTCTTGTCAGGAGTTGGGCGTGATGAATGCATCCTGAACTGCAATCCTCGTCTTAGCATTTCTGGGCGGAGTGGCTTAAGTGCTCTTTTACAAATTCTCACGACAGGAGGAGAATCCACTCAGGGCAAATGTGACTCTCTGAACAGACGTACTTGAAGCAGTGGCCGGAGCCGGGACTCTCGGGTTCCAGACCTGGTGCTGCCGGATCCTCAGTCATTTAGCCTCTCTGGGTCTGATTTTCTCTTTTTAAAGAATTAGAAGTTTAAATTTGGCAAGCTCTGATGCAAGATTTAAAAATCCTGTGACTTCTTCACTGTTACATATTCCCTAGAAAGGATGTTCTGCCTGACCCCGCAATGACATCAGCACTGTGTATTTCATGGGCTTTGAGAAACAGCTAAACGCAAAGAGGAAAATGCAGAGCCCTTCAGAGACTGTTTCAGATGGCAACGCCTTCTCCACAACCCATCAATTTAACAAGGAGTTGAGGACTAACAAGGCCAGAGTGTCATGCCTCTGAGAAACACTTTTCTCTTTTCGAGAAAATATAACTCTCTTCTAGAGAGATCCATTTCTCTTGCCTCTTGCCCCATAAACCACTTCTCTTTCTAATCAAAGGAAATCCCCTTCCTCACAGCAGTAGCAAGAAAACTGAGGCAGGTGCAAGACCAGAGAAAGAGATCAACTTGAGATCTATGGAAAATGGCCTAACATTTGTCATAAAATTGTATTTATTTAACGGAGCAACACATTCGGATATATGAGGCTGTCTGGAAATATCCAGCCATTGTTTTTCATATTGCATGGCTGGATACTTTCTGGACAGCCCTTGTAAATCTAAAAGTAGCTTTGCTAAGTAATAATAGAATTAACCACATTTGAGAAAGTGCTGCAAATGCCTTAGAGTTGTTTTGTGATTATTACTGGTGACACATTTCCCGTTAACTGGACGCAGTGGGATTACTCTGTAGTAGACGTGTGCACAGAACTTAAATAGTGCAGGCGACCACATTCAGTGTCTCTTCTTCTGGACTGTATGGAAGAAGATTCTGGACACCAGAATCCCAGGGTTTATTTAATTCTTTTCCTGATCTTTGTTTATATATATATTTTTAAATAGATAAACCTCATGGATCGCACAGCACTTCTATTGCCACAATATTTGGAATGAACGAGAAAGATGCTTTGGGGTTTCTAAGGACAACCCTTGTCTCTGGCTCAGGCCCAGCACCAGGTCCTGACTTTGGTCTTCAGATCTCATCCAGAATCAAGACTTCATTCCTTCTCATGAACCATCGGTTTATGAGGCTGATGCCTAAATCTCTGTCCCTCCAAGTTCAATCTCTTTCTTGATCCCATCTTATTTTACTAAACTCCTTCATGTGGCTGATCTCCAGGATGCTAAATTCAAGTGCTTAAAACTAAATTCGTAATGTTTCCTCCAAAAAGTAGCCTCTATGACACCCTTTATTTTATCACAGCTATGATTCGAATGTATGTGACCCTCCAAAATTCGAGATCCAATGTAACGGTATTAAGAGGTGAGGTCTGTTGAAGACAATTAAGCCATGTGGGCCCTGCCTTCAAGGACGAGATTAACACCTTATAAAAGGGCTGGAAGGAACAAACCAGACCTTTTTGATTTCCTGTACTTTCTGCCATGTGAGGACACGGCAGTTTCTCCTCTGGAGAATACAGTGTTCAAGGTGAGGTCTTGGAAGCAGAGACCCTCATCAGGCACCAAACCTGCTAGTGCCTTGATCTTGGACTTTCCATCCTCCAGAACTGTGAGAAATAAATTTCTATTGTTTATAAATTACCCAGTCTAAGACATTTTGTTCTAGCAGCATGAATGGACTAAGATAATCAACAACCACACTGTGTTGCTGGTACCAGACTTAAACCTAGGCACCATCTCTCAATAGTTCTCTCTGTTGCCTACAGCTTGGTTACTGGGTCAGGTCAGTTCTTCCTTTGCCTTCCTTTAAAGCCTTTGTCTCTGACTCAGTCCTGACACCAGGTCCTGATTTTGGTCTTCAGGTCTCATCCAGAATCGAGGCTGCACCTATTCTAGCTGTCCTTTCTGACTGCTTCTATCTGCCATCACCCTGGTCTGAACACTGTCCTCTGATCTTTCAGCTGCCTTTTTCTGCCCAATCGTCCTGCAGATCGCTTCCAGATGACTTCATTCATTCCACAAATATCTGTTGAGTGCTTACTATGTTCTCTTGAGAAACTCTCAGTAGTGCATCGAGTGATACCTCCAGAACAAGGTGTAAACTCCTGAACCCAACATTCAGCCCTATGCTGCCCCAGCTAAGCTTGACTTCCATTCACTCTTTTCATACACAGCCTCTCCTCTCCAGACGAACGGTTTCACTCAGCTGCTTCTAAAAATATTTAGAGCGTTGCACCTCCTTTGGACCTCCCAGAAGTCCTTTCTTCTTTCTTCATTTAACATTAACCATTTCTCTTATGGTAGTTGTCCACTTCACTGAATTCTTACCACTCTATGGTTTACTCTGTTCCCTTCACAACTGGCACTTGTAAAATTGTATCACTCTCTCTGTTCTTGCCTTGAGCACCTCAAGAGAGGGGCATACTGTTGTATGCATCTTTGTCAACCATCAGCCTAATAAAATAAATTGCAAGAAGGAAGGAAAATGAACAATTATTGAGCACCTACAGTGTATTAGAGACCCTTATATATTTTCTTTTTCTTTCAATATCTCATTTAATGTTCTAAACCAGTGGGTGGCAAGCTCTACCCCATTGGCCAAATCCAGCCTGCTTTTGTTAAAAAAAAAAAAAGATTACTGAAACACTGCTATGCTTGTTCATTTGCATATTGTCTGTGGCTGCTTTTGTGCTACACTGGCAGAGTTGAGTAGTTGTGACAGAGCCTGTATGGCCAGCAAAAACTGAAATATTTACTATCTGTCCCTTTAAGAAAAAGTTTGCAAATCCCTAACCTGAAAGACCAGAAGAGGTGAGATCTTTTATCATCTGTTTTTATAGGTGAGGAAACAGAAGCGCAGAGAATTTGAGTAAATTGCTTAAAGTCACACAGCTCATAAGCGCTCTGGCAAAAATTTGAAGCCAGGTCTTTGTGATTCTAGAATCCATAGGCTCTTCATTTAATCACGGAATATAGTTGGTGATTGCTGATGTTTACTGTTAGTGCGGATATCATCTACATCCTACCTCTTGGATTTTTTCCTATTTTTGCAGGAAGTAATCCAGTGGCTGAAATTGACAGAGATTTTTCAGGCACACATCAGATTCCTCTGACTGATCACACTACCGTTATTCTAGAAGACATTCTCTGTGATTTCCCACAGTAGCGGTTATGACACGCTGCTATGACTACCTCCAGAAGGGCATGACTTCCTTGAAGGTGGGGGCTGTGTCTAGTTTCCTCTTGTGCCCTGAGTCCCCAGAACAGCCTTGGTACATAATAAACCCTCAGCATATGTATGCGGCAGGATATTGGTTGCAGGAATGGCTGTTATTTTGAAAGAGAGAGAGGTTATTTTTCACAACTACCAGATTTTGGTAGAAATTAGAACTGAAAAGCTTCCACTGTGGAGTCACGGACCACCTGGACGTCAAGGCCTGTGGTGTGCCATCTTGGGCAGATTGCCAACTCATACAAAATTTACTACTTTTATCCATAAAATAGGAATTGTACCATTATATTAATGTAATGAAACAAGACAAGTAAAGTACTTACAACAATTCCTGGCGCACAGTAAACAATCAATATAAGCTGTTATTATTATTGGCTAAAGTCCTTGCATCACTGCTCAGAAACATGAGTTCATTTTGAAGAGCCTTAAAATCATACAAAATGGAAAGGCAGCAAAAACAAACAATAAGCAAAGGAAAATGATGAAGAAAAGAAGAAAGTCCCTCCTCTTTGCTTCATCTCTGCAAAAAAACTTTCCAGAAAATATGCTTTATTAATAAATAAAAGTACTTGTATTCTCAGGAATCTATCCTGCCCTATAAACGAAAATGAGGGGAAGGGAATTTTGACCAAACAATAGTCTCAGAAGACAAGCCCCGGTGCAAGTACAGAGAGGGAGTAAAAGAGTTTGTAAAGCGGCACACTTAATCACATTAATTATTATTGCACATAACAGCAGCAGTGGCAAAACTGGCCCCTTGCTGAGATTCGCATCATTACCCTGAAGTAATTAAACTGCTGCCAAGATCCCACCTCATGTGAATCAGCTCTACCTGGAATAGCTATTAGAGTTATAATCATGCCCCATTTGAAGTCTTGACTTCATGAATATGATTGAGAGCTTGTCGAATGAAGGGAAATTTGCCTAAGCCTTCGGGGGAGGAAAGGGCAGGCGTGCTGCCGATGGTGGCACCAATCACGGGGTCACAGCTCCAGTCCTCTCAGAAATCCAGTTCGGAAGGAGTCCCTTGTGGGTTCTTGGTCTATTTTAGAAAAGCTTGCATTGAGGCGTGATTCCCATTGATTCCCCGTTCTCCGTATTCTTTGTTTAAGTCCAACTATAGAAGTCCACGCTCAATCTGAAATGTTGTTTAAAAGACAAAAAGAAAAAAGGGCAGTGGGGACAATTTCTCAGACTCTGGATTTCTTTTTCCTAAGGTTTCCTACAGGTTTTCTTTTCCCCCCAGAATATCACATTATGTTCTCTGCACACACCTTAGTCTTTTGTAATTTGGCTTGATGTATCTTTGAAATGATTTCAAATGACTTAAAAACAGAGGTCCATATTTTACCAAGTTTTGTAAAATTTAATTCTTGGAATCGGGAAGTTCATTTGCTCTCTAAATGAATCACGAATCGTTCCCGCCAGGCTGCCAGCAAAAGGAAGTGAGATTTGCCAGTATGACAGCTACTCTGCTAATGTGCCATGAGTCCGCACAGTAGACCTCTGAGAGCCCCAGAGGGACCCAGAGTGTGGTGCCTGCCTGCCCACACGCTCTGCCTTGGAGATTGCCCACGTGAGCTCCTTCTAAATAAGTCACTGTGTTTGTACCAGGAGACCCGACTTTCCTCAGCATCCCGGATTAGACCCAGTATTGGTGTCTCAGCCAAAGGCAACCAGCCACGGGTCAGGCATAAGGAAGGCTTGTGGCCTATGAAGTGCTTGGGCCTGAGGCCTTGTTGGTGGGGATATTCCATGTTGAATGTTGACTGATCCAACTCTCTTGGGGTCATTTGGGTGTTATGAAAAACACAAGCAAAACCACTAGGGCACAGAAACATAGAGACAGAATTAACAGGATCCATGGCAAGAGCAGGAGTGATTCCCTCAGAAACAAATAGGAGTGGATGTAAAGAATGCAAGAGTCCCTGGATGCAAGAGCAATGGCTATCGGGAGATCATGTTCCTTATTACAATTGTGGTTTGAAGTATCCTTCAAAATGCCTCCCTGCTCCCTGGCGTGTTTTTGTAGCAGGCTGTGGGAGCGTTTGACAGAGGTGGTGAGAGGCGGTGCGAGTTTATAGACTAAGAATATGAAGCAATTTCTGCGAAAGTGCCTGATATTTGTTCTGGTCAAATTTTCCATAACCGATGGACACAGACAAGTTCATAAAATTTGAAGGAACTACAGTACGTGCCTTTCATTTCTCATCAGCTTAGCTGGTTTCTTAGCATAATCCTGAAGAAATAGTGCCGAAGTGGGAGAAAGTTTGAAAGGACAGCCAGGCAGAAAAGTCCATTGCATAGATCTCAATAGAAAAAGGTATGAAATGTGGGACATAGTGGGTTTCCTGGGCAGTAGGTTCTTGGCACTGGGTAAGATGGTGTTGTGGGCAGAATTCTGAATTCTGTCCCCCCTAAATTCATATGTTGAAGCACTAACCCCCAGTACCTTAGAATATGACGATATTTAAAGACAGGGCCTTTGAAGTGGTGATTAAGTTGAATGAGGTCATTACACTGAGCCCTAATCCAGTATGACGTGTGCCTATAACAAGAGGAAATCTGGACCACAGAGAGACAGCAGGATGCATGCACGCAGAGGACAAGACCATGTGGACACACAGGGAGAAGGCAGCCACCCGCAAGCGAAGGAGAAACGCCTCAGAAGAAACCAAGTCTGTGGACACCTTGATCTTGGACTTTCAGCCTCCAGAATTGTGAGAAATAAATGTCTGTGGCTTAAGCCACCCAGGGTGTGGTATCTTGTTATGACAGTCCTAGCAAACTAATAGAGATGCCATGCAGAGGGACGCACTCTTCAAGGAGTTGGGCATGTCCAAGATCCAATTGTAGGGAACCGGTATCATTTGGGTGCGTGTTAGAGTCTGGTGGGAGGGGAGGCCGTCTGCATTTGGGTGCCTACTGCGTACTGGCAGTGAGACGGACAGCGCACACACTCACAAACTGGTGAAATGACTTACCCTCCTTTTGCAGATGAAGAAGCTGAGGCTTAGCATGAGCTCATGCCTGAATTGGCCAGAGAGTGGTCAGGGCTTTCAAAGTGGACATCAAGCAATCTCTCCGGAGCCCCCCGACAGGAAGAGAGATTCTGAGTCAAAGTCAGATTGCGGACAGCTGGTGCTAAGGCCTGCTCAGTATCTCTAAGGCCAAGAATGTCAAGGGCTGGCTAGTGTAGTAAAAGCAAAGTGGTTGAGTCCCTGAGCTATGGGTCATGGCTGTGCCACCTACCAGCTGGAAGATCTTGAGCAAATCACTTTACCTCACCTGTGATATAGTAATACCCCTTGAAGTATTGTGTTCAGACTTCATAGGATTGTTGAGAAAATTAGATGAATCAATACATTTAAAATACTTATTGCAGTGGCCGGGCGTGGTGGCTCACACCTGTAATCCTAGCACTCTGGGAGGCTGAGGGGGCAGGATCACTGAGCTCGGGAGTTCAAGACCAGCCTGAGCAAGAGTGAGACCCCGGCTCCACTAAAAATAGAAAAAATTAGCAGGACATGGTGGTGCGTGTCTGTACTCTCAGCTACTCAGGAGGCTGAGGCAGAAGTATCGCTTCAGCCCAGGAGTTTGCGATTGCTGTGTGAGGTTGCTAGGCTGACACCATGGCACTCTAGCCCAGGTGACAGAGCAAGACTCTGTCGCAAAACTAAAATAAAATAAAATAAGACAGAACAAAATAAAATACTTATTGCAATGTATGTATTAGTCAATGTTCACCAGAGAAACAGCACCAATAGATTGTGTGTGTGTGCATATACACACACCCATACATATATTAAACAAGATTTCTTTTAAGGAATACTCTCGTGTGATTATGAGACTGGTGAGTGTGAAATCTGAGCCTAGGAAAGAGCTGCGGGTTGAGGCCGAAGGCAGGCTACTGCAGAACCGAGGAGAGCCAGTGCTGCGGATGGGTCTGAAGGAGAACCCCTCTTGCTCAGGGGCGATCTGCTTTCATTCTATTCAGGCCTTCAACTGATTGGACGAGGTGCACACACACTGTGGAGAACAAACAGCTTTACTCAAAGCCATAGATTGAAACGTGAATCTCATCCAAAAACACCCCCACGGCAACATCCAGAGTAATGTCTGACCGTACATCTGGCACAGGGGCCCAGCCAAGCTAACACCGGAAATGAACCGTCACAGAGCGTGCAACACTTAGTACGTGCTCAGTAAATGCTCACTGCGATGACTTTTATCATTCTTATAAATACGGAGAGAGAGCATCCCTTCTCTTGTTCACACAGTGTGGGCAAGCACAGCTGGCATGCCCAGGGTTAAAGGGAGGGAAATGTATGGTGTAAAAAGAGAAAGAGACAGAACCAACCAAACTGTGACTAAGTCAAACCATCATTAAAACCCTTTCTTTCTCAGAAATTGAAAAGGAAAAAGGACTGGTATGTCTGGATAAATAGCAGCTATGTTATACTCCATCTGGGAAAAAGGATTATCAGTGTTATAATTACAAGATTGGGCTGAAAAGAATGGAACTGCCTTTTCTATTGCAAACGGGTCCACTTTTTTCTCAGGTGACTAAGATGTGGTGGAAGCTTCACCTCACCCCCAGCGCCAACGGGGCGGTGCAGGCAAACGCTTCTCAGCCACAGCCCTCGACCACTCCGCGCAAACTCAAAGTTTATAGAGTCTCACAGCTGGAACATACAAGAGTCATCTACCCCGGGAAATGTTCAGGGGCTACAATCGTAGGTAAAAGATGGGCCAAGCAGGCAGGACTCTGAGCCCCAACTTTTTCCAAACAAAGAGAACTACCTCATTTGTAGTTACAAAATATTTGTCTTCCACCTAAGATTTTACTCATTTGTACAAAGAGTTTTATGGGTTAAAAAAGAGCAAACAAGTTTTAAAACCACCGATTTGGCCCAACATCTCATCTGATGCTGCTATTAATATACTCCTGTCAAGTATACATGTAGTTATGCTGGAGGGTCCCTGAGACAGAGACTCCCTACTAGATGGAACCGATTGTTTTATTGCATCTTTAGAGAACAGAAATTGTCAGAAAGTCCTTTCTTTTATTGAGGCCAGGTTCATCTTACACATTCTTATACATGGTGATCCCAAACAATTATCACCTGCTTTTACCTGGTGAGGGAAAAAAATTGAGCTGCAAGAAAAAGAGAATAGGGAAAAAGAGCAAGTAGGATAATTTCATGCTGTTTCCAAAATTTAGTCATTTAACCTTCATAATTTTTGCCATATTCAGCTATATTTGTATTCTTCTTAGTTTTATTGAGGTATAATTGACATACCATAAACTTCATATGTTTCAAGTGTAGTTGATAAGTTTTGACATGCATGTACATCCGTGAAACCATCACCACCTTCAAAGATATTGAACATATTAATTAACACAAAACGTTTCTTTGTATTCTATAATCTCTCTCTCCCACCCCTCCATGACCTCTATCTACAGATAACCACTTATCTTCTTTCTATCACTATAGATTAGTTTTCATTTTCTAGAATTTTACATTAATGGAATCATTCAGTATATACTTTTTGTCTTTATGTACTCTAGTTTCACTAACTCAGTATATACTTATTTTGAAAGCAATCCATGTTGCCGTGTGTACCACTATGCATTTCTTTAATGACTGAGAAATCTGTCATTGTATGATTAATTTATCCATTCACCGTGACAGGCATTTGAGTTGTTTTTAATATTTGGCTACGATACTTAAAGCTGCTATGAATGTCTGTACCAGTCTTTGCATGGCCATATGCTTTCATTTCTCTTGTATATCTGGCAGTGGAATGGCTGAATCACAGGGTAGATGTATATTTAACTTTTTAAGAAACTTCAGAACTCTTTTTCAGATTGATTTACCATAGTCCATTCCTACCAGCAGTGTGTGAGAGATCCAGTTGCTCTGTGTACGAGGGGACTTCAAAAAGTTCGTGGAAAAATGGAATTAAAAGATAAAAATAAAAAACATAAACTTTATTTCTCAACATAAGCTTCATCAAATTCAAGACCCTTTTATAAACGATGACACCAGTCATTTAGTCCATCCCCAAAGAACTTAGGGTCCTTAGAATTTAACCATGTCGATGCAATCTTTTTTACATTATTAACTAAGGAAAAATGGGTACCCTTTATAGATTTTTCAAGATTAGGAACAACAACAAAAAAAAGAAGTCAGAAGGAGCCAAATCAGGACTGCAAGGTGGATGCCTAATGATTTCCCATCGAAACTCTCACAGAATTGCCCTTGTATGACGAGAGGCACGAGCAGGAGCACTGCCGCGGTTGGTGGAGAAGGACTCGCTGGGGAAGCTTTCCCAGGCGTTTTTCTGCTGAAGCTTTGGCTAACTTCTTCAAAACACTCTCATAATAAGCAGATGTTATTGTTCTTTGGCCCTCCAGAAAGTCCACAGGCAAAATGCCTTGAGCATCCCCAAAACTGTTGCCATGACCTTTGGTCTTGACCAGTCTGCTTTTGCTGTGACTGGCCCACTGCCACCTCTCAGTAGCCCCTGCTTTGATTGTGCTTTGTCTTCAGGATCGTACTGGTAAAGCCGTGTTCCATCTCCTGTTGCAATTCTTCTAAGAAATGCTTCAGGATCTTGGTCCCTCTTGCTTAAAATTTCCATGGAAAGCTCTGCTCTTGTCTGCAGCTGATCTGCGCACAACAGTGTTGGCACCCATTGAGGGGAAAGTTTGCTCAGCTTTAATTTTTCAGTCACAATCGTGTAAGCTGAACCTTTGAGATATTTACGGTGTTGGCTATTGTTTGTACTGCCAATCATTGGTGCTCTTCAACTAGGGCACAAACAAGATTAATTTTTTTTCTCACAAATTGATATAGATGATCTACTACCTTGGGCTTCATCTTTAACATCCTGTTGTCCCTTCTTAAAATGAGATATCCGTTGGTAAACTGCTGATTTCTCTGGGGGCATTATCTCCATAAACTTTGCATAAAGCCTCAATGATTTCATCATTCTTCCACCCAAGCTTCACCATAAATTTGATGTTTGTTCTTGCTTCAGCTTTAGCAGATGTTGCTCTGATGTTGCTCTGATAGGGCTTTTTTCCAAACTGGTGTCTTATCCTCCTTAGTGCCTCAAACTAGATCCTGTTCAGAGATGATATACAAGTTAGTACGAGTTCATTTTGGTGCAAAAAAATTTGGAAGTCCTTGAGTAATTTTTTCATAATATGGAAGTTCCATAAACTTTTTAAAGACCCCTCTTACTTGCCAGCACTTGGTTGAGTCGGTCTTTTTAATTTTATCCATTATAATAGGTGTGCAGTAATATTTCATTATGATTTCAAGTTCATTTCCCTAGTGCCTAATGATGTTGAATGTATTTTCACGAGGTTATTTACCATCCATATATCTTTTTCGTGAAATATCTGTTCAAATCTTTTGTCCAATATTGAGTTGTTGGTTTTCTTCTATTGAGTTTTTGAGTATTCTTTATATATTCTGGACACAAGAATGTGTTTATCACATATGAGATTTTCGAATATTTTCTCCTAGTTTGTAACTCATCTTTTCATTTGGTTAACAGTGCTTTTCTAAGAGCAGTTCTTAATTTTGATAAAGCTCCATTTTTTTCCTTTATGGATTTTGGGGGTCTTTTTGTTACATCTATGGAATCTATGTCTAACCCAAGATCACTAAGATTTTTCTCCTGCATCTTCTTTGAGAAGTTTTATAGTTTTGTATTTTATATTTAGATCTATGTTCCATTTTGAGATAACTTTTGTATCTAGGATGAGATCTAGCTCAAAGGATTTTTGTTGTTTGTTTTTGATTATAGATAGCAAAGTTTTTTAATACTATTTGTTGAAAAGTCTATAACTTCCAGGCATTGTTCCCTCTAAATCTTTCCAGGTGCCTCTTCTCCAGGCTTTGGTCATTTCCTCCCATGCATCACTGATCAGGCCCCTCTGTGCACAGAGTTCTCCGTGCGGCTCTCTTCTCTGTTACTCTTCCCTGTGAACTCCAGCTACGGTGACTTCCCTGGACTCCAAGATCTGTCTCTGGGACTCAGAAAAACTACCAGCTCTGCCTGGGTTCCCCATCGCTGAGCCATGACCTGGAAACTTTCTCCAGGTGATAAGAGCTCAGGTGGTCGGAGGGCTCACTTCCTTTGTTTCCCATCAATCAGGGATCCCTATTCTCCATTGTCTGGTGTCCAAAAGCTTGAGCACTGTTCTGTTGCTTCATCTGTATATTTATTTTTTAGCGGTTTTAGGCAGGAGGGTAAATTTGGTCTGTGTTAATCCATCTTAACTGGAAGTAGAAGTTCTGTATATTCTTCTTTACCTAATATTTCCTTTTAAAAAGATAACTCTTCCTTTATTCACCCTAAGCATTTTACAGTAACAATCACAAATAACAAATTTGAGACATTGTTGTTATCGTTTTTATTATAATGCACATTAAATAAACATCACAGCATGAACACATTAAAATGTACATCTGTGTACCGTCCCAAACTATCATGCTTACTTCAGGGGTACCCATACCACAGATTGGGAAAACCAACTTAATGTATTCACCTTGACTGCCCTACCTCATTCGTCTCCCTCCCCCGATTCACACCATGAGTATAGAAAATTCTCTGGAAGGTCAATGATCCACTAGGTATTCACTCATATTTTGGACTTTAGGAAAAAGGAAACCTTTGTATATAAAAATCATACACACATCTATAGAAAACCTGCCCTTTGGCAAGTTCCAGAGCTTTGACAACAAGCCGCACACCTGCCGGAGCATCCTCCTATCCTCCCATGACTGAGGCAGAGCCTGGAAGTCACCTTCACTGGTGCCCACCCCTCGGGGGGGAAGGTGAAGTTCCTCTGTACCTGCTTCTCCTCCACTCTGCTGCTAACCAGCTGATGGGTGTGATACTTGGACCTGCACAACATTCAAGAGGCTGATGGTGACAACTGCACCTCAGCATAGTTCGGGATTTGGGGATGACGAAGGAAACTGCTTAACTCTCTGGTGGAGTCAAACCAATTAATATCACTATTTGGACCTTCAATTAAAAACAGAACAACACATTTTATCCTCCTTTCTTATAAAGCTTCATTTTATTTCCTACATTTGTGTCACAGAAAGGAAGTTGGGGGCTCAGGATATTGCATTTTGATATCCCAGGTATATTCCCCCACAAGGAGGACCGGTACCCAATAATAATGGGAAGAGTTTTCCTGCCTCTTCCTGCCAACTCTCATGAAGGATTTGCTCTCTTGCAAGTAAGTTTGAACTGCTTCAAAACCAGCTCTCAGGAAAGGATTGGAGAGTAGCTCTTTGTTAATCATTGATTTTACTGCAGTAATACCAGGGATCACAAATACAAATGGCTTGTAGAACCAGGATTTTAAAAAGCACATCCCAAGGACACGTGGCATTTGACATGCATGTCAGCATTAGGGATAAAAGGGACTCTTGGGTCTGTAGAACTCAAGGAGATCTGACCTGTCTGAAGAAGACCCCCACGTGCCAACTGATTTTGATGTAAGTGTTCTAAATCTTCTGATTCGTAAAACACATTAGAGATACATATTTTTTTACCATAAGAAATTTCTTGATACTTTTAAGTATCATTTAAAAAAGGAAACAGAAAAATCCTGAAGAGTTCAAACTGCACAAATTAGCGAGCCGAACCGGAGGCCACCATTTGACAGACTTTTGGCATTCCCTCCTTCACTGGGAGTCCATGCTGTAAAACTTCTCAGGCATTGTTGTATAAAGAAGTTCATCCCTCTTTATCAATTGGGCAGGGTTGTGCAGGGGTCAAGAGAGAAATGGAAGAAATCAGATTACCTTCTATGATTTTAGGTTAGACTGTATTAAAGTTCTGCTTTTTTAGTCAAAAAAAAAAGGGGGTATGAAATCTACAGTTTCAAAAAGTTCAGCCTAGGTTGCTGAAAAAATTAAGAATAGAATTACCATATGATCCAGAAATTCCACTTGTGAGTATATATCCAAAAGAAATGAAAACAGGATCTCAAAGAAACATTTGCACACCCATGTTTATAGCAGCATTATTCACAATAGCTAAGATGTGGAACCAACCCAAGTATCCAGTGATGGATGAATGGATAAATAAAATGTGCTATATACATACTATAGAAAAGTATTCAGCCATAAAGAGGAAGGAAATTCAGACACATGCTACAACATGGATGAACTTTGAAGACACTATGCTAAGTGAAATAAGCCAGTCACAAAAAGACAGGGTGTGCTTCCACTTATATTAATATGAGATACTTAGAATTATCAAAATTATAGAGACAGAAAATAGAATGGTGGTTTCCAGGGTCATGGGGGTGGAGGGAATGGGGAGTTATGGTTTAGTGGGTATAGAGTTCCAGTTTTACAAGATGCAGGGTTATGGAGATGGATGGTGGTGATAAATATGTAATGTTATGAATATGTTTAATACCATTGAACTGTACACTTAAAAATGGTTAAGATGGTAAATTTTATGTTATATGAATTTTACCAAAATTTTTAAAAATTGGGGGAAAAAAGTTCAGCATGGTAGAGTTATCAGTGAATATGGTGATCCTTCATGTGGTCCTGCAATCCAGAATTAGGCAATTCCTGATTTTAGTGGTGGGGGATACAGAATATTAGATAGGGTAAGCTGATCACCATTACAATAGACCCTAAAATATAAAATGGCTCAAACATATCAAAAGTTTATGTCTCACTCACACGGTCCAGAGCAGTCCCAGGGTCTCTGAGCAACACATTGTTCAGGAACCAAAGCTGGGCAGGTTCTGCCATCTTCAACACTCAGAAGAAAGAATATGGGAGATTTCTATGGGCCAGGTCTGGGAGTGGCCCATATCATTTTTGCCCACATTCTACATCAAGGGAAGCTAGAAAATATATTTTCATTGTGTGCCAAGAAAAACAGGGAAAATGGATTGGAGACCAGCTAGCAATCTCTGACACAAAAAGGAAGGCCCAAAATAAGTTGGCTATTGGGTTAAAACTTAACAGATTAGGCACGTCAATTTCAAGAACTTCTGGCTTGGATACCTCAGAATTTTAGCAAAGATTTAAGAAAGTTTTCCAGGGGATTCATAGAATTCAGATGTAGAAGAAATTTTCAGGCTGTTTTATAAATCAACTTTACCAGTGCTCTGTGGAAAGAACGTGGACCCTGGATATGTTTTAACTTGTCTAAGACTAATATTCCCTTTATACTCAATGGAGATAAAATATATAATTTTTAGTGTTATTCTAAGACTTTGAGACAATTTATGTAGTGTACCTGCATGATTCACGGTTGTTACAGAATCCAGCAAATGGTTATTCAGGCTCTGTTAAGGCGTCTTCATGTGCAGGGAATTCAATGCTTCCAGGGTAACCCTTTCAATGTCTGTGCAGACTTGACAGCCAGGAAAGCTCTTTGTCTTAAGCAAAATCTGGTTTCCCATTGGGCCTATTTCTATCCACTGACACCACACAGAACAGGGTGAATCATTCTT
Source organism: Propithecus coquereli (assembly GCF_000956105.1). Classification (NCBI taxonomy): domain Eukaryota; kingdom Metazoa; phylum Chordata; class Mammalia; order Primates; family Indriidae; genus Propithecus; species Propithecus coquereli. The sequence goes on along the minus strand of NW_012146412.1, from coordinate 2,075,676 downwards.
TCACACTCCAGTTCTTCAGACATTTGAAAATATCACTTCTACTCTGAATCTGCTCTTCCAGTTCCTTCAAACTTGACTCTCTCCTCATTCCTGTTGCTCTCATCTGAAAACCTCTACTTTGTCTTTGTGCCTCTTGATCTGGTATCTAGAAAACCCTAATGACTCCACCAAAATATTCCTAGAATCGATAAATAAATTCATCAAAGTCTCAGGTTACAAAATCAAGGTAGACAAATCACTGGCATTTCTATATACTAATAGCAGTGAAGTTGACAGTCAAATCAAGGACATAATACCATTTACAATAGCTACAAAGAAAATAAAATACCTAGGAATATACTTAACCAAGGAGGTGAAAGATCTCTACAAAGAGAACTACAAAACACTGATGAAAGAAATTAAAGATGTTACTAACAAATGGAAAAGCATCCCATGCTCACGGATTGGTAGAAACAACATTGTTAAAATGTCCGTACTGCCCAAAGTGATTTACAGATTCAACACAATCCTCATAAATACCAATGTCATATTTCACAGATCTAGAAAAAATAATTCTGTGCTTCATGTGGAACCAAAAAAGAGCCCAAATAGCCAAAGCAAATTTAAGCAAAAAGGACAAATCTGGAGGCATCACATTATCTGACTTCGAATTCTACTACAAAGCTATAGTAACCCAAACAGCATGGTTCTGATAGAAAAGTAGAAACATAGGTCAATGAAACAGAATAGAGAACCCAGAAATAAAACCATCTACCTACAACCAACTGATCTTTGACAAAGCAGACAACAACATACACTGTGGAAAGGAAGCCCTATGCAATAAATGGTGCTGGGAAAACTGCATAGCCACATGCAGAAGAATGAAACAGGACCCCTATCTCTTACCATATACAAAAATTTAATTCAAGATAGATAGAAGACTTAAATGTAAAGCATGAAACCATAAAAATTCTAGAAGAAAATGTAGGAAAAACTCTTCTAGATATCAGCCTAGGTGAAGAATTTATGCCTAAGACCCCAAAGGCAAATATAGCATTAACAAAAATAAATAAATTGGACTTCATTAAATTAAAAAGCTTCTACACCGCAAAGGAAATAATCAACAAAGTAAATAAAGAACCTATAGAATGGGAGAGAATATTTGCAAACTATACATTCGACAAAGGGCTAATATCCAGAATCTACAAAGAACTCAAGCAAATCAGCAAGACAAAAACAAACAATCCCATTAAAAAGTGGGCAAAAGATATGAAAAGAAATTTTTTAAAAGAAGATAGACAAATGGCCAACAAACATGTGAAAAAAATGCTCAACGTCATGAATCATCAGAGAAATGCAAGTTAAAACCACAATGAGATACCACCTTACCCCTATCAGAGTGGCAGTCTAAAAAGTCAAAAAACAATAGATGCTGATGTGGAAGCAGAGAGAAAGGAACACCTATACACTGTTGGTGGGACTGCAAAGTAGTACAACCTTTACGGAAAACAGTGTGGAGATTCCTCAAAGAAATAAAAGCAGACCTACCATTTGATCCAGTAATCCCACTGCTGGGTATTTACTCGAAGGAAAAGATGTCATTTTATCAAAAAGACACCTGCACTTGAATGTTTATTGCAACACAGTTCACAATTGCAAAGATGTGGAATCAACCTAAGTGCCCATCAATTCATGAGTAGATAAAGAAAATGATATATATACACCATGGATTACTACTCAGCCATAAAAAGGAATGAAATAATGTCACTTGCAGCAACATGGATGGAACTGGAAACCATTATCCTAAGTAAAGTATCTCAGGATGGAAAAACAAACACCACATGTTCTCACTAATAATTGGGAGCTAAATCATGGACACACACAGGCACAAAGAGATGTAAAGGTCATTGGAAACCAAGAAGAGGGGAGGGTGGTAAAGGGATGAAGGATAAAAACTTACCTATCAGTTACAATGGACACTATTCTGGTGATGGGCACACTAAAAGCCCTGACTTAAGCATTATATAAGGTATCCATGTAACAAAAACATTGGTACCCCCTTATTATTTTGAAATAAAAAAATGTGATTCCCAGATAGGAATACCGCACTCGAAGTAAGATCTGACTAGCATAGAGTACAATACTAGCATTTCCCCTTTTGTTTAAGAAAAGTATTCATCAGGGTCAGGGTATCAGTTATGCTGCTGTAACAAAAAGACTTCAAAATATGATTGTTCAAATAAGAGAAAAGTATATTTTTCTCTCATGTAACAGCTCAGAGATAGGCAAGTGGTCCAGGGTAGGTGTGTGGTTTATTCAGACACTGAAGTTCCTTTTACTTCCAAGCCCTTCTGTCCCCTAAGGTGTTGTCTGTGTGGTTCCAGGTGGTTCCACCAGTGCCACATCCAAGTTCCAGCCCAGCTTATGGGGAAGAAGGAAAGGAAGTGGAGGGGGAAGGATGTTCTCCTACAGAAGTGGACACAAGCTGTGTCGACCACTCATCACTTCTGCTCACCGTCCATTAGTGAGAGCTTAGTCACGGTCACAGCCAGCTTCCGGGGAGGCTGGGCAATGCAATTCTACTTTGGGGGTGAGAGAGAGAGGGTGGAACAACATACTTTGTTAAAACTAGAAGTAGGTTCTGTTTCTAGGAACAAGGGGAGAATGAGCACAGGATAATCAGGAGTCTCTGCCATGAGAAGCCATGCAAAACTAAGGAAAAAAATCCCATGGATTACAAGAAATCAGGAATAACTAGCAAGAATAAGTAAGAATTGCTAAGACAAAATGGGAGAGAAGAAGGAATGGTGTGTCTGGAGCTCAGCTGCATGGCAGGCCAGCAGGTGACATGACAAATGGCTAAACAAATGCAATTGTGGTTGCTGCCTGGCCAATAAATGGCTAAGCTTGGCAGATGCTTCAACCAGAAAGTTGAGTTAAAAGTTTTCATCTTTTAAGTACTACATACTACAGTTATGAACCAATATACTGGGAACAGCCTTTCCTGGGGAAAAGAAAAGATGAGAAACCTCTATGAAATGAGAAAAATCACTCTCTTTCCTGCTCTCTGAGGAACAGTGAAATTGACTAAACAAGACTTTCCAAACTCCAGCTTCAGTTATCCTACCGTCAGAGGAGCAGGTAATTTAATCTGGAAGTTCTCAAGATGTCAATAAATGAAAAAAGCAAACAAATTGGGGAAAAAAATTTTGACTTGGAGTTGGGTGGGAATAATCACTGCGAAATATGCTAAATGCCTAGCTTGCTTTCTTGGGGTTTTAAGATTTCATTTTCATGATTTATTGGCCACATCGTGGAAAATACCAAAAAGTAAAATATGCCTTCGGTTAAATGCATAAATCCCCTAGGCTTTTAGTACGGCTCAAATATTGACAGTTGGAAAGAGGAACTTTTTTTTCCATATGGTGACAACCATCACCCTCAATATCACTGTTGAAAAGACAACTACGTCTCCTACGGAACATCGGTCAATTAATTAGGCTGCACCGTCACTTCATTGAAAAGTATGCTACGCTCGGTTATTTAATTGCTTTTATAGAAGAGAAGCAAACGCCAAAGCGACCACATTTCCCATTTTCCATCGTGGATGGCAGTCGACGGCGAGCTCGACAGCAAGCGGCTGCGCGACGCCAGTGCGGGGCCGGGGGCAGAGGTGACCGGCTCCGCTCCACCCCCGTGTACTGAGGAAGCTTTCCCGGTAAACTTTCTGTCAGGATCACTTTCGGAAAGGAATAGGAGTTTTCAAATCTGAAGGGGAAACTGCCCGTTCTCGAGCAAGCGGAGCTCAAGAGAAAGATTTGGGAATTTTAAAATTAATGTAAAGTTGGTCAGAAAGGGATTGCTTAACAAAATCAAGATAAAGGCAATTGCTCAAGCAGAGTTTGGTTTGCCTCTCTCGGCATCTGTCCTGCGGATTCTTTCTGTCTTCCCTAGAGGCTTCTCAGCACCCTCCTTCCAGAACTCGCTTTGAAGTCGAGCAGCAGGGACCAGGCCCGCCCCTCCCGAACTCCCAGTGCAGGGACCAGGCCTGCCACTCCCGGACTCTCAGTGCAGGGACCAGGCCTGCCACTCCCGGACTCCCAGTGCAGGGACCAGGCCTGCCACTCCCGGACTCCCAGTGCAGGGACCAGGCCTGCCACTCCCGGACTCTCAGTGCGCAGTTAGGACGCGCCCTCCAGCATCTTGTCAAACCCAAGCGTGATGCACTCTCCTGAAGTGGTGAACCCTCGCCCGATTTAGCACGTGCTCCCTGCGAAGGGAGAGAATAGACTAGTTATATACGGCATACTCTTCCTTAAGAAACGTATGCCATCCGAGTAAACAGGCTTCTGTGATGTCCCAGAACGCCGCAGAGATTTTCTGGCTGTCCTTCGTTCTTTGCTCAGGGGCCAAGAGTGACAAAATATGTGCCCCTGATAGCCTCCTTCACCTCCTCGGCTCCTTGGATTTTGAATTGGCGCGTTAGCGGCACTACTGGGGAACGCAGGAGTGGCAATTTCTATTTGTAACACTGCGGGAGTCACAGTCTCTGCCCAACTCCCCTGCGCCCGCCGTGCCCTGCGTGAGAGCACGGAGCCGGCCATGCCTCCTGCTGCTGGTGCCGCGCAGGGTCCCAGGGAGAGCGCAGGAGCCTGGGTTAGGTTGGGGTCAGGAGGTCACAGAGCCGGCCTTGCCGGCGGGGAAGACACCAGGAAGAACAGCAAGGAGAACCGGATTCTGAGCCAAACGTTTGCCCTCAGGCAGAAAGCACCCTGCAGGCTTCCGAGTGGGGTGGGACCAGACCCTGGGCCCAGGCAGGCCAGGCCTTGCAGGTGCAGGCAGGGAAGTGGCCGCACCCTGCTCACGTGGGCGTGTAGGTGGAACCGCGGGCAGGCACCTGTCCCTGGCTGCAGACCTGGTTCTCATCCAGCGCCACTCCCTGACCTCGTGGACAGTGAACTCCCTGGCTCCCCCATCCGAGTCCAAGGATCCTTCTTCCCAGCCCATTTCTCAGTCAGGCCTTTATCTTATGCTTCAGGTTTTCCATACTTCCTGGACTGGTTCTGACTTCACCCTCGGGGTCTGAGAGCAATCCTACTTCTGGTGCTGATAAGACTGATAAGGACCCCAGCCCCCCCTTGGCTGCTGAAGAGGCAGAGTTCTTTCCTCCCTGGGCCCCAGATCTACTATTTTCAACCTCTAGTTAAAACAAATCTCTAGGCAATAAACACCACCTTGTTACCAAGAATTTTATTTTTTAAAAAAAATCTTTTTCCCAGTCTATCTTTTCAATCCCTGGTTCCGGCCTTTATGCATAGGAAGAAATGCAGGACATTTGGCCAGGATCCTCAATCTTGGAACCCTCAATCAACTCATACCACAAAATATCCCCAGGGGACACCTTGCTCTTCATCCCCTGCCCTTCTCTGGTCTCCTCCCTGTGAGTTGGGTCCGGCTAGATATGAACCTGTCGACCCCCAAATGGAGGCAGCAGAAGAGGCCGCGAGAAGTTTCCTTCCTCCCCTTCCCCAGGTGGATTCCAACGCTACGGCCCCCACGCAGGGGGGCTGCCTCTAGCCTGTCTTCTTGCAATGCTGCATGACATGCATTCAAACAAGAGCTAGTGAAGACAGAACAAAACTATGTCACATACTATTTTTGCTTGTAAATTATATTTCCTTCTAGCGGTGTATATTTCCTAGAATAATAAAATCTTACAGAATCTATTTTGTATCATGCCCATTTCAGAGTTTCCCAACTTTGTGAAGGGAATTTTTCTTTCCAGGGGAAAAAAAGAATACGTACAAAAACTTTGCAGACGATTTCAGGATGCCTGGAAGCTCCTCCATGAACCCCAGGTTAAGACCCTGCCCTGAGGTTAGTACGTGCCTTCTGACCTTGGCGAACTGCCTTTAGACACTTTCCCCAGGCCTTCTTAGATCATCCCAGTTTTCTGGCATGCTCTCTCAGCTGTGTGCGGCCCTTCCTCCCACTCCCTCCCCGAACGGTCTCGCGCTACCTTTGTTCTTAACATCACTCCACCTGGGCTTCCTCCACCCTGGCCCTGCCCTAGGACACATGTTAGTAGGGGACATCCGAGTTCTGTTGCCTTAAAGCTCAAAAGAACCCTCTTTAAGAAAGAGAGAGCAAAAATATCTTGTCATTGCACATTTTACCAAAAAAACCCCAAATATACCATGAGGTCCCTTACAATGGCCTTGGAAAGGCCTTTGTAGGTGAGGGGCCCAGAACGTCAGCTGCTTAGCTCTCTGCTAAGTCTGTGCCTGCGGATGAGCCTGTGCGAGGCCGTCCCAAGCTGGCTGCCAGGAGGGTTTCGTGCTCCGAGAGTCGCCATCTACTTGGAGGGTCGGGGGGATATTTTCACGTGCAGCTCAGGGCCCCCATAGCTTCTTGTTCTCGGAAAACCTGTGCCTTACTGGTGAGTATAACAACAGCTTATTATGATTAATTAGATTTTTAATTAATGTCTCACCACTTAATTAAGAAGGAGCCCTTGGAGTAAAACCCTAACTATATATTCTTTCTTTTTTAATCCTCTCTGCCTGATAGCAAAGGAAAACCTGAGACAAGAAGTGTGATATGTGTTGGTTTTTGTTCTCCCAAGAGGTTATAAAGATAATATCAGAATAGCAGAATACCTTCCAATTTCTTCCTATAAAACTTTCTCATTCTTGGCTGGGTGCGGTGGCTCACATCTGTAATCCTAGCACTCTGGGAGGCCGAGGCAGGAGGATGGCTTGAGGCCAGGAGTTCAAGACCAGCCAGAGCAAGAGTGAGACCACGTCTCTACCAAAAATAGAAAAAATTAGCCCGGGCATGGTGGCGCCACCTGTAGTCCCACTTACTCAGGAGGCTGAGGCAGGAGGATCACTTGAGCCCAGGAGTTGGAGGTTGCAGTGAGCTATGATGACACCACTGCACTCTAGCCTGGACAACAGATTGAGACTCTTGTCTCAAAAAAAAAAAAATGTTCTCATTCTCTGGGCTTCTTGGTGCCCTTTCTCTGGGACTATTTTTCATTATTCAACTCATTTTAATCCAACAACATTTATTAAGCAGCTACGACGTGCCAGGCACCATTGCAGGCGCTTCAGAGATTTTGAGAGGGTAAGGACTTGCCCTGACCTGCAGGGAATCCCAGTCTCTGGAGGGCAGCGAGGTGCCCCAGGGCGAAAAGATAATTAGGACAGGCAAAGCTAATGGAGGCTAATAAAGAAATGACCATCAGTGCGACTTGAAACTGACACTGGTGACAGTCCCCCAAGAAGAATCTCAGAGCTGGTTTGAGTACTCACATGTCATCGTGGACGGAGCCTGGTGCTAAACACCTCACATCCATCATCTGTAATTCTCACGATTTAGGGTAGAGGTCAGTGGAGAGAGGAACGCCTTGTCTACGACACCTCACGCTGGCCGAATCCCCTCGTGCGTCCTCCTATGGCACCCGCTGGTCGCCCGTTGTCATGCACATCCCCCTCGTAGTAGCTGTTCCACGCCTTCCCCGCCGTAGGCTCCGTCAGGGAAGAGGTCGTGTGACGGCCCGTTGACCAGCTTGTCACCAGCACCTAGCGCTAACCACGTAAAGTAGGAAGTCAAGAAATATTTGGTGAATGAATTGATGGAATGAGGGGAGGGTGGAGGGAGGGAGAAAAGGAGGGAGCACAGAGGAGAGGAGGGAGGGATTACAAAAACAGCAAAGCCACAATTCTACCCGAGGCCTGACTCCTTTAAAAGGCCATAAGCGTCCCCTCTACCACAGCCGCTGTCAGGACCATCGGAGTGTGTGTACCGGCCTTGAAACGACTTCTGTGAAGGAAAACGCTCACCTGCGTGTAATCTGTTTGGTAATGTTGAAAATCGCTCTTACTCCCTGATGGCTGCCCTTGTGTATAATTATATGCCAGTGGGAGCAAGTGGTCCAGGCCAGACAAAGCAACGGTCACAGCCTCTGGGATTCCCACAACGCCCAGCCAGCCACGCTGATCTCCCGGCACTGGGATGAGTCAGTCCCCGGCCTCCCCTGCACTTGGCCTCCGGAGAGACGCCGAGGTCTACCCAACTAAACCTGGAGAAATCCTTTGTCCTTTAAGTCCAGCCAAATCAAGATTGGCAATCCTCTGAAGAAATTTTCACTAACAAAGCTGAGAAAGGAAATTCAAAAACAGTTTCCCAGAAGACTGAAAGTGCATAAGCTTACTGAGTATATGCTGCTAAACCATACTTACACCTCAACCGAGATTGATTTGTTCCTTGACTCTGCCTTTCTGGGCTGGAGGCTAAAATAAAATATTCAGAATTTTTCTCCAAAGCAGATTTGGCTTGATAAGTCTTCCCAATCTGGTAAGAGGCCAAATCTCTATCAGAACTGTTCCCCGGGCTCCCTGCTCGCCCCTGGCTCTGAGCCCTCTCTGGCTCTGAGCTGTGGTAAGATCTCTCGTTTGCAACCAGGGCCAGTTCCGTGGGTGTCTGACTAGTGTGGATGCACAGGGCCCCTGTTCAGAAGGGCCTGGTGCCTGGGGTTTAGTGCTCTACAGTTGCTGTGTTGAAATTCTTAATAATTTTATCTTTGAATTTGTTTCTCACGTTGCTCAGAGCATGTGTTCACCAGCTGTCCTCGCCCCACTCCCTCCCAGGGACGGATTCCCAGCCACCTACTTCTCCTGCCCTGGGCACCCTGGGCCCCACCTGGACCAGCAGAGCAACAGCTGAATCTGGCTTCCCCATCACCACACCCACCAAGTGACTCCCCCACGGTTGTCCTCTGCTCCTACAGGTGTCTGGGCATCCATGCAGGAAAGGGTGGTACATGCACGTGTGCCCTGCAGCACTTGGGGCTGAGCACAGTGGCAGCCACCCCTGCCCCTGGCTGGCAGCACACAGTATGTATGCCGGGCAGGTGACGCAGCCCGACGTGCACCTAGCTTCATCTTGTGGAGGTTGCAGTTCCCCTGGGAATTGCCTGTCCACCATGGGTGGGGAAGATATCTGCCCTGACCTGCCTGACCCTGGCCAGGGATGGTGTGATGATCTGATGGTGCGTGGGAGGGAGAACCTGACAGCAGGTGGGCCACCTGCTCAGGCGCTCCAAGTCAGGGGCAGATAACTGTGAGAGGCAGCACCCCCCCATTACAAGAGTCCCTGTGCTTCAGGATGACATTCAATGGCAAATTAAGAAACCCAAAATGCCATGACAGGCCAAGAGATTCCAGAAGGAAAATGTCTTATATTTTAACACCTTTAACGCGCCTTTTCTCCTGCTGTTTGAACAAAGGATGTGGCATTTTCGTTTTGCACCGGGCCCTGCAAATTATGTAGCTGATCCGGCTTGTAACCCCACTTCCTGCCATGATGCCGGATCAGCGGATGAAAAACCACTGCCCTGTCTCGTCCCCAAGAAGTCTTCCCTCTTGGGCTCCATGCCAGCCTTTAGTGACCATGCAGTAGCCTCCATGACCGCGTCACACCTGTGGACTCTACAACTCTTAACTGACCCTAATTATTGGCCTTGTCCCTGACTCGTTTGTCTCTGGCCTATTGGATTTGCCAGGACAAATTTCCTGGCCTTAAATGGTTATTAATCTAGTTTCTACTCTTCAGAGGGAGTTAGCTTCTTCCCATATTCTTCTAAGCTGGGATCTTGGTTGGTTATGCATGTGGCTGCATAGGCTTGTTTTGGCTGCCACCTATGTTGCAGAACCTGATTGCAATACAGCATCCCCTCTGTGTGCCAGAGGACTTTCTAGCTCTTCATTTTCAAAGTCTCCTCACCAGGATCTGCTCCCTTCACTTTCCCTGTCTTTTCCAAGGGAAGGCTCTAATGAGCAGAACATTGCAGAACAGAGATCATTGACATTCCTTCCACCAATGAAGCCAAGACCTCCCGGCTCGGGCCAGCAGCTCCTCCTTCTTCTCCAGCATCCTTTTTGATCACCTGTTATCTTGGGTTCCCAATGATGTCATTCTCAGATCCCATCACCATAGGACTTAATAATAAAGACACTTCAATATGTATCAAGAATTGTAGCTACAGGCCAGGCATGGTGGCTCATGCCTGTAATGCCGCCAAGGTGGGAGAATCCCTTGAGGCCAGAAGTTCCACAGTGCAATGGGCTATGACGATGCCACTGCACTCCCGCCTGGGCAACAGAGCAAGACCCTGTCTCAAAATAAATAAATAAATAAATACAAAGAATTATAGTTAAAATTTTCAAGAAGAAAAAGGGAATAATTTATCACAACTAAATGAGAAATAAAATATAATTTCTTATACTATTCTAAAAATTATATATGTATATAAATGTTAAATCTATATACCTATATAACATTTCTTACACTTTTCTAAATATATATGTACTCATTTAATTGTCGCCATTCTATAACGTAGGCAGTATATTACAATGACCACTTTTCGTATGAGAAAAGAGGAGGCACAGAGGGATAAAATAACTGGTTCGAGGTCACAGAGCTGGTAAATGGCAGCATCAGGATTCAAACTCAGATCTAATCCAGCCCTGACCCCACACCCCTCAAGCTAGAAGAGCTCCAAGGAGAGATAACTGAGAGCTAGTGCAGGCAGGGAAGACGGCAGGTTAGGGAATAATCCAAACGAGAGATGAGATGACAGATAGACTTGAGAGAGACAAGAAGGGAGAGAGCGAGCTCACGCTGCTGAATCAGAAAGTCTGGGCTGGGGCCCCTCAGTCTGTGCTCTAACCAGCCACAGCTCTGAGACTCGCCCAAGTTGCAGAACCACTGAATTAGTTAATGCATGTCAAATGCTTAGAGAACTGTGCCTAGCACAAACTGCTTCATCGATGTTAAATATTATTATATTATTAACTGCGGGCCCTACAAACCTTCGCCTGCAGGGTTTACCCCACCCAGGGCCCGCCCTGGCCTCCTGAGACCCTTAGGGGTCCCCACCCTGACCGTGTGGGACATCTGCGCGGAAGCACGTCTCTGCAGGCTTCTGCAATCTCCCCTGACCAGTTTTCCCTGCACAGAGAGCTCTGGCCTGCTGCCTCCTGGGCCTGGAGTCTGCCCTGAGGCCCACGTAGCCTACTTGGTGGGGCCCACACCCCTCCCAGGTCGTGTCTTGGCAGAAGAGGTCCTACCGCAGCGCAAGCCTGGTGCTTGTCTAGGACTTTGCATGCGAAAATGCCTCTCAGTGCCATAAACCCCCCTCTGGACCCTAAGGAAGAACTCAGAGCCAGGACCATTGCCCTCTAAACTGTTTCTTCTCTGTGCATCCAAAACTGTTTTACATGAACTAAATAAAATAAATACATGTGTATTTTATGTTTCAGCTACAGTGTTTTCTCCCTTATCCTCAAGGTGCACATCCCAAGACCCCCCGTGGGTGCCTGAGGCCCCAGATAGTACTGAACCCTATATATACTGGTTTTTCCTATACATACATACCTATGATGAAGTTTAATTTTTTGTTTTTGAGGCTGAGCACCTTTTTTATTAATAGGTGTGATAAATAAATAAATACATACATAAATAGAAGCTTGGGCTCCTCCTCCCACTTCTGATGACCAGGCCCTGGCCACAGCCTATTTACAGCTGGGGGGCTTAGGGATCTGGCCCCAGCACTGTTACCCATCCTCATCTGCACCTGGCCTAGGGAACCCCACAGTAAGAGATCGACAACAGTAACTGATAATAAACTACAACAATTATAAGAATATGCCAGCATCACTACTCTTGTGCTTTGGGGCCATTATTAAGTCAAATAAGAGTGACTTGAACAAGCACTGTGACACCAAGACAGTCCATCTGACAACGGAGACAATCACTAAGCGACTCACAGGTGGGGAGGGCAGACAGCGTGGGTGCGCTGGGCAAGGAGACGATTCATGTCCCCGGCAGGACAGCATGGGAAGGCAAGAGATTTCATCACGTGACTCAGAGTGGTGCACAATGTAAAACTTATGAAGGGTTTATTTCTGGAATTTTCCATTTAATTTTCAGACTGCAGTTGGCTGCAGGTAACTGAAACTATGGACAGAGAAACTGTAGATAAAGGGGACTACTGTATTTGGGAAGACGTTAGATTGGGCCATGTCATCCACAGAAGCTGCTGAACTAGATATTGTCAACTATTGGAACAACAAAAAAAAAACTATATTAACTGTTTAAGTGTAAAATGTGAGCGGCATCACTTTGCGGCAGTGCGACTGTGGCAATGTGAACGTGACCCGGACCGCAAGCAACTGCGACCCACAGGAACTTAACGTATCTAGATGCCCACTTCCTGGGCCCGCTCTTTTGAAGGGCCTCCCAGCCGGGTTTCCAGCCTTTTGGAGAGAGAATGCTGGAAGAACAGACTAACCAACTCAAGTCAGTGCTACCTGCAGGGACAATTTCATGGTCAACATTTTGAAATTTTTAATAATTTTTGAACAAGGAGCTCTGCATTTTCATTTCACTGGGCCCGGCAAACTATGTAGCTAGTCCTGCTAAGACCTCTGAGTTGGAGAGGGACGAAAGAATGAAGAAGCAAAAATCAGAGTTGCTAGTTAAGATCTCCACTAGCTCTCTCTAGTTCCGCGCTCTCACCTCAATCCCCACGGCCTTGCGTGGGCAGTATCGCCTTCTTAGACTAGGCCAACACCTTGAAGGAACTGAGAGTGTGAACTCGGAGAGACCTAGAGCCAGACGCTCTCAGCAAAGCCTAAGTCTGCAATGGATCCGCTCTGGCGACTCTGGCCAAGTTCCCCAACTGCTTTATGCCTCTGTCTGCTCATCTATAAAATGGCAAAACCAGTCGCTCCAGAGGGATATCGTGGTAATCGAGGGAGACAGTGAGTTTCCAGTGCCCAGCAGAGTGCCCTGCACAGAGTGAGTGCTTGGTAAGTGACAACTTTAAATACATAAGGTTACACTTTTTGCCGAAGGGTCATTGAATGTAGAGAATATGACAGGAGCAGAAAATTTGTATCAAATCATGAAAAAAGGCAGACCCTGGTGACTATGACTTTTCTATCCCAGAGAAGGATCTGTGAGGGGTGACCACCCTCTTCTGACCTCATCTTGATGCTGCTGGTTTAAATGTCGTGTGGTTATTGTTTTTTTTGTAAATCTGAGCTTTTGATCTTACATTCAAAGTCAGAAGAACTCACGGAAGAAAGGAACTGGGTGGGTGGGGCTGCCAGCAGTGTTCTGTAAAGGGAACCAGGAGAGCCCAGCCCTGTCCGGACGCGGCTATGTTCGGTAGAGGATCTGGCCCCTATAACCATGTCAGTCTTTAGAGTTTCCATCTTCTTTCTGTTCTGGAGGTTTGGGGAGATGTTGAAGTGCTCGTCTTCGTTTGCTTTGTAAAGTCAGGTTTTGCAGGGGATAGGAATTGGCCTCTTCCTTGACCAAGAGGGCTGGAAGATCACAGGGAGCTCAGCAGCTAGAAAAAGTGGTGGCAGTCACTGTCACCTTCTCCCCAACCCCACCAGCCACCACCACCTCCTCCGTCTTGGCGGGCGGGAGAGAGGGGTAGGCCTGCCGGAAGGATGCATTAGGTCTCCCCTCAAGGAAGACATTTACCTCACTTAATTAAAAAAAGTCTATGCTAAATATTATAAAATTTTAAGATCCTTCAACTTTAGGTGGGATGGAGGGATGAATAGGCAGAGCGCAGAGGATTTTTAGGGCAGTGAAACTATTCTGTATGATACTGTCAACATAGTGGTGGGTGCATGTCACTACACATGGGTCAAAGCCCATAGAATGTACACCGCTGGGAGTGAACCCCAAAGCCAACTATGGACGTCGGGGGATAATGATGTGTCAGTCTGCATGGATCCAGTGCAACAACTTGGGGTGTCAGCAGTCGGGGGGCTGTGCCTGTGTGGGGCTGGGGGATATAGGAGTTCTCTGTACTTTTTTGCTCTACTTTGCTGTGAACCTAAAACTACTCTAAAAAAAGTAGCTTACTAATGAAAAAAATGATAATATTTCCACTCCTCCACATAGTAGGACTTAAAGGTCTGAGGTACCCTCAGTGTCATCCTCTTTGGCAGGGAAAATTCTTCGGCAAGACAGAGGCCGTCTCAGAGGGTGTTAATGCTGCCAGATGAGCTGGGCAGCCACACTTTATGCTTTTTTTTTTTTTTTTTGACAGAGTATGGATTTGTCACCCTGGGTAGAGTGCTGTGCCACAGTGTCATCATAGCTCATAGCTCATAGCTCACAGCAACCTCAAACTCCTTGGCTCAAGGAATCCTCCTGCCTCAGCCTCCTGAGTAGCTGGAACTACAGGCATGCGCCACCATGCCCGGCTAATTTTTTCTATATATTTTTAGTTGTCCAGCTAATTTCCCTCTATTTTTAGTAGAGACGGGGTCTCGCTCTTGCTCAGGCTGGTCAAGAACCCCTGAGCTCAAACGATCCTCCTGCCTAGGCCTCCCGGAGTGCTAGGATTATAGGCATGAGCCACCGCACCCGGCCTACATTATACTTGTTAATCACATTATTCACGGTGAGACTCCAAGGATATTCATTTGGATGACATACTTAATACTGATACAATCTTGAGTGATTTGGTAAAAACATCTTAAAAGGCACCATAAAGCTTTTTAGACATAAATATAGCCAGTTCCTTACCAGCATCTAAACTGCTAAATAGTACCCTGACAATGGAGATTTCAAAGGTATCCAAATTAAAACATCCAAGTGAACATTAATTGGTGCTACAGGAAAAACAACCAGTTAACACCCTGATGCTGACAGTTGGAATTTTGGTGATGGAGCTTCCTAGTCCCTGGGCACCCAGGGCACTATCTACAGGAGATAAGTGACTCAGAGCCTGCCCTGCCAAATCCTGATTCATGGCCCTCCTTTTCCAACTCCACCCCACAGCCCCCAAGAGACAAAAACTCAGAATTTCCCTGAGCAGCCTCACCATAGCCCAACCCTTGGGGAACAAGAATGTCAGCCTTGTCTCTAGCTGCCAGAGCTCACTTCCTCTTCCTGGGGGCAGCCAGTCCCACCGGAGTAAATGGGTCTCCCAGATGAGCTTAGACAGTTCCCTGAGATGCTGTGTGAAACAAGGAACCAGTGAACACAAAGTTACTTGGAGACATCTGAGCCAGAGGGAAGAAAAAAATTACAGACACACACACTCAGTCCCACGTTGAGAGTTGCATCTTCCGTCAGCTTCCTTTATCTTCACCCCAAATCAGGTGAACACTACTGGTTGGTTGGAGGGTTTTTTTTTGTTTTTTAATAATCATTATTGCACAAATACAGCTCATACTTTATATATGCGTTCATTTTCAATATTTCAGCAATAAAAATTTTTGGACTACAGCATTATACTATGTGATGGACTTGGTAGCTCAGATGGATGTGGTCAAAGAGACCTGGATTCAAAACTTGGCTCTGCCATTGACCAGCTATGATGACCTTGGGAAAATTCTTTAATTCTCTAACCTCAATCTGCACATCTTCCACTCACCCATGCCTCATTAATTTTACAAAAATTACATGAGGATGTAAATATAAAGTGATAAGCACACTTAATACAGAGCATCAAAATACTTGAAGGAAACACTGATAGAACTGAAAGAAAAAGTAGACAAATCTGCTATTATACTTGCAGCCTTCAACACCCCTCTGTCAGTAACTGACAGATTCAGCAGGCAGAAAATCAGTAAGAATAGAGTTTACCTGAACAGCACTATCCATCAACTTGATCTAATTGACATTTATAGAATATTCTGTCCAACAGCAGCAGGATACACATTCTTCTCAGGCTCACATGGAACATGCACTGAGACGAACCACATTCTGGGCCATAAAGAGATGAACATGATGCCTATCACATGGTAAATGCTTGAAAATTTTTGGCTAAAAGTTTTTATATACATATAAATGTCACCAGCTATTTCTCAAAAGCCATGGAGACTGTTCTCTGTATTCAATATGCATTAACTCTAATCCTATAAATAACCCTTGTAAGGTAAATACTATGTGCCCATTTTCCCATACTTAATATTGAAGAGTCAGCAACATCTATAAAGTAGAACTAGACTATGGTACTGTTTCAGTAAGCTATATTTGGTAATGATAATAATAACAACAACATTATTATTACAATAAATACTTAAGATTTATTTGCTACTTATTATGTACCAGGCAGTCTTATAAGAACTTACATAAATTAATCCTTTAATCCTCACACTAACTTTATGAATTAAGTGCTATTATGATCCTCATCTCACCAATGAGGAAACAGGCTCAGAGAGATTAATTAGCCAGTGATTGGCTGTGCTGGATTCCATCCCAGGGAGTCTGGCCCCCTAGTCTGTGACTTAATCTGACTAGAGCAAAACCAGAAGCATATTCTTGTTTCCTTTCACCACCATACTGCTTTACTAGATGAAAATCTTATACACATGTTGAGGAAGAAAAAATCTTTACTTGAATTTTTGCTTCTAAAAGCCAAGATTCCTCAAGGACAGTCTCCATTTATTCTCAGATTACTGTCAAAGACTTTCATTACTGCTTTGGGCCAGTGTATATGTGTGTGTTTTCCTTCAGAAAACATGGAAACGTCAGAAAAATATAACAAATAACCTCCTACTCCAGATCCCACTCATAGTCGCCTAACATTTTGGTGTGTCTCCTCCTTCTACGCATGTCATTTCACCGAGCTGGGCTCATGTACCGTATGCCATACATTTAAAGCCAGACCTGGGATCCAGTGGCCATTTCTGATTTACGGTCGTGCTTGCAGCCTTTGGCTTACAGACACTTTTCTAAGTTGGCATGGAGAACATCAGGAGTGGGCGAAGTTCCATGAGACCAACCCAAATTTTCCTACTCATCTCCCTCCCTTTCCAACTGAGAGCAATTTCTATTTTTGCTCATTTTCTGCAGTGACATGTTTAACGGGAGCTGAAGGACTGTGCCTTGCACTCCAGGAGTCTGTCAAAGTAGACAGACTCCATCGAGAAAGAGATGGCACAAAGAAAACCGGTTAAAACCAATCTCCAAGGCAGCGGTGTCCTCCTCAACCCTCCCCTCGGGGCTTGGCACACATTGTAAACTGTTTGCTAAAATCTCAATCTCTATTTCTCTTGATTCCCTACTTTGCCTCAGGTTCTTGGCTACATTCGTTTACATTTACTCAGAGACAGATTATAAAACGATGAACATTTATTTTTTATATCGAGCATTTGTTTGGCATGGGATCACCCCAAACCTTGTTTTTCCACAAACACCTAGTGGAATCACTAATTAATTATCCCACTGAAGCAAGAACAGTATGAGAAAGATGTATTTAGATTCAGCAGATAATCAAATCAGATCAGATTTCATTCTGCCTAGATTTCTTTTCATGCAGTGCTTGAGTCTAATTCTGGCCTGAGAGCAAGCCATAAAACAGGTCACTTAAACAAGTTAAAAAAAAAAAAACAACTAAGATATTGCACCATCTGCGTGACATAATGTGAGTAGTAAAACGTTGATTAAATTTCAGGCAGACCAGGGTCATGATTTTCAGCAAAGTCACACATTCCAGCACTTGGTCTACCATGGAAGGGCTGCGGCCACCACTCACTGCCGGCGGAGTCGGGAAGCAGGTAGGCACCTTCCT
Source organism: Propithecus coquereli (assembly GCF_000956105.1). Classification (NCBI taxonomy): domain Eukaryota; kingdom Metazoa; phylum Chordata; class Mammalia; order Primates; family Indriidae; genus Propithecus; species Propithecus coquereli. The sequence continues at coordinate 2,058,080 of NW_012146412.1, read as the reverse complement.
GTAAATGCTAACTGATGGCCCTAAGACCTGCTCTTGTAAAGTGGCAACTGATTGTCAGGTACCCGTTTGTGGTTCCCAGACGGCCTCACTTTGCTTGAAGTCGAGTCACCCAGCCAGGGTAATTGCGTGGGTGCAGCCGAGCCAATGGAAGGCCTTGCATTGAGAGACTGCCACCACAGGGCCAGCCCCAGCCCCAGCCCCAGCCCCAGGCCAGGGTTGGCCTCAGCCCTACCTAATCAAGCTGCTGATTGTCTTCAGGGAGAGACCCAAAGAACACTGTGCCAAAGTGTCCTGTCAGGACTTGTCGCTACTGGGACTAAGCCGGCCACTGCTGGGGCTTGTCTCTTGAGGCTGTAAGGGTACAAATAATTGCAACAGCTGTGGCTTAATGTGTCCCTAAGCACTTTGTTGATCTTGATGGTAATGACAACAATGGAAAAAATAATATCAATATATCTGAAATGCTCAAGGATGTTTCCTCAAGGCTCAGCTGGGTGTGGTTTTTACCTAATCATGCCGGGATCACATGAAAACTATCCTGGTTAATTTTTAAACATTAGCAAGGACAGTTGACAAGTACATAATGACTGTTTATCAAGAACTATATGTGTTTCTGAGCATTTATTTACTTAATCTTTTTAAAATTAAGCTTATAGTTTCTACAACTCCTAATGTTAAGCACAAGTGACTGCTTTGAACTTAATACAGTACATTGAAATGTGTCCTGAAGTTGTGTGCATTTCTGAGGTTTTATTTGATGAGTCAAATAATTCAACGTATTTTTGAATGTTTGACCAGTTATTGGAAAGTTTAAAAGTTTCAAGAGACGCAAAAATAGCTGGTTCATAGGTAAGAACTCTAAACAAACACAGAAAAAATTTGTACTAAGATATTGGAGGACAGAGCAAATGGATTCTGACTGAAGCGTTAAGTCTGCAAAATGGAAGGCAGAGAACTTTGAAGGAAAAGTGGAATAACTGCCAATAACAATGGGAGAGGAGAATTCTGAATAAATAGAAATATGAAATACTTAAGAGTTTCCAAGCTACAGTCAGGGAGGAAGAACATAGCATTAGCTAAGTCTCTTTTAAATAGTAACAAGATAATGAATTGATACTAAATAAGAACATTAAATTTTGACATGATGGAAAAGTTTCTCTCAATCCATTGTATGTCAGAAACTAGCCAGCTGCCCACCAACTCATTTTACTATTCCCACTGGACACACAACTAGACTACATTTCCCAGACTTCCTTGCAGTTAGCTGTGGCCATGTGCCTTAGTTCTAGTAATGAGATGTGGGTCAGAAGCAATGTTCGCCACCTCCACGCCTGGCCCAGAGGCCTCCCATGCAATCCTCCACGCTCTTTCTCTTCTCTCACCTGCTAGCCAAGCCTCTGGTGGAGGAATTCAAGGCTCGAAGATACGGTGGAGCCGCTGGGAGAAGGAACAGCCTCCCTGCCACGTTGGACTGCCATATGAACAGGAGAAAAGTCTCTACCTCCACTCAGCTATGGGGCTTGTTGATTAGCCTGGCTGGCACCCACTGAGGAGTCATCTCCTAGATCGCAAGGACAAGACACACCCAAAGCAAATTGATAGGCTATGTGTAACAGGGCACAACTCTGTTCCATCCATGGTTCAAGATTACTTCATCTGCTATATTTATTCAGTCAGGAACAGTTTTAGGTTGTTCTTTCAAAGGTTTGGTTATTGGATCCTTTAACATCTTGGACTGGCAAAGAACAAGAGTTTAGAATAAATTACGTAAACAAATGAACAAATAAATGTGTGGCTATTTTATTAATAAGAGTTAACCTATACTAAGTGTAGTTATGGTTTTTTTAAAGTTCTAGGAAAACATTTTACCTAATATCCTGCAAGACAGTAACACTAAATGTTGTACATCATCTTCTGTCCAACCTCCCTGCTCTCTCCTATGGGAATTTTATGCATGTTCTTGACTTCCATTACAATCTATGTATTGGTGATACTCAGATCTCTATCTCAGCCCAAATCTGTATCTCTTGCCCAGATTCTTCTCCTCAAGATTTGAACCATGTACCCAATTCCTTCCTGGGAATTTTCACTTGGGTGCCCAACATAACAGACGTCCAAATAAATGAGTCATTGAGATACAAAGGACTAGTAGAAATTACCTTTACTGGATACTATAGGTCATCGCCTTAGCATCAACTCCCCTCATTCCCTTTTCCTTCTAAAGAGAACCCAGATTTGGTCATGTCTGTGCTCCCCCACCCAGCAATGTTCCTAGGGGAAGCTGACCCCACTCTCCACTCTAGGGGTGATCTGTTTAGGCTAAGGGTAGTCTAACTGCTTCAGGAGTAGGCGTGTGCCAAAGCCATGCTGAAAGGCTCTGGGGGATATTTCCTTAGTCCCTGGAGAGAACTACAAAAAAAGCTGGGGGGTCAGGGTGGATGGCAGAGGTGTGGACGGCCGGGGGGAAAGCCACAAGGAAAAGCAGGTACAGAGTAGAGCTCAGAGATTAAGTGCACATATTCTTGTGCCAGAGATCCTGGGTTTGAATCTAACACTTACTAATTATTCAATCTTCAGCAAATGACTTAGTCTTTCAGTGCCTCCGTTTTCTCATTTGTAAAATGAGTCACGAGGGGGAAAAATGAGTTAATGCATGTGAAATACTGGTACACAGCAAATACTGTATAACTATTGCTTATTATTATGTTGCTTTGGATGTTGTTTGCTTGCAACTGCTGAAATTATCTTGCTATCAGCCTGAGGATTTAAATGAACTCCAAGGATGCAAAGAAATTGGAAGCAAAGTTCTTCAAAATCCTTTGAAGTAAAGAAATAGAAAGAACCTGAGTCTTCAATGACATGTTTGAACTTTGGAGTCATTCAACCTCTGCCCTGCCGAATATCCTGTAATACGGGACAATAAACTCCCTCGTTGTTCAAGCCTTACTGTTTGGATTAGGTTTTCTGTTATTCACAGCCAAATGCATCAACTTGACACATTAACTAATACAAGGCTTTCAGCCCTTTTTGAAATCATGAAACCCTAAAAAAGTTTAATAACATGAATGATAAAAAATAAAATTTTCTTTTTAAAAAAAGAAATCATTTTGTAGGTTAAAATCCTTTCTGATTAAGCATCTCCCATCCCCATCCACCTCTTTCTCCCTCCCCAAAGGTAACCACAATTACATCTTTTGCATGTGTTCTTTTCTAATGTTTTCTCATTTATTTATATAAAGATACCTGCATCCAAAGAAAATAGATAACACTGTTTTATATGCATATCAGTGTAGGTGATTTTATACTGTTGTCCACATCTTTCTGCAAAGTTGCTTCTTCAGCCAACAATGTATTAATATTTTAGACAGCTAGCTATATTACTGTATACATTGACTTCTATGGTTCTGTGGTGTAATGGTATGTACTCAGGACTCGGCTGTTGTTTTTTTTTGTTTGTTTTTTTGGAGACAGAGTCTCACTCTGTTGCTGGGCTAGAGTGCCATGGCGTCAGCCTAGCTCA